>NC_036446.1:1083771-1391271 GCF_002775205.1 Xiphophorus maculatus | reverse complement strand
ATCTACAACAACAACAGCAACAAAAACACAGCCTCTCGACACAATTGAAGAGGCGGCGGCGACCAATCGAATGTGGAACGCAACGTGGATTATGACACGGCAAGAATCATCGTAGAAACCGACGCCGCCGCAGCAGCAGCAGCAGCAGCAGCAGCTCCAACCAGCTATTTTTAGAGCCCATCTCACAGCCTGCTGGAGCCTCAACCCGCCTGGATCTGCCTCTCGTATCACAACAAGCACTGAGGAGCTGGGAGGGGGGCTGAGAGGACGGTGGACAGGGACGTGTCAAACGTGTCCGGAGGAGCTGCATGCCAGCAGTCCTCCTCTGTGCTGATGTCATGGAGTGCTGCTTCACCGCGACATGGACGGTGGTTCTGGTTTAGGAACCCACCCATCTGAAAATCTGGGCCGATATCGATATATTGTCTGTATCTCCCAACCGACCAGACCGCTGACATTGCTTCCTTACTCTAGTCAAAAACCCACCAATCACATGGTCACATGACCAAATAAATACCACATGACCACGCCCCCTTTCAACAGAAAAATTTACATTTTTACTGAAAAATCTGTATTTTCACCAACATAAAAATATGTTGTTAATACCGGCCCAGTTTTAATTAGCAGACTGACACAGATACAAATTCCTAACATCGGCTGATGCCGGTGCTGATACCGGTGCCGATACCGGTGCTGATGCCGGTGCCGATACCGGTGCCGATGCCGGTGCTGATGCCGGTGCTGATACCGATAACATCGTGTATTCCTAGTTTGGTTGCTCTGAAGTGTCAGTGGCAGATTTACGCCACATAATTCACAAAAACAGTGAAACTGAAAAGTAGTTAGCTAATATCTTCACATTGATTCACCACTTCAGTATGTTGGTCAACATCAATACCAGCCGCATCCATAAAAGACAGAGAAAGTCAATTTACTGAGGAAATCTACGACTGACCAGCAGAGTTTGAAAGCTTGGCAGCTGAAACGTGACAGAAAATCAAGCGATGATGATGTTGCAGCATCACTTGCGTTTCCTTCTTGTGCTCCAATTGTTCCAAGATTGATTTTACCGGAAGACGATGAGATGCACTAAAGACGAACTGGGTTAATACAAGCATTTGTTTGTGATTTTGGGTCAGAACTTTACTCAGGTTTGAATGTAGATTAAGGGACATAAATTACAGCTAACAATTATTTTAGTAATCAGTCACTCTGTCAATTATTTTGACAATTAATCAATTAATAAAATTAAAACATTCTGCATACTTTTCATTCTCTCACTCAAGTCTTTGTATACAATATTAGAAATAAATTTAAAACTCAAATAAATAATTTTTATGGTAATAAAATGAACATAATAGCAGCATTCCTGTAGTGACTGTTTTATCATTTGTAGTGTCTGCAGGTAAAAGAAAACATGAAATCATTTGGACTTAACATCACTGCAGCCAGATCTGATCTGCTGAGGATTCACAAAACTGTCTACTAATTTTCTGTCCAATTAGTAACTGGATAGAAAAATGTTCTTTGAAGCAGGTGAAGCTAAAACTGAAAGTTGATGAGTTCTGTGTAGAACAGATTTAAAGACAAATGAGATTTTTTGTTTTCAATGCAAAATGTTTATATTTTTGTTCAGCTTTATCTTCATTACTGCTTTGATTGGGTCGATCTTTCAGTAAATGGCCTTTTTCGTTAACGATGAACCGATTATGATTATTTCAATAATCGATTCATTACGGCTTCCAGCCATAAAATCGCCCCAGATTAGCTTTTTAAAGCCAATCGTTAACCTTGAACGTTCTAACTCTTCCAGATGAAAGTGTGTAGAAGTGCAGCGCTGACCGGCGCTGTAAAGTTATTTATGGACACAAACTGAAGCTTCGGACGTTTTTATTTAATGCATTCTGTCCTAAAACAGACAAACATGCAGATGCATGGAGGGAAACGTGCAGGTCAGGTGTAAATGCTGCTGCTGATGTCAGAGAGTCCAGAGGAGTTTAACGTCACGCAGCTCTGGAGGGTCAGAAAACATCCAGCTGATGTTCAGCGCCGCATTCATGGTTTCTATTCTAATGCACAAACAGCCCGACATGCACAGAATCAGGGTCATAATCTGGATTTCAACAAACACAGCAGCTGTGCCGTCAAGTTATTTGTTGGTATAAACAGAATTTGGCATTTAACTAAATCTGTCACAAACAAACAGCCATGAATGAGTGAATCTCCTACCTTTGGCCCCGCGCAGGACGAAGCCGAAGCCCTCATTCTCCTTCTTCTGGAGCACCACCGTCTTCTCATCCACCACGCAGTCACTGTGGAGCAGATGCCGAGCAGAGCGCCCGTTAGCACAGCCCATCATCCGCAGCATAGCCACGGACGCCCTGCCCGAGTGGAGGTTCATGCTGCTGGAGGAGAGCTAGTCCGGCCGGGGCAGGGCAGGGCAGGGCAGGGCAGGGCAGGGCGCCCCCACCCCACACCACCACCACCACCTCCTCCTCCTCCTCTGGCTCTAGCAGCCCGAGCGGCCGCGGCCCCGGCAGCCCTGCGACAGCATCTCCGGGAAAAAAGACGAGCCACAAGATAAAAGAAAATAAAGACAATAAAAATAAAGTGAAGAAGAAACGACGGTGATGGCTGCAGCCGCTGCGTCTGGAGCGGAATCTGCCGCGCGGTTACCGCTGCCGCTCCTGCCGCTGCTGCGGAGGAGCCGAGCGGCGGTGCGGCAGTGCGGCGCCTTCGAGGAGACGCGACATGAGTCTGGAGGTTGAAGGCGGCTCAGCGGCTCATGGTGAGGCGGGGAGGAAGGCTGCGGCTCGACGGGAAGGCGGGCAGGGAGGGAGGGAGGGAGGGAAGGCGGCGGAGGAGAAGCGGCGTGGAGCGGCGTCGGTTGGAGACTCGATCCGCAATGAGAAACCACAGCAACAGACTCGGCGGAGAGATAAGCGGAGTGGGAGTGGGTGGGTGACAGCACAGTCATTTACCGACTTCTTAAAAAGTGTCTCTGTCTGCCTGTCTGAGCAGATGACTGAGAATAAAGCTGCGGATCAGTTTGTTTACATTACAGCCTTTAACTAGGACACAAACATCTGAAAACCCTACAGAAAGCAATAAAGAGGGTTGGAAATAGTTGAAAACACTTTTTAACACAATTTCAAATCCTCACCAGTTAAAACCATTTCTATCCCATCTGGAGTTCCCCAGGGATCTGACCAAGGGTCCATTTATGATCCACTTCCTTCCCATCAGAAGTTAATAAGAAAATTACTAACAAAATTAGAAAATCATTAAAAAAGTTCAGTTATTTTAGCAAATCAATTGTAAAACTGAGACATTATTCTGGAATTCTAACACTGACTTGTGATTATTGACTTACAGCTAAATGAAACAGGAAGTTATGAGAATGAACAAAAATGGACTTTTAATGCAGAAATGTCAGATTATTCCAAACCGATCACAGCTTCTGCCTTGACATTAATTCACAAACGTTTTCTGTAAGGACGGTAAGCCATAAACAAGCTGGTTGTTCACAAAGTACTTAATACAGGCACATTAACAGAAAGTTGAGTGGAAGGAGGAAATTGCTGCGAAAGTTGCAGCCTTGAGAAGAACGTGAAGCAATTCCTATTCACCTTAAGCAACGTTGGCCTCCATGACACGCTGCATTACTGCAGTAAGTCATGCAGGAGTGAATACAAACATGGACATATTTCTGCTTTTTGATCTGATATTTTAATCTGATATTTTAATCTGATATTTTGATCTGATATTTTAATCTGATATTTTGATCTGATATTTTAATCTGATATTTTGATCTGATATTTTGATCTGATATTTTGATCTGATATTTTGATCTGATTTACTTCGGAAGCACATTTGAATTTTGTTGCTCTGAATGTAATTGTTCTTTATACTTTTAGTTTGACTTTTTCCAAATAAATTACTGAGGTAAAAACATTTTTTAATGACATTTTCATTTATTGAGATTCAGCTGTAAAATGCTGATAATTAGCTTCACTTCCAATAGAGTATAATCTGTAATTCAGGAGTTCTTGGGATGTTTGCTTCCTCAAAAGCTTCAGTTTAAATCTTTGCTTGCTAACAAATCCTTTAAGTCCTTTTATCATCAGCGACAGAGCAGATAAAACCGTAATCATCGGTTTGTGTGGCACACTAGAAGCCGTAAACATGGCTGTGTGTTCATGCGATGTGTGTGAGCAGCAGCTGTGGCGCTGGAGCCTCCGCTGCTGCAGCTGCAGCTGTGTTTATGAGGAATCCTCCATGAGGTGATGAAGCAGCAGCTTCTCCAGAGCAGCTCAGGGAGCCCGTTAGGTCTGACTCAGCTTTACGCTGCCGCACCTCACATCCTTTCTCTGAATTCTCTCCGTTCACTTCCTGCTAACCTCCCTCCTGCTAACATGCCGTTTCTGGAACACACATGCAGTAAAAAATGGTGCATTTGGGCTCTGGAGACGTCCGAACCAAAGGTTAAGTTTGCTTTTATGACTTGGGGCGCCTGCTGCAAGGTTGCCTCATTCATCTTGTATCTGGATTACAGTAAACAGACACGTGGGATAAGAGGGAGAAAAGACAGAGACGGAGGAACGAAGGAGGAGAAAGAGCGGTGACCGCCGTCCTAGCAACTGTTCCCTTAGCAACGCAATCTGTGTAGAGAGGAAGGAGGCCAGCTGATGCACCGAAGGTTACCTCACAGCATTCCCTCACACACACACACACACACACTCACACCCTCTGTGCTAATCTGAAATCTGGCCTCTGTATCAGGCCAGCAGCCTGAAAGCTGATCCAACGTGTCATGTTGTTCAGCAACAAGCAGGGAGGGCCAGCAGGCTGCAAATAGAGCTGAGCGTGCAGCATGCATGGGAGGAAATGTGAAGCATCTCATTGTGAGCTCCACCGTGGGAGTCTGCAGGGTATTTATAGCGGCTCTCTGAGCCGCATGGTCAGATTTTCATCCCTCCACATCAGGAATCTGGAGATCCGGAGGTGAGTTATTCGACTCCCTCCTTACATGAGAAGAAAGCCTGAAAATCAGCCTTTCATTGTGACCCGTTAATGGCGTTCCGCAGAGTACTCTCAGTGGCGGTTTCCTTCCCGCCGGCTGCATCCATTTGTGCCTGGTGACTGAGCAACGCCGCCGCCATCATCAGCGTTTTATCCTGGACCGCTCAGGGAGCTAATGCAGCGCGGATGGAGGTTCACATCTGGAGTCCAGCCAGCAGCGCAGCAACATTCTGCAAACTAGGAGAGTTCCTGCATCAATAAGCATCAAACGCTGTGAGAGAGTTCATGGGAAAACTCGTTTCTCCTGCTGAAAATGAAATTAGACCCGTTTTCCTACTTCCAACAAAGTTTTAGACAACCTGCTCTTTCCTTTGGAAATATCCTGGCTTTTAAGTTTTTATTCCTGCTGCAAAAAGCTTGAACTGCTGATGATGGCTTTTGCTGAACTGCTATATTTATAAACTTGTTCAAAGATTTTAAATTATCTTCAGGTCAGGAGGCTGGACAGAAACCTGGCAAACAAACGGCTGAATGTAAACTAAGAGATCATCATGTTTTACATAGAATGAGACAATTAAAAATAAATTAATAAGACTGGCTTTACACAGCCACGTGTGTACGGTATTATTTTATAAAACAATGTTACGGGGATATTGGTTTATATAAAGACTCGGCTACATGTGGACAAGGCCAAAATAAATGAAACATTTTTAAACATTTGATTAAGTTTGATATCTTCGTTTGATTTCCTGGTTTCCTCTACCAAATAACACATGATGGCAGCTTCTCCCGCCTCCTAAACATCACAGTAAGCACGTAAACATGGACACGTCCTGATGAAGACGTCTCCACTCCCTCTCTGTCCCAGCTGCCTTCTAACCTGCAGAGATTCAGCACAAAGCGCACAGTTCTCGTCTTCAAGTGCATTAGTCAGGATTACGGGGCTGCTGTCAGTGATCGATCGGGTCTACCTGCAGGTCTGGTTTCATCTGTGTGAGACCTGCTGCCTGCCCACACACACACACGCACGCACGCACGCGCGCGCACGCACGCACGCACGCACACACACACACACACACACACACACACACACACTCTGAAGAAGATAAATTCCTCCTTCCTTCCCCACTGGCAGCTAAAAAACACACACATACATCTTTAAAGAGGAAAGAAAGGCTTGACAGGAGGACCACAGCGTTCCATAAAAAGAAGGAAAAAACCTGAGTAACGTCTCAGAAAGAAAATAACAACCATTAGGGATGTTTGCTCCTTCAAGGAAAAAACCCCTGAAACCTTTGGACCCGGAACGTCGCAGAACCTGGAGTCTGCGTCATGATCCGCATTTGGCCGACAGCTTCAGCCCTGCTGTGTGATGCATGGCAGACACGCTTCACCTTGACCCACATGGAGGAGTCGGAGCTCCGGCCTCGGAGTCCTGCCAGAGCACATCCAGCAGAGTAACGAGGAAACGCCCTGTTACCGCATCATCTAAATCATTTCTCTGGGTCTAACGGTCCTTTAAAGGTCTTTAGGGTCCAGCTTTAAAAATAAATCAAAATGATGGAATCACTCCATATAGGTTAGAAAAACATCTGCACTGACACTTATTTTTTTGTTAGAAAAATCTGCTTGCAGTGATTAAAACTGGAATTTAATTTTCTTTTTCCTGAGAAGTTTTTGGGAGTTTCCATTGAATTGGTCTTGGTCCAGAAACGGTTCTGGACTCTGCTTTCAGCTCATCTCTAGAAGAAAACAAGTTTTCATCCCTGTAATTCCTTTATTTTAGTCCCAATCAGTTTCTGAGTTTGTTAACTTGTAACTTTTTCCAGTGGTTCAGTTTCATTTCTCCAGCACAGCAGTCATGCTAACCATTTGTTTAGCTAACGCTAAAGCACTGCACCAACATGTTATTTAGTGATGGCTAATGCTAAAGCGCTAAGTGACCAGTGACCAAAGCCCTGCTGTGGTCAGTTAGTAAAATCAGCAACTATGAAACTGAAACCATGAGTGAAAGGTCATGAAGCGTCACTTCCTGAAGCTTGAACTGTACATGTCAGAGTGTAATGACAAACTTGAGCCACTTGAGGGCGATATACTGTGTTGCAACACATGTTGAAATCAGCGCTTCAGCAAGTTAAAATTAGCTAACTCGCTAAAGTTAGCTAACCCAATTCAGGGTTAGCGGAACTAGTTAGCGATTTAACGTTAGCCGTATCCTAAAAGCGGTTTTTGAAGAGACCCACTCTGAAACCGGTCCTGGTTCTAATGGAGGACTTTTCCTGTTTAAACAACACGGCACCAAATCATCCCACTGTCGCCATGTGCTTTCTCAGGAGAGATTGCTGCAATTACGATCAATTCACTTTGACTGTATTTGTAATAATATAGACTTCATTAGATCTGAATCTGACTGTATCGTTGGACCCATTTGTCTGAATAAAGTTAGAAAATCATGTCTGTTCCTCGGTAGCGTTCGCAGAAACAGAGTTTATAGATTAGATGTTTTAAAGAAAGAGATCTGAGTTCTCTAGGACCGGATCAGAACCTTCCACTCAGCCCATTAACATTCTGCAGAGGTTCACCAAACTGACTGATTCTTTTAAACAGAATTAGTTCAAAGCGGAGCCGGGATTAGACTTGATTTCTGCTGCGACCCGGAGGAGAACACATCTATCTTCGTTCCCGCTGAAGCTGGTATTAAAGCGGACCTGACAGCAGAGGAGAGCGGACCTCAGCACCACTGCGCGTCAGGATCCAACCGTTCACTCAGAACTCGGTCAAACATTTCAACCAATTTTCCTTTTTCTGAGGAGACAAAACGTGAAGACAGACGGAGATGAATCGGTGGCACAAACGTTCAGCTCACCTGGAGGCATCGAAGCTGTCGTACGAGCCCACGGTGTAATGTCTGAAGAGTTTCCGTCTGTCGGCCCGGTCCGCTCGGGAATCTGAGAAAGAGCAAAGCAGAACCACATCAGAACCACTGTCCACTCCCTGTCTGCTTACAGGAAACATCTGGAAACGCCTGCAGTAAGCAGGAAGTAGCAACATGCTAGCAGGTTTAACGCTGAGCAAACAGTTGGTCTAGAACTTTAAACAGAACCGAAACCAGAACTGGACCGGGTCAGGAGACACGACTGAGTCTCCGGTCTGTTCCTCAGGGACAAACGGACGGACGCTTTCGGATCAGGTTCATAGAATAAGGAAGAAGAACCATCCAACGCATCCAACCAACCAAACAACCATCCATCCAACAAATGATCCATCCATCCGTCCGTCCATCCGTCAGTGAAATAATTTTGCCACAAAAACATGTTGGGTCCAGAAATATCTCACTTCAAACACAAAGCAGTAAATTAAAATCTAAATCTTGTTTCATAAACTCTTTCTGGACAAAGATGGAATAAAAATTCAGACGTTCTCTGCAGCGACATGCTGGTGGTTTTAGGTTCCCGTGGTGCTGGCGGAGAATCAGGTCGGTGGTGAAACATGGTGCCAGTGCATCCAGACGTGTTCGCTCCGTGTGTGTCGAGTGTGTGGTATGGCGGCCAGCTTGACCTCTTGACCCCATCACACGGATCCTGACCCGTGGGTGAAAACCCAGAGCAGAGAGGTTTTCATCCCGGCTGAAGGTCGTCTCAGGGTCGGAGCTGAACTGGTTGGTGCATCAGACCCAGAGGAAGAGGAAACAGCAGACTGACATGGAGGCAGCTGATCCTCAGTGGCGCCCCCTAAAGGCAGCAGGTGGAACATGAAGATGATGTTTTTCTCTTTATCTGGTTGTCTGTTAAAACAAACTTTTAACACTTTGACATCATGATGTTTGTGTAAACAATGTCGTCGGTCGGATTCTCGTTCGTTTGTCAGATTAATCTTCATCTCCTTCCCTCATCTTCCTCCCTCTTCACATGTTCCGTCACACCAGCTGTCACTGGTTCACCGAGACGGCCGCTGAGGTCATCGCTGCAGGAAGGCCTTCCTCCTCTCCCTGGTTCCGTTTCAGGTCCGATCGGGTCGGATCAGACAGGATTACCAGCTTTTCTTTTTCTCTGTTTTACTGAGAGGAAGTGATGAGGAGTGAGGAGGGGATCTGACGTCTCCGGCATCGCGGCGGTCCATAGCAACGGTCAGCTGGTTTCTATGGTCACAGATCAACAGGGACACAGCAGCCATGTGTCTCACCAGGACACAGAGTACTCGCATTTGTGTGAAAACATGTGCATCTGCTCCGTCTGTGGTTGTATCACCGTCCTGTCAGCTGTGTGTGTGTGTGTGTGTGGGTGTGTGTGTGTGTGTGTGTGTGTGACTGATTCTGCTCTGGGTTCCTTCCAGGCCCATTTTAACCCCAGTTTTCCTGCCTATTTCAGTCTCATTGTGGCTTTGAGCTCGAGGGAAAGACGTGAGAATGAGACGGGGGAATTAGAGCAGCAGGAGTGTGTGTGTGTGTGTGCAGCGGGACACACACACACACAGCTGCAGCTGGATGTTCACCAGCTTGCTGCACATCTGTAACAGAATTAAATTAGCAGGTTTTATTTTTTTAATTCCATGGAAGTCGTGATGAAATTTAGGTTTCAAAAGCAATCATGCTAGCGGCGGGTGCCGGTCGGCATCTTTGTGGTTTAGATTGTTTCATATGCAGATGTTTCAGAGTCGGTTGCAGCTGCAGCAGCTGCAGGAACCAGACGATCCGCTTCCTTCAGGATGAGGTGGGAACATGAAGCCAAAATGGACGCCAAGCTCAGCGTAACTTAGATCAGAAACGCTGAAAAAACTCTGGCTTGGCCTTAAGCTGGTTTTTGCAGGTGAATGGAAAACAAAACGAGGCTGAAAAGGTTTCGGTTCCCAAACATCTTCATGTCAGAGTGGAGACTCAGAGAGTCACTACAGACAAAAACATGAGAACTCCAGAACACAAACTAACATTCTGCAAGATTGGACTTTGGACCGACTCACCAAAAAATGTTTCATCTGAGTTCTGGATCTGACTGGAGTCCATAAACGTCAAATAAATAGTGTTTACTGCAGAGAGAGGCTGTCTAAGGAAAATGATAAACTATCCAAAAGTTCAACACGAAAATAAACAAGTGAGAAAAAAGTTTAAAGGTTTCAGAAACGCCTCAAAAGCTCAGATCTGGAGATGAAACGATTAATCAGATGAATCAATTATGGAAATAATCATCAACTAACTTAGTCATTCATTAATTGTTAACTGAAGTACACAAACTCAAAAAAGGAAATATGGTGAAAGAACAACACAGTCAGAGCCAAAACTGTACAAAAATATATACATTTTGCATTTGAGTAAAAAAAACCCAAAAACATATCTTTAAATCTGTTCTACCCAGAACTCCTCCTTTAGCTTCAAAAGGCTCAAATTCTGTGAAAAAATCTTCTATTAAGCACCTTTTGCTGTCAAATGATTAATCTGTTCATGTAAAATGAACCATCAGATCAGTCCCACACTGAGCTTTTATCATGTTGATGTTGGAAGCATTTCTAGCTGCAGCCTTTGCTACCAGTGATCAATGATCACCGAAGGAATGCTGTCGTTGCTTTTAGCTAGTAAAATGTTCTTTTAAAAGGTTTCGTTTGTGCAAAACTTCCTCAGAAACCTCACATGATGCAGATTAAACCAGGGATGATGGATGTTGGCGGGAGACGATATTCCTGCCAAAACGATGAAACATTGACTGGAAGAACACAAACTTTTCCCAGAGTCGGGTTTGAACTGGGATCTTTTTTCGTTTCTGCTGCTAAGCCAGTGGATTTGTTCCTGCTTTGGGTTTTAGAAAAGATCATCTCAGATTTCCAGCTGCTACAAACAATTCAACAGAGTTCAGGTCAGTCCAAACTGGAGGAATATTCTCTCTTCTTCCAGCAGCCGTAGATTTTCCTTTGGAAGAAAATAAAAGCAAGACGACTGGAGTCCAGTCTGCAGGTCAGTCCTCTCCTCCAGAGAGGAACCGTTTCCTCCGGATGTCAGATTGCCTCCAGTGGCTGCTGCTCTACAATAATCTAATAGATTAAACTGATGAATGTAAATCTGCTGCTTTCTGATCCAGGTTGAATGCTAACCTGATGTTAAACTGAGTTCTTCTGCTTCTGCGTGTTTCCAGACCTCTGAATCGAGCCGAAGTCCAACCGGAGCGTGTGTAAGCGTTCTTTAATCCGCCTGCATCACTTCTATTCAATTAGACGGATTAGAGGCTAAACGCCTTTAACTTAAATCAGCGTGTGTGAATTTCTGTGAGAGAGGGAAAGACGGAGGCTGATGGAAAAGTACAAATAAAAACTCCAGAAACATTAAAAATGTCAAACTGGAAACATCATGGATTTAGACGGAGCTGCCGTTTCCATCAGAGCAGCTCTCACTAACACGCTAACTCTTCACTACAGACGGAGCACAAAGGGACTTCATTTCTCCAGTCCTGATGAATAAATGATGATGTAGGCATTGAATAATTACACGACTCACTGGCAGCTTTAAATGTTTAAATATTTCTTCTGCAATCGGCTTGTTTCCCTGGATTATCTGGAGCTAGCGTAGCGAGTGAAGCCGCCATTAAACGGTCAGATTGGCATGCTTCTCCCTCCGCTCTGTGACTCTGCGGGTCCAGAGTCAGATCGGGTCGGGCCGCTGCAGGGAGATCCTGCTGCCTGTGCAGATTTATAGCAACACTCAAATCCCAGAGGAAAAATGTTCCAAATGGGAAAGAGCTGGAAAAACGAAGACAGACGAGGTTTGTTCTCAGGATCTGATCTGCAGAAAGTCAGAACCATCCGACTGCCTCAGGTCTTCTCCACAGTGTGCCGCCATGTTTGCTCTGATGTCCTGAGAACCAAACCGCTTGAAAACGATAAACCGTCGGACGGTCAGGATCTTTGTTCTGCTGAAAAACCCAACGATGAGGAATGTCCTGGTTTTACTCTGCACACCAACAAACCTACCAGGACCTTTAGAGGGGAATCTGTCCCACAGCATCACACATCCTCCACTGTGCCTGACAGTGGTCATCGTTTGTTTGTTGCAGCAAATCGTCGCCTCAAACAACCAAACCTTGTTCATACTGTATGTATTTGTGTGTATAATAAGATTTTATTTTTCTATTATTATATGGTTTGACATAAAGCAACAAAGGAAGAAATCCTGTTCTATCAGTTTATGTTTGTGATGGTAGGACACAAGGTTTTTTCTGTTGTATAATGGTTGTTATGAAGCATGTTCTCTTGTGTTTCCCATGTTGAAGAGAAATGGATCAATGGAAGCAGGAAAATAAAAGCTGTTTATTGTCAGATTATGATGCTGCAGTAAAAGATGAATTTATAGAAAATCACAATCATCCATCTATATTATTATCGATCAACTGCTTTACGACTGCATGTGGCAGCACAACTCACACACACACACACCCGCCTGCACACACACACACACAGTTGACCCGTGGGTTCGACTGAAGCCACCTCTGAAAGGCTCTCTGCAGGACGCCATACTGTGGTCCCATTTCTGACAGGCTTTTCTTTGCAGGCAGACCTGGGGGCAGCTTGGACGCGGCGCCGCATGAGGGAGGCTTTCCCGCGCCAACGGCCTTGGGTTAAACTTTAAAGTGAGCCACACAGACGAAGGCAAACAGCCAGAGAACAAGAGACGCCCCGGAACATGGCTGGCGCTCCTCCGGGGGAAGAGTTAGACCAGAGAGCTGAAGGATGTCCGCCTTGTGCTAATCTCAATAATTAAACAAAGCAGGAAAACAGATAAAAAACAGACAGAGAGACCGAAGACATCTCAAACATCTCCTGCAGATTTTCAGTCAGGATTTACAGCACAAAGCGGACGTTTACGGGGGACGGAGCGTGCCGTGAAATGTTCATTAGCTGCCACCCATAGGAAATAAGAGCACAGCTGAGTTAGCAGGGCAATGTAGCGCTAAGCTCAGCACACAGCAGCCTGAGGGACACGGGAGAGACGGGAAGACAGAGAGGAGGACACACATGCAGCTGAAACACGGGCCACGTGCCGTCACACACCAAAACGTTTTTATGGGATCTAATTAAGTCGTTAAGATGTTTGATTAGCAAGTTAATGTTCACAAATGAGTTCTGAGTGCTTAACTCCAGCTCGGGCGTAAATCTCTCTGAGACAGAAGTTGGTGCAAAATATTTTAAGGGAACGTTCCAGAAAAACAGCAAAGTGCAAAGCAGTCAGGAAACGACCTGATGTGGACCAGGGAGAATGTTCTGCTGGGAAACTCTGGGTCACTCTTTCATTTCCTGAAGGTTGTGGCCTCAGCTAGCAGCTAGCAGCATGAAGCTCCCTGTCACACACCAATCACGCTCCGAGTAGAAAAACAAACAGCTTGAGGTTTTTTATTTGGCCTCTAAATCCTCCACATCTCTATGAAATCGAGTTTTCGGGAACGGGTCCAACTCTTTGCACCCCCACCTCACACTTCCAGGGTTAGCATCTGCTGCTAACATCTTGGTGCCTTCCGGCGTCTGGTGGAGTCCATGCATCAGCGGGTCAGGAGTTACCGCTGTCATTCCCACTCATGAAAACATTCAGTTCATTTATGAACAGAAATTCACAGAGAAAAATCTGAATGATGGTTCTGAACTGGAACCAACCCGCCCAGCTGATGCTACTCACAGGTCCTTTCCTCGGTGGCCTTGGCCGGGACTTCCTCCACGCAGTCGGCTGGAAACCAGCCCACCTGACCGCGGGCGCTGCCCTCCCAGAAGCCCCCCTCTCCGATGCTCAGAACTGGGGGGAGAAAAAAAATTAAAAATTAAAAACTTCATTCAAACAGTAAAGTTCAAAATATGAAGTTCCAGCAAACAGATCAAAGTTAAGTCGAGTTCATTTCTCTTTTTTTCACAATATTATTACGTATTATCAAATGCCATCATCAAAATCATCAGATATGATTTGAATGTTCCAGTTAAGTTTAATGAAAAGCAACTTTAACCAGGTGGGATTGGACCTGCGTTTAAAGGAACTCACAGTTTCAGCTGTTTTTATGGAAGTTTGTTCCAGATTCATGGTAAATAGAAGCTGAAAGCTTCTTCTCCATGTTTGGTTCTGGATCTGGGGATAGAAACCAGAACCAGAACCAGAAGACCTGAGAGTTCTGGACGGTTGATACAACAGCAGCATGTCAATCCAGAGGTAATCAGATACATCAGCTGCAGTGGTCACCACTGCTAACGTTAGCTGTGCTAACACCAACATGGTATTTAGCAGAAGCTAATGCTAAAGTACTGAATTCAGCCATATTGAGACCCATCATGTATCAATAATACAACATACTATAACATCACCGTCAGCATGGCTGATTTTACTGTTTCACTGCTAACAACAACATTAGCATTATTGCTAACTAGCCTGACAGGATACATTAGCATGGATTAACTAGCCTTCACTTAGCTAACATGATCTGTGTGGACCAGCATTACTCAACAGCTGCTCTGCAGCACGTCACTGTACAATGGTGTGTTTAAAGACGGCTCGGAAAAAACCATTACCACATGCTAACAACGGTTTAACAGTTGTAAAGGCTGAGAAAAGCGCGGTGGACATGTTACACCCATGTATGTCTCTGTGTCAGTTTTATGACGGATAATCATTTCATTATGGAAAAACCAATAGGTCAAATAAATCATTAAATAACCAAAATTAAATTCATTTTCTAATTTTATTTAACTTCATGTCACAGTAGACATATTTAATGAATAATGAACACCCTCTGTTTTCCTGACATCACGACGCTGAGTCTTTAAAGGTTAAAGGTTAATCTGGCAGAAAGAGTTAAAATAAAGCTGAAAGACGTCCATCTTTTTTAATCTTAATGCATGGATGGAAATCTTCATCCTTTGGCTTAGCAGAGCCAGGTCTTAGTGGAGCCTCTTCCAGATAACATTCATCTCT
Organism: Xiphophorus maculatus; assembly: GCF_002775205.1. Classification (NCBI taxonomy): domain Eukaryota; kingdom Metazoa; phylum Chordata; class Actinopteri; order Cyprinodontiformes; family Poeciliidae; genus Xiphophorus; species Xiphophorus maculatus. The sequence goes on along the minus strand of NC_036446.1, from coordinate 1,376,324 downwards.
CATCCTGTGAATCTCTGCATGCTGTCTCCACTCGTCTCTGTAAAGTCCTCAGACTTTCCTCTAACTGGCATTGAATAACAAACGCACACTCCTATCTTTTGTCCCTTCACAAATTTTTGTTCCTTATTTGTCCAGTTTTTAAGGATTAGCTCCGTCTTCTGTACCAGTCAGCTTCTCTCTGCAACCTTCACAGGAATAAAGTTGCATCTTTATCCTGCATCCAAAATTATCAAATGTGTCTCAAGTTTAGCTGTGAGAACTAAATTTAAAACTAATTTATTCTTCCAGACGTATCTTTATTTCTAAACTCATATTGTTCTTTTCCAACAGCGTCTTTTTATGATCTCAATAAATCTGAAACATTGTTTTCCTGCTTATCCTCTCTGGAGTTTCTTCAGCCATGCTGGAGATCGTAAGGTCTGATTCTTACAATTTACTTTGCTTTTCTACACACAGTAATAATTCACATTTACTTAGAACAAAGACATCTAGAAATCTCTGATCCAGAAAACACAATTCAAAGCAAAAGGAAAAAAAAATCTTAAAATCTGTGTTTGTCTGGATGCAAATTTGGAATATTAGCTTAGATTTTCATACATTTATTGTATGAAAATCTATCGTCAGCGTCAGGGTAAAGTCTATCTCCCACAAGCTGACTGACCTTTGACCCTGTCGCCTTTGTAGAGGTTGATCTCTCCCTCAGCCTGGACGGAGTAAGAGCGAACCACCACAAAGTGTCTGCCTGGAACGGCGCTGTACAGCTTCCTCCTGGGGCCGAGCGCCTCGCCGTGACCGCTGGGGCTGAGAGAGGAGGCACAAACAGGTCAGGACAGGGGTCAAAAGGTCAAGACTAGAGGACACGGGCCAAAACCGTCAACACCAGTTACTTCACTTTGAGACTTTCTTACTTGAACATAAAACTTTATGTTCCTCCAGATCCAAAACTGCAGAAATCGCTAAAAAATACACAAATTAAATTTGGCTTGTTGCCTTGTGTACAAAGTGCCCTGAAGTGTCATGGAAATCAGACTCCCGCTTTTCAGAAATTAATAGTTGCATTTAGACAACATTTTTTGTCTAAAAATTTTATTTGAAAATTTGGGAGCCTTATTAAATTTATCTAGATGCATCTCTTATCCCAAAAACTTAGCAAAATGTTTCTATCTTTTATTTTTTGAGAGGAGTTTGAGGTGACTGGGATTTAAAAGTAACTCTTTGTGTTATGTTGACTTGTTTATATATGTTTTGCAAGTTTGTTCATTTATATAAAATCATAAATAAAGTTAAATAAAGTAAAAAAAATAAAATAAAATCTTTACAGGAGAAACACTGAGAGTCAAAATGTGTGCAGACCCTGTGAAGATTAAAAACCAGAATCTCTGAGTCAGGTTCTAGTTTGTTTTTGTCTGTTTCTTTTGTCGCCTCACAGAATCAGAACCCGGTTCTGACCCACAGAGCCCATCAGAACCCACAGAGCTGCTGAAAATGTCTCACCTGACAGCAACAGATCCAAGGATTGATGTTTACTTTTAAAAACGCCTCCAACGTTTCTAAGACTCTCATTCATATACAGCAGGATACCATGGTGACATAGCGCCACTTAGTGGTTAGTATTCATAACAACACCGAAGCAAAACATGGCCTCAATGTGACCGATAATCAGCTGAAGCTGTCTGTCACTGGCCATATTCCAGTCAGAAATGAACAAATACTTTATTCTAAAAGCTGTTTCTGAGCTCAAAGCGTCTGAGTGATGCTGTGGGAAGAGGAGAGGAGAGGAGAGGAGAGGAGAGGAGAGGAGAGGAGAGGAGAGGAGAGGAGAGGAGAGGAGAGGAGAGGAGAGGAGAGGAGAGGAGAGGAGAGGAGAGGAGAGGAGAGGAGAGGAGAGGAGAGGAGAGGAGAGGAGAGGAGAAGTTGTTCTGAACAACAATCTGATTGGTCTGATTGAGAGAGGAGGCAGCAGGAAGGAAAACTAGGAGAATAAAAGAGGAAGATGGAGAGCAGGAGGGAGGGACTGTTTGCAGTAAGTGGGTCACCTTGTCCTGCAGACTCCACTCCTCCTCGAATGTTTGCAGGCCTTTGGAGATCTAACCCCATTCAGAACCTACTGAGACTGCTCGCATTTTCCCAGGGAAAGCCACGGACAAAGCCGCAGCCGCACTCCGAGCGGCTGGAAATAGCGCCTACCACCGAGAGGCCAACTCTGCACTGAAGCACAGGAAGTGACACGGAGCTGTGAGGAGTGTTTGGATTGAAGGCAGAAACAACACGCTGCTGCAGATCTCCGCTCTGCTAACGATTTCAGATTAAAGGTTCAACACACAAGGAGAAACGGGGCGAGCAAAGACAGAACGGACACAGCAATGAACGGTCCAGTTTACTGAACCAGTTTGGGTTCCACATGCAGTTCTGTTAGGAGCAGAATAAGACATAATATTAGCAGAATAAAGTGATTTTCATAAGAAAACAGCCTTGATGGAGTTATAAAGATCTGACATGACCAGTTCATCTAGTCGGTGTGATTCTTTCTTCTAATAGATTTAGTCGTTTCGTTTTAAAGTCTTGTTAGCCTCACAAGATGCTCAACATTACTCGTTTTAAGTTTTTGCATATAAGTTATTATAAAATTATGATTTTATACTCTTAATACTGCAACTTTGTCACATTATTACGACTTTATTCTTGTATTATTACAATTTCATTCTCATGTTATGATTTTTAATGTTGTTCTGTTCTGGTAATATGATTTTGTTTTACACACTAATACTCCGTCTTGCAGGTCAGTGATGGGAAGATAAATTATAAGTCTGCCAACAGCTGACATGTCTACAGCCGCCACCAGAGGGCGTAAGAGCAGCGGTGTCCCAGGCAGTAGCCGAAGCGTCCGACGCATCAGACAGGATCAGCGGTAAAATTAGAGGGTTGGAGGAGACAGAGAGTCAGAGAACCCGGTCAGTCAGGGAGGTGTACTGGTGTTCCAGTTTCCTCAGGGTGGATCCAGTACGGCCATGATGGGACACCAGCACTCATCACACCTCGCTGCTCCGGCTGACAGATGCTAACTGCCTGAGAACAGAGCTGCTAACAGAGCAGCTAACTGAACTGCTAACTGCTAACTGAACTGCTAACTGCTAACTGAACTGCTAACTGGTGACTGATATGTTCTGGGTTTCAGCATCACTAAAAACAGTTTTTATATTTTTAAACTCAGCTGACGTCACAATGTTTAACAATCTGAACTAAACCTTCAGAGATGGATTAAGAAAACCTTAAAACACGAGAAATGTTCATACCAGAAGCTGATTATTCCTCCTCCATGCAGCAGAACCACATCCTCGCTCTGATCAGCTCTGCCCTGAGATCCGGTCCATGAGAACCAGAACGAGGATAGAAACCCGAACTGCAGCAGGAACGAGCCGAGCTGATCACAGACTCCAGACCTCACCATAATCCTCCACACAACGCCTCCCAGGAACTTTAATCTCCTCAAGATCCACAAAACAATCTTCAATAATTCCCCATCGACCAATCAGCAGCTACTGAAGATAAAAATGCACCGAAAATAGTTTTCCTGAATGTTTCTGAAACAAAACTCAACATAATAAAGTTTTCTTTTCTGGATTTTCTGACATGTTTGTGTCTTGATTAAACTCAATATGACAAAATATTCAGTTTCAGATGAAGCTAAATTACACAGAATTAGTTTTTTCATCAAACGTTACACCAACCCCCACCTGCTGGTGTAGGGATTATGTAATCCTCATGTTTCTGCTGTAATCCCATAATATGACCCACACATGACCTGTAATAATCTGGCATTGGACAGAGTATTGTTATGTCAACAGTTATATTAAAGATGGTGAAAGGACCTGAGCTGCAGCTGCAGCCTGGTCTGCATCGCTGCTGCTGCGCTCAACAAAAACACAGCAAACATTCTGGACCTGCAGCTCCGTGTTCAGTTTGTTCAACCAAACAACAAAAAGAAAATCTGTCAAAAACCTGATGCTAACAGCCGAGCACGGTGGTGGAGGGCTGGTGATGTGGGCTTGTTTTATTCATCAGAAACCTGTGTGACTGAGTCTGAGTCTGTCCAACAACATGATCCAAACACAGCAGCAGATATAGAACGGCTTAAAAGAAAAGAATCAAGGCCTAGTCAAAGTAAGCACCTCGACGTGAGGAGTTTTTATAGAACAACTGAACTTTTGCAGCAGATTTCTGCTATAAATCTGATTTATCTGATGAGCTGTCACACTCGTCTAAAAGACAACAAAATGAATCTAAAGTGTTTCGATTTTAACCAGTTGAAACAATCAGTTAAAATATCTGATTATCGTGTTTGATCCTCTTTGCCTCTCAGCAGAAACATGTGGAAGATTTAAAATCTTCATAATTAGACAGAAATGTCAAACTCAGTATTTACTCTTCACAGGGGTGTGAATACTTTCAGGTAGCAGGAAATTATTTCTCCCTAGTTTAGATGAACTCCAGTTAATCCAGACTAACAAAGAGACCAAACTGAACTGAGCTGGAGGGTCTGAACGCAGTAAAAACACAAATCATTAGTAATGACGACTTTCAAAAAAAACGTTTAAAGTTTAAAGAAATGTGTCTGGAAATTTTCTGTTTCTCCTTTATTGGGAAGTTCTTCCGATGATGCTTTTCATCTTATGAATCTTCCATAAAAGTCAGATTTGTGGATTTGTGAAGTTTTCTGTCAACACCTGAGCTGGGAGTCTCTGCAGCTCCTCCAGAGTTTCCTCACGACTGCTTCTCTGTCTAACCAACAAACCTGTGAGGCCTTCAGGGAACATCTGGGCAAACCGAACACAGCTGGACTCTGATGGGTCCCTCTGCATCTCACTTTCATGTCTTCCTGTAAAGTTTAACCGCCTCCTGTTTCTGTCCTGATGTTGGTTTTTAATCTGAGAATATAATTTCCAGGCTCTGCGTCTTTGCTGATTGTATTTTCTGTATTCTGAGCGAACGTGTCGTCTTCATATTACTTTATGACCCAATCAAATCAAATCAGGCGAATTTCATAATCGCATTAAAGTCGCAGAGGAAATCTGCTCCGCGCTGTAATTGGGTTTGTGCTGCAATAAAACTGCAGAATTTCTTCAAACCGTGATTTCTTAATGAAGTTCTGCGCAGCAGAAGCAGCGAGGCGACGCGATGCGGCGCGGCGCGGCGCAGAGCGCGGCGCAGAGCGCGGCCGTCTCTGGTGAAATCACAGAATATTAACGGCGAGATCTTTATGAGTCACACCGAGCAGAAACAGCCAAACCTCCGGCCCGTCCTGACACGGAGGACACGTCTCGTTTCTCACCACGGCGAGCTGGGAGGCGGTTGCCATGGCGCCCAGAGGGGTTACTGACAGCTGTCAGCGCTGGGTGGATGGAGCGGGCGCGGAGAGAAAGCGGGTCTGCGGGCTCACATGAGGCCGTGTGACATGTTGAGTGGGAGCGCAGGGAACGCCACAGAGAGGCTGTCATGTGTGGGCGGCGGCCGGGCGAGGCGGGGGGCAAAACAAAGACTGGAAGAAAAAAAGAGGGAATTATGGGAGATTCTGACAAGATCTCAGCGTTACATCTAAACTGCTTTTATTCTGAGGTTGATCAGAATTTAATGGATTTTACAGAGTCAATAAATAAATAAATAAATCCAACCTCATTCAACACAAACTTCACAGCATTAAGTGAAAACACTTAATGCTGATTAATGGTTAGCATTAATCTAACTCTTTAACTAGCAGTGCCATAGTGTCCATGACCAACACCCTGGAGATAAACATCAGTTGGTCCAGTTTTATTTATGGTTTTGATACAATATGTTGAACAATGTCAACACCGTCTGATAAAGTTGCTAATGCGATTTATCATGCAAACCTAGTTTTTCTTCTTTTTGCAGCTTTCTGCTGTTGGGTGAAATAAGCAACAAAAAATGCTTCATATGAAACAATTCAGTTAAATGGTTGGTGTAAATAATGAGCCTACAAGTTTAGTACAGCAGAGCCTCGTGTTTTTAACAGTGTTTTGACTCAGGAGGACAGAAAATGTGAAGGATTTTCTTGTTTTTATTCCAATAATAAAGAAATGAGATGCTGTAATGTGGTGAACTCTGTCACTAATTGCCTGGTTTCTGTAAGTGGGCCAGCAGAAGCTGAGCAGAACCGCAGCTTCAAATGTCCCTGATATCTAACCCTGATAGGCGAGGAGTGATTAGGTTACAGACCTACATTGGTAATAATGTTCTGTTTTATAATTATCACCCAGTAGGCCGTCTTTTTCTGAGCTTTAAGGAGAATCCAGCAGTGACAGAAGCGGCTTCCAGTAGCATAAATTAATCATCCGGATCCATTTTCTCCGGTCGGTTTAAACGTCAGCTGACACACGTGTTAAACTGCGTCACATTTTTTCTGTCATCTCAACTCACTGCCAGTGAGAGAAGCATCGTTCCTGCTGATCCGTGTGTTTGTCCTTATCAGCAGCATGCACATTCCCAGAGAGCAGACCTTAAACACAACGTGTCGACTGAAACAGACGATCAGCAGCTGCTCAGATGCCAAATTAATCCACAGCTGGGGTAAAAACAGAGACATAAACGGCGGTGAACGTCGGTGGTAGCAGAGCTGCTATCTGCTGCCTGGTTCTGGAGGACATCAGGCGGCTCAGGACGGATTAATCTGTCAGTTACCGACAGCATGAGCACGGTCGCCACGGCAATCAGGAACGATGGGTTCATTAAAACTTCTGCAAACATGCTGATGAGGCCGAAACACACAACTCCAACTATCCGAACACCATCAGCGAACACAGGCAGGAACTTTATGGACTTAAAAACTCAGATGGGAATCAGGAAAATAGACTTCAGCTTAACTTAGTTTGTTATTAAATAGTATCTGAGGATTTTGGGTGAAATATAAAAGAATCTTCGGACTTTTCCTTGGTTCTGAATTTTGTTCTGGACCTGAGACAGAATCTGCATATCTTCATGTAAGGCTGGGCAATAATGATGTATTATTGTCCTCCATGATCTAAAAATAGCAAAGTTTTGCTCTGGTTATTGCTGTCAGCTGCATACAGACACATTAAAGCATCAAACTAAGGTTGTGTGTACAGCACTTCCTGTACAACTGCTGCAGAACCGATTAGGAGGACGTGAGACTCGGTCCGTTCAGCATTTTAACCAAACAGGACAAACAGCTGTGAAGGTTTATTTCCTTCATAGCTTAATGGGAGGACATGGAATGACGTTTGTTTCTTGGGATAATTCTGCAGTTTTCCAGATCTGACATGTAAAATAAAAAAGTGCTGCACAAATTTACAGTAGATGTTTTTGCAGAGATCAGAGATCTAATCTAATCCAGGATGAAGGATGTGGACATCTTCACTCAATCAGCCTGATTCACATCCACACATTTTCTTGGTTAAATTAATGCTTCAGTCTGATATGTTTTTATTTTTTCAGATGTATTTTCAATTATCTGCTGTAGCAAAAAAAAAAGTAATTCTCTGATTTCAGAGAGCAGAAAAAGTCAGAATTTATGACTAAAGCAAGGCGTCCATTTCACTCGGGACGTTCTGCAGCTTTTCACACCATTTTCAGTTGGTATAAAAAATGAAACGCATCCAAACATCATGTAGGTTTAAATCTTGCATTATGTGATTATAAAGAGTTTATCTGTTGATCTGTAGGAGGTGAGAAAGAAGTGTAATAAGAAAGAAAATATAACAAAAAACAACTGATGAAAACAACGAATGTCTGAAGTCAAAACCAAATGTTTTCCAACAAAACACTTTGGAAATTTATTCTTTTTATTGGTTTTCATTTTCATTTCGATTAACCTCTCTTCAAAGTGGGGAAGAAGAAATGATCTTTCCACCACATGATAACGGAGGAAAAAACTGCATGTTAATAGCAGAGGCATCTCCAGTATAACTGGTAGAAGTTGTCAGAATCCCAGGAAAAGCCTTTCAGGTCCCACCATCACAAACGTAAACAGAGTTTCAATCACAACCAGGTTTAAAACTCCACAGTTTGGTTTGTTTTCATCAATTCAATGAGAGAAGCAGCAGAAACTCTGGAATCGAGGTCAAAGGTCACACTAACACAGTTTCCTGTTCCCTCAGTGCAACCAGTCCATGCTGATGCCAGTCAGCCAATCAGGCGACCGGGATCCCATCTGGATTCATGTTTTCTGCTCAGACTGACGGTTTCTCCACATGGACCGCCTGAAACGCCGAGACAGAACCACAGAACCACAGATCGGACTGATCTCAAATCATCACGGTCCGATTATCATCATAGATTCAGCTGTTTATTTCCACCAGCTGGGCTCAACCAGTCGTCCTCCAGAAGCTGTTTGGCTCCCGTTTGCTGGTGAGAAGGAGATCAGCTGATCGGGGCTGTAGCGTTCACAAGCGCCGTTTATTTTTAACAGTGTTAATAAACTACAGCTGCGATTCTGGGAATAATTTATGAGGTTTAAATTTAGGTTAAATGATTAAATGGATTAATGATGAAGAAATGATTATTGAAATAATCAACTAATTCAGGAATCTACAAAAAACCCATATTTTTCTGTAAATCGGTTGTACCTGAAAAAACAGTCAACAGATCAGTCCTGCATTAAAATGGTGTTAAAGGAAGCAGAACAAGTCGAGCTTTTCACATGCACTTCTAAAGGAACGGTGTTCTGGCATCAATACAAGTTTTATTTTCCTATTTAAAGAACTAAAATAATCATTAGCTCCAGCTCTAGTTTAAAGGTCGTCATGAATGATGATCCTTCACAAAAACAGAATAAAAACAGACAGTAAATGAAGAAGCCGTTTTTAATGACCAACTTGACTCTCGGTGTTGGAAAAGCGAACAGAGTCTTTTACAGAAACACGTTCGTACAGCGATACCCGGATCACGTGAAGCTGGAATCAAACCTACAACTTTCTGACTGCTGTTCACTTTGCTTTACAGCCGAGTCAGACAGAAACACGCAGAACTGCACAGAAGTCAGACGACGACTGCAGCTTCCTCCATCATCCTCTTCTCACACCTTAATGTAAAGGAACGTATGAGAACTGTGAGCTACAGAGAGTGGGCAGCGATCCGAGTGCACCCATCTGCCAGGAGAGCGGAGGAGGAAGAGGAGGAGGAAGAGGAGGAGGAAGAGGAGGAGGAGGAAGCAGGGATCAGGTGTCTTAATCTGGATTGACAGTTACGTCATTCTCTCATCGTTTATCCGCCGCGTGTCACAGTCTGCTGCACAGATGCTGAGCAGGTTTCTGAATGAACCTGTGCATGCATACATCCACATGTAGCATCTGAGGCATCCCATAACCAGGCAGCCATGGCAACCGTTGCTGTAGCTACAGTGGAGTCTTTGCGGTGGCACGTTTCCCAGAGGAAGCCATGGGGGGTGAATACTGTAGGTACAGTAGACGAAGAAACAACCCACCACCAAAAATAGCTACTACAGGAAAAACCTTCTCCTTTTATGGATTTTATATTTTATATCCTAAAAATGAACAAGCAAGAGTGAGAAAGTTCATTTGTATCATTTTGTGTTGTTAAAACAAATATTAATTCTGCTGTTAATGAAGGATTTGTGACATTTTGGAGCATTTTTACTTCGTTCATGAGGAACGGTTATGGATCCCTCGAGGTAATTATCTTTCATAGTAAAATCTGACCTGAAAACCTGATTATTTTTAAAAAAAATCTGAACCAGCAGGAAATCCTGACTGAACAGTTAAACAGAAAGCAGAAGAGCATCAGCTCTAAAGCGTACACAGCGGCTCAGTGTGTGTTTGTCTGAGTGGTGAGGATTTATTTCAAAATGGTTTTCTTGTCATTTTGGTTTGTGTTCATAATATTGACAAAAATATTATATCAGAAGTGATTCTTTATCTCTTGGTGCATCAAACATAGATCAGTTGGGGCGTCCTGTGGTGGCGCAGCGGGTTAGCACGCCCCACGTTTGGAGGCCTTAGTCCTCAACACGGACGTCGCGGGTTCGACTCCCGGTCCCAACGACCTTTACCGCATGTCTTCCCTCCTTCCTGTCTGCCTACTGTACAAAAAATACGAGCCACTAGCGCCGCAAAAACTCTTCGGAGGAAAAAATGAAAAAAAAACAAACAAACATAGATCAGTTGCCCTGGCTGTTAAACATCATGTTGCCTCTGTTACTCGATCGCCACTTTGCACCGTTAACTTTATTACTTACAACTCTTAGCTTTCAAACCAAATGTTTAGTTACGCATCAGAAGTTAATACTTTGGCTTTTTTAGTCTGTAATGAGATGAAAAAATGGGGTTAATATTTCACCACATTATTTATTCATTTATCTATGTCACAGTTTCAAACTAAATATTTAATAAGAACGCTAAATATTTAGTTTACAAAGTAACCATTTAGCTCCACGCTTTTGTTAGCAAGTTAAATGTGTAACTGGCAAACTTCATATTTAACTAGCTAAATATTTTGTTCACAAAAAAATATTGTTTGCAAACTAAATAATTAGCTCTCAACTGAATGCTCAATTTAGAGCTAATTATTAAACTGGATAGTTAAATATTATAGGTACCATAACCTGCTCCAGACTCCACCTAGTGGTCTGGAGGACTTCCTTTGTGTGGAGGGAGTTTGCAGCGTTCACTGATAGGAACACTTCTGCTAATGCGCTAATAGCACAGCGATTGTTTTATTTAGCACATTAGCTTTTTTGGTGACTTTGCTACCTATGAAAATGGTTGAACTTAGCAGCTTAGAATTCGCTTTTGCTAAGGTCTGTGTTGGAATAGGAGCTTAACGTTAGCAGAACTAATGACGATCAGTGCTTTAGAGTTAGCATAGCTAACTTTTTAGTCAGTTTTATGTTTGCTGTTTTTCTTCTATTTCCTGTGGTTGAATTTTTTGTTGCTTTTAGCTCGGGATAAAAACAACTATTTGGCGTTAGGAGTTTGCATGACTGATGTGTTTCCAACACATTTCACAGTTTGCTGAAAGTTTGCGCCAGTCGGCCGCGTTATGGGGTGACTGGAATCTGAATGGGATTTTTATGCACCAGAGATTCACAGACTGAAGCAGGTAAGTTTATTAATATAATAATAATAACTTTATTGTTCCCCAGTGGGGAAATTCAGGTGTAATGGCAGCAAGTGACAGTCAAAACATGTAGGTTTACAAAAAATAACAAACAAATATTAAAAGATAATTAATATACTGCAGTAAGTCTCTTGTGTGTATTTATAGAATGAGAAATAATGTCCTCAAGTTCAGATGGTGACTCACTTCATCACAGCAGAAGAACATTAAACGGCTCTGACCTTCATAAGGACCAAGAACAAGGAGGCATTCAGCAGCCGACAGGAGAGCTGCTGAATTTTCCCAGTTTTTTATTCCAGATGGGTTTCAGGAATTTCCAACCATTCAGAAGCAAAAACGGCTTCAACAAAGACAAACAGAACCACAGGAGAGCATCGCCTCATGAAGTCCAGAGGTCGGATCCTGAAACTCGTGTTAGCCACACAGTCTGTGAAATCTTTAACACGTTACCTGGAAACCAGCAGAAGCAGAAAAGGTTCAAATACAAACAAGCAGACCGGAGACCGCCCCAAAAGCAGTAAGTGCACTGCAGCGCAGGGCATTATGGGTAAATGGAACCCAAACAACGTGCTAGCCTAGCGCTAGCAGGAGAAATGTGTCTTGGTTTTTAGCCAAAGACAGGAGGGAAATTACCCAACTACATTTTTTTTTCCATTTCATGAAGAAGAAAGTTGCACTCTGAAGGTCTTTGTGCTTCTCAGTGCAGCGCCCCTACAGGCGAGGAGGGGAACAGGTTGATTTGACTCAGAGCAGAGAGAAAAAGAGCCACAGCAGCTGGAGGTGAACAAATGTTGAAGTTCTGATCCCTAATTGAACCGAGTCTAGTGGATTATCAGATGGAAAACATCCTGAATTATTACCTGGACATGATAACTGCTGTCTTAAGTTTTGTCTGAAGACCAGTAACTGTAGAATACTACAGATGTTTGTGCCAATGGAGACATGGAAACATCTTTATATCAGAGCTGCACAATATGAGAAAATATTGCTTATTTTCTTCTTCCCTATCGTTCTCTTCTGTGACCTTTAACCTCTGACCTGACCTAACTGTAGGACTGCAGCTCTATAGAAACACCCTAGATCCCAAAGACTCCAGCTGAAGGAACCAGAGATTCCCAGAATAATCCTAGAGAGTCTGTTGCTGCCAGGCGGCGTTCTGGACTCACCTGGGCTGCCGCTGTGCGGTCTGAGCCCGCCGGCTCTCCTCGCCCAGCCGACTGAGGGAGGGGGAGCGGCTCCTGGCCCCCCGCCCCATAGTGCGGACCACCACGTTGCCATTGGGGCTGCCGCTGGGCATCTGCTGGACCAGCTGGGGGGACAGGCTGCGGTGCAAAGCTGAGGAGCCAGGCTGCGCGTGGCCCTGCTGGGGGGCCCGGTGTTGGTGGCTCTGGTGCTGCTGCAGATGGGGGGCCCAGTTTCCAGGGGAACCGTGCTGCTGCTGCTGGTACTGGCTCACAGAAAGGTTGTTGTCGCTGTTGGAGCGCAGGAGGACCCGGGGCGCCGACAGCGAGGACGGGGACTGGCCGTTTCCGCTGCCAGAGGACGGACCCCGCCGGCGCTTGGAGTAGGCTGGGGCCTCACGGAAAGGCACTGGAAGGAAAACACACTGTTAGTCTCTACAGGAAAAACTAAACTGACATCTGTGAATCAGCTGCTCAGCCTGGGAGGAGAGCAGGTCTCTCTAAACCACCTGAAGTTCATCGTTCACAGAGGAAAACATCTCAGACAGCTGCCAGCAATGTTTCCACAGACGTTCATTATCATCATATTTCACTTCCACTCTAGCAGACAGAATTAGAAGGTTTATTGACTCGACTGGAGGCTGATTGGTGGGAACATCGACCGGGTCACAAGTGATTGTTCGACCTGAGCTGCAGGTGGTTCTGCTGCAGGAGTTCAGACTGGAAAGAAACCAGATTCTTCTGATTCACAGGAAAACAATCACAGAATCACAGCGACTGAGTGAAACAGATTCACAGACTAAGAAAGTCTGTTTTTTTATCTTAAATGTAAATTGTTTATATACTTTTGTAGTTTTGACTTAATTGCTGCTCTGTGTTTATTGTTCCTCCATAAAATAGTTTTTACTCCGAGTCTATACTCCAGATGTTGAGCGAAGTGAGAATGAAGAAATGAGTTCTGGATCTGGACTTCATGCCGTTCTGTAAAAACACATTTAATTCTGTCATGATACATTTTTCTTGATAACAAACTTTTAACACATTTTGGTTGATTGATTTGATTTGAATAAATGGTGTGACTAACTGATTATTAGTTATTGATTTTGCTCTGCTCTTCGTCTCAGCATCATCACAGCGATTATCAGGATCAGATCAGTTTTAACCCTTCGCCTGCCTGGACAGAACCAGAACCAGAACCAGAACTGGTACCAGAGCCAGGCTCATCTCTGAAGCTTCTGCTCTCGGTCATCTGAAGGGGAATCGATGAGTAATCATCATCATCATCATCATCATCATCATCATCATCAGACTAACATGTGAGGCTCCCTCCCTCCGTCTGCTGCAGACGTGCGGACGAGGTGCGAACGGCTAATGAGTTCTCACATTTCAGAGCCGCTTCCTCAGGCTGCGGCTCCATGCTGCTCGCCAAAAAACGCATCAACATGCATTTCGAAACTCAGATCAGGTTGTTGAAAGAATCGTCAGTTTGTCTTTACTGCAGCGTGAAAGTCGTAAGGTTTCTGCTTCTCTGAAGTGAGCAACAAGCTGAACGTTTGAGATGCTCCCATCGTCCCAGAAACAGCAGAAAAATCTCCTGCGTTTTTCCACGGACACCTGATCGGCTTTTGATTCACCGTGTGTAAGAATCCTGCAAAATTCATAAGTCTGAAGATTCGTCCCTTCAGATTAAAGTCCAGCAGTCTGGAGACCGGCTGTCCAACCTGAGGACAAATTCCAGGAAGACGACAAAGTCTCAAAAAGACACTGAGGAAATATTAAATATGTCGTAGTTTTTTAGAGAAATTCCTTGGCTGAATTTTCATGACCCACATTTGAACCCAAACATAAAACCAAGAACATAATGACGGAGTCTGGAGGGTACGAGATGCTAAAGCTAAATGATACATTTTATCTGGAAATAAAAAACACAGGAACAGTACAAAGAAAATAAAATTATTCAGATTATATGGTTGATTAAACTCAGAGTCCTGAAAGTAATAATCTCTATAAGTCAAGAGGACAACAAAGTAAAGCTATTTTCCAACTTTTTATACAAATAAATAAAAACCCAGGCTGCTAAGATTCATCAGATTTCAGATCAGGGAATTCAGTTTAGAGAAGAAATATGAAAAGGATTTGTGTTCCTCTTTCTAGTAAAATTGATTCTAATCAGCAAAATATAGACGTACATTACACATAATCATAACCCTGAACGGTGACGCGCCGCTGCAGCATCAATAAAACCTCCAGCTCAGTTGATAAAACGTAGTTTTGTGGTGGGACAGAACTGAAAAATGAGCCGTTAACGTCGTTCAGAGACATTTAACTGAACGCTGTGATGTGGTTTCACCTGGAGGCCTGATCAGAGCAGCAGGAGAAAACCTTCATCTCACGGCTCTGCAGACCTGAACCAGTTTTTAAAGTTTCTACTGAATCATGTAAACATGAACCATCAGCCAGGTTTCAGTTTGTCCTGCAGGAAACAAAATACAGGTAGTGACACAGAGCTATTCTTCATTTTAAAGTGGTTCACTGCAGGGCTCACACACACACACACACACACACACACACACACACACACACACACACACACACACACACACACACGCACACACACGCACACACACACACACACACACGCACACACGCACACACACACACACACACACACACACCGTGTGACAAAGCTTTATAGACCCTCTATAACTGGAGGCTTTCTGAATCAAACAGTTGCAGGAAGAAAATCCTGCAGAGCAGAAATCAGCCTGGCTGAGTCCGACAGCAAAGACTCAGTTTGATCTGAAACCTTCAGAAAATGTTGGACGGTTTTCATACGGAATTAAGCAGAAACCAGGTTGTTATTTCCAGATATCCTGACAGTCACCGCCTGCTCAGCCAGTCAGCAGGAAAATCTCCAACAACCCAGGACCTCAGAGCCTCCAGAACTGCTGGAATTACTTTTTAGTTAGAGCTAAATTTTAGTACGAAGCTAAATATTTAATTAGCAATTTAACTTCAGACTAAACATTCAGCTGGCTAACTAAATAAATCTGAAATATTTAGCTCCAAGCTAAACATTTAGTGTGAAGTTAAATATTTAACTTTGAACATTTAGTTTGAAGTTAAGTATTTAGTTTCAAACTAAACAATTAGTTAGCAAGCTAAATGTTTAGTTTCAAATTGTGGCAATAAATAACCTTCATTTTTGTTTGTGTGACTTTTCAAACCCCAAACACTTTGGATCAACTCTAATATCCTCACAGGATATTTTTTAGTTTTAAAATCGGAACTAAATCTATTTAAAGTTATAATTGTTCAAATTATTAATTAATTATTACATTTCAACATTTGATTCTGGTCTGATTTGGTTGGATTTAAGAGATTAAATGATAACTCACAGTCTGACTTTAGTGTTATACAGATAATTACTAAACACGATTTAAAAAACTTTAACGACACATAAAACATAATTAACGATCAGGCTTATTATAAAGAAACTGTGAAAAAGTGTAATTGTTGAACCGTAGTTTACAGCTGTCGATATGGGAGGTTCATATTTTTGATAATCAGTCCAACCTTTTGTGCCGTTAATGTTGGAGACAAAGAGGCTGCGGCGTGACGGCGGCTGACAGGCGGTGGTTAACTCTGACAGCAGACGGCTCTGTTCGCCTCCCGTCACCTCACTGTCAACTTCAGCTGGGATTAAAGGAAATGTCAGGAAGGCTTTTGGATTCGTTTATTCTACATTAACAAGTTTTAGCTGCACAAACAGGATTTATTATTTATGAGTCATTTGTAAAACCAAACTCTGGAGAAAGTCCCACCATGGAGAACAGAAACAAGATTTCATAAAAACAAAAACTTACATTTCAAAGATGGCAGCGTGATCCAGTTAGATAGAAATATTGGTCATCCAGCTACTTTCACTGCAATGTGGCAAAAAGCCGACTGTTTAAAAGAACATTTAATTTAAAAGTAAATGATAAACGTTAATCTATTAACTAAAATAAAATACCCCATCGATTCAACTCTCCTCTGTTTAAAACCAAAGTTTTAATCCTCCTCCTTACAGCGTCTCATCCTCCTCATCCGTCTGTACAAATTCATTTATACACTCATCTTTAAGACTCTTCATCCCACTCATCCTCTACACGACCACCTGGTCTCTAACCATTTGATTAATCCTCTTCATCCATCCATCCATTTCTAACACAGGAGGCGCTGCTGCTCCAGCTAACGTTGCTGGCGAGAGGCGGGGTCACCTGGACAGGTCGCAGTCTGTCGCAGGGCAACACAGAGACAGACAGGACAAACAACCCCCCCCCCCCCCCCACACACACACACACCTAGGACCAATTAACCTGACAGTCATGTGTTTGGGCTGTGGGAGGAAGAACCCACCATGCACTGGGAGAACATGCAGACTGCATGCAGAAAGACCCCGGGCTGGGAATCGAACCCAGAACCTTCTTGCTGCAAGGCAGTCCTACCAACAGCGCCACTGCACAGCCCTCTTCATCCATCCTTATGATCCAATTGATCCCACTCATCTCCCTCATCCTCATTTATAAACCACTATTATTGATTCTTTACTATCAGTCTTCATCCCACTCATCCCCCCATGCCTCATAACATCCCCTCTTCATCTTTCTTCTCTTATTTATCTTTATTCCTTTTTAACCCATTCATCATCTTCATCATTTTACAACCACTTTCCATCCCACCTTAAATGTCCTTTTCCCAGTCATTGTCCTATTCTGACTCATTGCTGTTGTTCTACTCTAAGCCCTTCATCACACTCATCCTCCACACCCTTTCATCAATCTTCTCCCTTCATGCATTAACACATTCATCTCTCTTTAAAAATATTAATGTTTTAAAGTAGCATGTGGGGTTTGGGTGAGGCCAGCTCAGTCGGTCTGATAACGATGAACACATGAAGCTCAACTTTCTGATTCATCCTTCATTTAGAGCAGCGAACCAACATGGCTGCACTGGAGACGCTTAATGACGAGGAAATTTACTGACAACCACACCAGGTTAAAGAGATTAATAACGATTATTTTAATTTAAAGATGGTTTTTAAAGATCCTTTAACTCTGTCCTCATGAGTTTCTACTGAGGAATGACGACTCGGTGATTTAATTTAATAAATGCAGTGATTTGCATTCATGAGATGACTCATGGGTAACTTGGTTATCTGTTAGTAGCATGTCAGCGCTGACGCAACGTGTTGATGATTCAGAAGTTCCTGGAATCTCAACTAACCAGGAGAAACGCTCACAGTTCTCAGTTTCCTCAACAACACGATTTAACATCAAACCAAGAAAAAGCCAAAGAGTTAAACTTTATTTAGAGTAAAATCTGAAATTCTTCATGTTTTTAAGGATTAAAAAACCTGGAGAACAACTTCTGCAACTCTGCAGGAAAATGGAGCAAAAATGGAGTTTAAATTGTCAGTGACACATTTCCTGTTGCAGAAAGGGAATATTTACAAGGGAGGCTTTTCTGGATCAGTTTCTCATAAGGTTGTTTCCTGGATGGATCATATTCAGCTGCACATCTAGACCAATTTATTCCCCCTAACATAGAATATTATAACATCATCAAATATCTAGAATAATCAGCTCTGCTGCTGCTTTCATTAAGGAGAGAAAACGCGACCCTGCCAGCTTTGTTTCACACACAGCCAGATGGACGGGCTGCTCTGGTCCTGCTCCGGTTCTGTTCGGGTCCTGCTCCGGTTCTGTTCGGGTCTATGTCGGTGTTCTCACTGAGCCGGAGTCCCATTTTCCATCTCTGACCTATAAACTGCTCCCCTGCCGCCGCCGCCTCGGAAATCCGCGCCGACCTTCCCACATCCCGACAGAGACGCTCTAAATCAACTCGGCTGGTGTTTTAAATGGACCACAGTCCGGTTCGGTTCGGCTGGGTTGGGCGGCTGAAGTTGAGCCAACTCTGCGCGTCCAGCTGCTCCGGAAAGTGCGTGAAGAGACGCGGGGCTCCGCTTACCTTCCTTCTTTAAGGCATTAATGATGGACTTCATGGTCGCTTCGCTGCCGGTCCGACTGGACTCTCAGGAGGCGGAAGTTTCCGCTTCAGCACCGCGGACAGCAGCGACGGCTCCTCCGCGGCGCCCCGCACATCATCCCGCACCTGCTGCTGCCACCAGCTGCCTGCTTTAAAACCAGCGCGCGCTCTTCCGCTCGCACCAGCGCGTGCACGTAGCCCCGCCCATTTCCTCCCTCCCTGCTTTCTCACCCATGAAGAGGGGAGAAAGTCCGGATGAAATATCTGGACCAAAGCTGCAGGATTTGACTTTATAATCAAACATTTGATCAATTTAAGCTTCATTTTCTATTTGCAGATCATAAACAACTGGCCACTTACAGCAAACAGATTTTAAATAACACGCAGGGGCGGAGCAAGAAGGTGGCCCGGAGGACTGAAAGGAATTTTTAAAGGGGCAGTATCATTTACATCATGTCATAATGTTATTTCCTCATTTAAAACATACCTGGACTGTTGCTTTCATTCTTTCATGCATGTTTGAGAAATCATTTCATCTTTTAAGCTAATCTCAGCTCCTTCAGACTAGCCAGCAGCAATTAGCAAGCTTCTGGTGGAACTGCTGAGCTCATCATAGGAGCTGCTGAAGGCGGAGCTTCAGGATGTTTTAAAGAGACAGACGCCCAATTTAAAGGTGTTACATTATATTTGATACATATAGCATTTTTACTTCTTGGTGCTGCAAACAGCCGACTGGAGGAGGAGCCACAGTCACATGATCAAGCATGTGTGGCAACCAACACTATTAATGCACATTTTACACATATTAAAAAACAGAGGAATAAAACAATGGATTCAGTGAAAAGACGAGCTCTTAACTTCATCACCTCCTCTGCTTGCAGCTGAACTAAGAAAGACTCAGAAGCCATGAGAGGAGGTGAAAACAGCGTCTACGAGTCGAAAGAGGAGTGAGAAGACGGCCAAGACTTTAACTGCACATGAAGAAAGATTTAAAAAGAAGAGAACATCCAGATTATGATTTTACCCAGAAAACAGGAGCAAAAATAACCAAATGATTCAACAAAACCCTGAATTGAAGCAATTCAGGGTTACTGTCAGAAAGTCTGACAGTAACACAAAATAAAAATCTCAATATGGTTTTTAGGTGGAATTTGATGAGAAAAGCTTTGATGTGAACATAAACAACCTAAATTTATCTCATGAATAAAAAGGCTACAGTCACTGTGTGACCTCAGCAGGAAAACCAGTTTCTGGTGCAACGCTCAGGTCGTTCAGGTTTGTTTGGATGAAACTGGAACGACGTCAGATCCAGGCTGAGAAGGAATTAGGAAAACCGCTGGGACTCAGTGGCTGTTCACGAATATGAACACAAACTCTGATTTCAAGCTGTAAAGTTTCTCTTCCTGCAGATTTGATCATTTTAGATGCGATTCTGACTTCAGTGGATGTTCTGGGCATCTGGAAACTGTTCCTAAGGACGAACTAGACTGGTGCAGATCCACGTTTCCTCCCGGATATCTGGGCTGATTTATTTGACTTTGACTTGAAGAACTTCACTGAAACAAGCAGCTGGTTTTACTGGAAACCAGAGTTGAAGAAACGGATTTCCTTCAGCCAGATGTTGGAAGGAGGGATGAAGGGACAGGAAACTGAGCCGCTTCTTTGGAGGAAGGAGTCCTTGTTGTTGCTTAGCAACTCATAGAGGGGCGGTCCTTCACATCCAGAGTGGTACAGTCACTCCAGTGTGTGGCCTACATGATGAAACAATGTCCTCCATCACCGTGGTTCTGCTGCTGGGAGAACCCAACTGGGCCGGTTCCGTCCTACACTTCTGTTTTCACCAAGTTAAAAGCTTGTTTATTTACCCATCATGCACTGGGCATCCAAAATGCTTCAGACAGGAAATACAGGAAGAAAATAAAGCAGAAAAGAAACAGATGTAACCAAATTAAATCTGACTTCAAACTGAACTCAGTAGGCGAAGAGTTCGTTAGTCAGACTGCTGGATCAGAAGAAACATGTTTCCAGCTCTGATTGAAAAAATCCAACAGTTTCTGCACGTCTCAGGTTTTCAGGGAGTTTGTTCCAGAGCCGAGGAGAGAAACCTGAGAACAGAGTTTCTGTTGCAAACAAACAGCTGAGAGATTCATTTAAAACTGATTCTGTCAAAGTTCTCAGCTTTGAGTAAATATTCATTCTTCCATTGAGTTCAAGAACTTTTTCATGACCTAAACTGCTTAAAAAGGACAAAAACTTTTTTTAAAATGGTCCAACAGAGAAAGCAGCTAAAGTGAAAAAAGGTTTAAGATTTTTAAAGAAGCCTGGAAAGTTCTGATCCGGATCCCAACTGGCCGCATCCGGACTTCCAGGAATGTAAATCTAACAGCAGCAGAGACAGAATGACTGCAGTCACTCTTTGCCTCTGATTCTGTTTCTGCAAGAAGAAAACGCAGCGTGAAGTCTGACAGGAAGTGGCTCCGCGCCGACAGGAAGTGACCCGGACCGTTAATTTGTCTCGTCAGCGGCGCGGAGGAAACGGGACGCAGTCCAGATACACTGACTGGAAACATTATGAGTTCAGATTTACATTGAACATATTTAACTGTTTGAAGTGTTCATGACCTTTGAACTTTTCCACATTTTGACTCGTTACAGAGTTTAAAAAGATCTTTCACTGCAGCTATAAGTAGGTTTAAACATTGACTAGGTCTAAACATTGACTAGGTCTAAACATTGACTAGGTCTAAACATTGACTAGGCCGTTGTTCCTCATGCGTTGCATCCGTCTGTTGTGTTTATGTTGGACCTGATAATCAGGTGATTTCTGAGTTCAATCTGTTTTCTAGAAACCAATTTCAGAAAAAAGTGATCAGAAAATGAAATAAGAAGATTATTTCCTTCATCTGTAAAAGAAATAATGCAGTTTTTTCCACCTTATGAGAAAAATGAAGCAACCCTGTCTGTTTAGTCCAATAAATAAGAAAGCAACACTGGTTTGTGTAGCTGTCTTTGATAAAAACCTTCATCAAATGAACTGAATGTAATGTTAAATTAAAAAAAAGTGTAGAAATGATTAAATCCCACCTGGAATTTTCTCTGGAAGCGTTTCTGAAGGATTTAAGTTTCTAACAGGACAGAAACAGGCCGAGGCGTCACAAAGGGTTTTAAAAGTGATTGAACTGGAAATGTTCTAGTTGTTCCAGTTCAGAGCTGCTGGTTCTGCAGAACCTAAAGATATTAAGGAGTTTTGGCTTCTAGAAAATGAGAAAAAGCATAAAAATCATCAGGCTGTTGGACCAAACTGCATGGTGTCAGAGTCTAAACTGTCTTAATCTGCTGTTTGCCACAATCTTCTGATTGTCTGAATACGACACACATGAGCAGCACAGATTAGACATTCTGTCCTTTTCCAATTTAACAACTAAATCATCTCAGGATTCGTTGTTAAATGGATCCAACCTGGAACCTTCTGACTGAACCAAAATATGAAACCAAAGCAAATCTTTAAATGTCATTTCAGCTGAACGTTGTTAGCAGAGCGCAGGGATTTTATTTCTGTTTAACTTTTACAGGAAAGAAATCTTTATATTCCTGGAATCTGGATAAACAAACCCTGATGCAGGAACATGGATCCAGATCAGGATCCAGATCAGGATCCGGATCTGGATCATGGAACATGTAGAAACATATTCCTGCATCAGGAACATGGATCATGGATCAGGATCAGGATCAGGACCTGAATCTGGATCCAAATCTACATCTGGATCAGGATCAGAATCAGAAACATGGATCAGGATCTGGATCAGGATTTGGATCTGGATCCGAATCCGGATCAGGATCAGGATCAGAAACATGGATCAGGATCTGGATCTGGATCTGGATCAGGATCAGAATCAGAAACATGGATCAGGATCAGGATCAGGATCTGGATCTGGGTCTGGATCAGGAACATGGAGCTCAGGAGTTTCAGGAAGTCATTTTTCTCTTTAGATCAGAAAAACAGAAACAATCTGACAGCTTTAACATAAATCCTACAGAAAAGTGGAAACTGCTGAGTCAGGGTGTTTTCTGGTCTGTGTGTGTTGGGATGATGCAGTGGGATTATCACAGTGTGGGTCTGATCATCCTAACTCCGGCTTCCAGTGGATGGAGGAGAGACCAGCAGATATCTGCAGTCACACCAGAGCATGATGCTCTGCAGCGTCATGCTGGAGTTTCTCACTGGTCGGGTTTTATTGTTTCTCCGTGACCTCGGATCCTGGCAGCTGTGGAGATTATCTGCTATTGTCTTCAGTAATCTGCAGCAGAAAATGGAAACGCAGCAGGAGTTCATCCTGAAGGCTGTTTGGTTTGTTCTGCTCAACGTATGTCCAGGTGTTGTTAGGTTTTTAAAGGTGAGTCTGATAAAAGCTGAACTGGAGATAAAACTTTCAGATGCATCTGAAGTTTCCTCTGGACCAAATTTGATCCCATTTTCATGTTTTTATGCATAAATACAGATTATAATCCGGCTCATGTTTGGTGCATGTGAAGCCGCCGCCGCTGCCAGAGAACAGGAACTCATTTGGAAAACGATCCCACAGGTGAGATGCCTCCCGACTCCACACAGTTCAAACCGGACTTTAATTATTCTGCTCTCTGGATGAGAATAAACGACAGCGAACAGATGAAGCCGCTGACGGATTAACGCATAACCGGCTTAATGAGGCGATAAAACACTCGGCTGAAGGTTCCTCAACGGATCGCCGAGTCTCACGCCAAAGGAAACACAGGGTTGGGTTTCTGGGTTTTCTCGTCAGGTTATCGTTAGACCTGCTACTGATGTGTGGTTTAAATAATTCACCCTGACAGCAGAAATTAACGGCGCCTGTAGTTTCTGATTTAGTGGCTAAAGATGTTATTTTTATCCCACAAGAGAAACTAAAACAGATGATTCAGAAATAAACTTGAAATTTTGCAGACATTTGGACCTCTGACCGTCTCACCACAACATTTCAATCAGCTTTAGGTTGAGACTTTGACTAGGCCTTCGTAAAACTTTCTGTTTTTGTTACTTATACCTAATTCTCCTTCTCAAATCATTTTTATAAATTGTGTGTTTGCTCATTTTGAACATAAATAACTGTAGATTAACAAAGAGAAAAACAGTTTTCATTAAGATGGATTTTTCAGTAAACATGAAGCAGCATGAATGAAGGTCGAAACATAAATATGAAAACATCTCACAGGAATTATTAGAATTTATTCTAGAGGAAAAACATTCAGCCGTTTCTTCTGTGAAATGAAATAATCAGTCTGTGAATCAAAAGTCATTTCAGTTACATTAATGTTTATTATTTGTTTGTATTTTCTGTTTTTTGAAAGACGAAACATTTTTATCATAAAACCTTGAAGATATTCTGAAAGTGTTTTCATGATATAAAATTAGTGCATCATTCTCCTAATGGTGCAACTTTATTCTGGTAATATGATGAGTTTATTATCCTAATATTTCAACTTTAATGTCACACAATTTTCTTCTTATTATGACTTAATAATATTATGAGTTTATACTCGACTTTAATGTCATCAAACTTTTTTCTCATTACTCTTTTAATTGTATTTTTTGTAGCCTGGTCCTAATAACAGCTGAAATAGAAACAAGATTTTTTTCTACATGTTTATTTTAAGTTTATATTTGGGATTAACTGAACTTCATCTGAGAAATACAAACTGTTTAAATGTTCTTCCAGGTGAGGGTCATGGAGGGTGGAGGGTGATGGAGGTGATGAAAGGTGGAGGGTGATGGAGGGTGGGGGTGATGGAGGGTGGGGGTGATTGAGGTGGAGGTGATGGAGGGTGGAGGTGGGGGTGATGGAGGTGATGGAGGGTGGGGGTGATGGAGGTGGAGGTGATGGTGCAGCTGGTTTGGGTCTGAGTCTCTGGTCCTGAGAAATGAATCTTTGGTTTGAAATCGAAGGCAGGAAGTTCTGGTCGGGACGCCGTCGCTCCAACAGCTGCAGAGAAGTTTTGGTCGTGTTCCACTTTCATCGGGTCGCTGCTGCTGCTGATGAGGTCAACAATGGCAGGATTACATCTTCAGATTAGATTACTCCCTCCCTCAGCCTCATCGTTCTCTTCCCTCCATCATCTACTTTTTATTTATTTGTCTGTTCTTCTTTTCTCATTTTCTCTAATCCCTGAATCGTCTCTGTGGCACCAGAACCGGGTCAGGGCGGTCAGGCGGTTCTGATCCAGGACCAGGAGTTAACCTGAACCAAACTGCTGATCATTTCCTGAGTTTAACAGGCAACAAAACGAGACCAACTGCAACTAACTCACTCCTTCACCAAGCAGCTCAGTACAGTTACATAAGGACAACAACCGTCGCCATGGAGATTCTCAGTCACCAACTGGAACATCAGCCGTCTTATAGATTTGAGTCAAAGTCTCAAACTCGACTTTTTAACTTAAAGACTTGAAACTTGACTTGGACTCGTGGTCTGAGACTCGAGTCTTAGTTCCAGTTTTAATCTCTTGTAATGAAAAGTGAAACAAAGTTGGAGTGTGAGCAGAAAACTGCAGCTGCTGAATGTTTCACTGTGAAAGGAGGAACCTGATTACCAGCCAGTGATGTTGGTGGATTATTATGGGATATTAAAGGCTCATAATCTGCTCATAGTAATGTCTTTATTAATGTTTCTGCAACTGTATGAAATGATTTTGTGCTTGTGGGATCAGGAATCAACTTCTGATCACTTCAATTGGGAAAATGTTGCCTGTTTTCAAAACTTTGGCTGAGATGGAGTTTGTGATCCAGTTTCCAGCGTGGCATCGGAGGACGGATTCAAACTCCACAACAACATCAAAACCTTGATTCATATATTTTATCCACATTTTATTTTCATAATTTTAGCGCAATCATTTATATGTAGTCAATGGCTCTACAGTCTGTTTTTTGTCACTGCGGAGAAAAAGTTACACATGCATGTGTGACGACACAAATTAAACACAAGTCAGTTTTATACTGTGATCCGTTATGTGAACATCAGGCGTGTAGACGCTGTTCCCACAGAGCCAGAACTAACACAGTGGCAGCCATCCCAAAATAACAGAATCAGCAAACATCCATCTAATCAACATGCAAATGTTGAGTGAACCTTTGAAATGTTGCAAAAAAGCTAAAAAGAAAATGTGATTTAGGCGTAACTCCGTCCACTGGTTTGGAGCGAATCAACCTGGCTACGTAAAGCCATATTTTATCAGATGTTGAGGCTTCGCCTGGCTGCAACACACAGGAAGTAGAGATGGAAAACGAAAATGAACTACAGATCTCAGAAAAACTGAGAGTTCTTCCATTTTTCAGAGTTTCATGCCTCTGGTAAGGATGGATGGCAGCATTTGCTACATCAGAGCTTATTCATCAAATTTGTTTCCATCTGCTCTTAAGCACATTAACTCAGCTCAAGGGAACGTGGAAATCTCTTTCTGAAACTGAAGTCATCAAATATTACCATTTTAATAAAAGTGTTGATTGAATCACGACTAATTGAATAAACATTGGGGACGTTTGGTTGCTAAAAGAAGGACTTCTCTTGCAGATCCGAGTTTAAAAAATCCCAACCACATCAAACCAGAGCGCATTTCAACACATCATCTGAATGAAAGAACTGATTTAATCAGTTCCTGCAGGACAAACATCCTTCGTCCTAACGCCCAGGGACGAATCAGCGCCGGGTTTGTCCTGGTGTGAGGATAAACTTTGGTTCCCACGGCAACACACTGATAATCCAGCATGGGGATTATAAAGGAAAGTCATTAAAGAGGATGAAAAGATCGGGGGATTTGAAATGTATCCGGAGTGAGATTGAGGAAAAGACTCAGCAGGGACAAAATGGAACGATCCGGACTCACCTATATCAGAGTCTTTGTGGTTCTTGATGAGTTCGGCGAGCTCAAAGTTTCCTGCAATAATGGCCACCTGCAGAGGACAACAAGAAGCCATGAGGAGTTTCATCAGATGGAACATTTTCAGTCCCTTCAGGTTTAATTTAAGATTTCATTTAAAAACAAATGTCAGACTCAAACTTTCTGATTTAAAACTCCATATATTTCATCTCCACATCTACAGAGTATGCACTAAAACATGGATATTTCTGTCTGTAACTCTCTACCTGCCTTTTGGAATGAGTCATGCTTTGGGCCTCATCACCATAGCAACCAGCGCCAAAGCTTTCTGAATCTTCCTGTTTCTTATAATAATCCATCATCTGTTAAGTCCTAACTAAAACAGGGATGTTTGGTTTTCAGGAGTTTACAGAAAATAACATTTAATCTGTTACAGTCATTTAATTAAACTGTATTCTGGCTCATAATCTCCATCACTCTATTGACCTTCCCTCCATACAGAACCTATAGAGGTCAAGGGTCAGGAAAAGGGCAGCTAACATCTCTGCAGACCCCACACATCCTGGACACATACTGTTTAGGTTTTTACCTTCAGGTGGCGCTACAGAGACAGTTTCTTCCCTCAATTTGTTTCTCCATCCCAAACCATTCATATCCACACTAATGCAACAATCATTTATTTTTTGGAAAAATAAATAAATATAAATATATATATATATACAGTATATATTCCTTGTTTGGGTGTGAAAACATGGAGAATAAAACTGATTATTTTTTTTGTTTTTCCAAAGTTTAAAGTCGCAGTTCTGAATTTTGAAAACAGCTCTACGGTTCATTTCAGACGTTTTGCCTTCAGCTCCACTGCAGGACATGAAATGAATGCAGAATCAGCAAAGTGACAAAAATCCACAAAGGCAAAAGTCACTTCAGTCAGAGTGCAGCGCCCCCTCATGGCGGCTCATTTGCTTCTTTTCCCCAACTTTATTCTTTGATTTTTTTTTTTGCCCTTCTGGAAAGAAAAAGCCTGGTATGTTAGGTGCAATTATTTTCTAAGTATGGTAAAGAAATAATAACAATAATAATAATAATAATAGCCAGTTTATTCCTTATTAGTCTTTCCTGCACAGTCTGGATGTTTTTGCATCAGGGATGTAGGATCACAGTGTGAGCAGTGCTTGTCCACCAGGAGGCAGTAGAGAGGCACCAAACATTTGGACTCAGGTTTTCAGTTCTGTGCTGACATGGACTTGCTCAGCAGAACCAGGAGGCTAAAGAAACTCCAGGTTCAGGCAGGTTCATCTCAAAACAGACCGGCCCTTTTTAATCTGTGTGCTGCATATACACACACACACACACACACACACACACACACACACACACACACACACACACACACACACGCACACACACACACCCACACACACACACACACACACACACCCACACACACACACACACACACACACCTCATGGGAAAACCAGAAGCATTACATAAGAAAGCCTGCTCTGTTTCGTGGAGCGTTGGGCAGCGGGTGCCATGACCATCCGTCTCTACAGGATGATAAACCTGAACGTCGGTTCTGAGGAAACGGAGAAACAAACGAGGTTTTCCATCAACGTGACGCTTCCTGAACGTTTATCCAGCTGAAAAACAAAAGGCTTCCTCCACAATAAAAAGCATGTCAGTAAATGTATATTTTTAGCATATTTCGGGAGGAAAATCTGTTTCTTCAGAAGCGGGTGGGGGAGGGGACGGATGCTGGATCTCCCACTCATTCGGAGGATCTCCCAGAGCTCATGCCACCGAGTGTGACGAATCACTG
Source organism: Xiphophorus maculatus (assembly GCF_002775205.1). NCBI lineage: Eukaryota > Metazoa > Chordata > Actinopteri > Cyprinodontiformes > Poeciliidae > Xiphophorus > Xiphophorus maculatus. The sequence goes on along the minus strand of NC_036446.1, from coordinate 1,348,294 downwards.
ACTGAGCTGCTCTGCGAAGAGAAGGCCTCGAATCCAGAGGAGCCAACCAGCTCCAGCTGACATGAACGGTTTCCTACAGCATGTCACAAAAAACATTCACAGCTCCGTTACTTTAACTTCACCTGAACCCACCGGCTCCGAATCAAAGCCTTCAGATTCATCTCAATGATTCATTTGATCCCTGGAATATTTTCAGCAGTTAAACCGAAACAGATCCAGTTGCATTCGTCCTGCATGCTGAAGGTTCTGCAGAACCAGGAACAGAGCGGATATTCTCCAGAAACCAACTACAATCACATATTATCCACCCAGAATATTCTTATTCATATACATTCAGATTCTGTCATTCATTTAATGAACAATTGTTGAGCAATAAAAGCAGCAAAACAGTCAGTTTACTCAGCTGCACAAGCGCATCACTTCCTGTTCCAGATCCAAGTATCCTCGCTCACTTTATCATTTCATTAAGTCTGTTTTCTGAAAATGGCGATTAACTGTAAAAATACAGTTGAGGAAATAAAAAAAGGATATTCTCATTTGTTTTTTATGTTAATGAATCTAACTGCTTCAGGTTTAAATCTGTGAAAAACAAATTTTAAAAACATTAATTATCTTCATCTGAGCACCAGGAGCATCCGAACGTTTATTGCTTCACAGGTTTTGACCCATCATTTATTTGCAGCATATTAAGAATGAAAATAACAACTCCATGAAAGAATTAATGATTACCTAGAGGAAATGAAAGCATGGTTGCATCTTGATTGTTTTTTTCTATTCATAGAAAATAAGAGAGGTGTGTTTTGGTCCCGGTCTTTTCCTGTGTTCTTCCTTCCCTCCGTTCAGTCGCTTTAATCCAAATCCAGTCCGTTTAGTGAGGTCCGAATGCTAATTGAACCAAAAAAGTAAACTCTGGTTCTGTGAACGCCAATCAAACCATAGACCGCTCCAAAAGCAGGAAGTGGACTACAGTGCAGGGCATTCTGAGTAAATACAACCAAAGCTAACGTGCTAGCCTAGCGCTAGCAGCAGAAATGGCTCCTGATCTTCAGCCAAAGACTAAAGAGAAATCCTCCAACACTAAAATCTGACGCCTCCATCTTGTTTCCATCTGGTGAAGAAGGAAGTTGCTCTCAGTGTCTTTAGAGGCTTTTGTGTCGTTTCCTTCAGTGGTTCTTGGTGCAGCGCCCCCACAGGCCAGGAGGGGAACAGGTTGGTTTGACTCAGAGCCACAGCAGCTGGAGGTGGAGCAGATGGTGAAGTTTTGGTCTCTAATCAAACCGAGTCTACTGGACTATCAGGTTTAAATCCCTCTGTCACTAATTTGTTAATATTGAAGATAGAAATGTAAGCTCAGCTAAGGTTACTGTGAAGCACTGGAACAGACTTTTGTCTTTGAAACCAACACTGAATTCCTGTAAACTCATCTCCACTGAAACATAAACCCCAACACAACTAAACCAGAGCAGCAGGGGGCGCTCTCAAGTCTCTTTTTATCAGAGAATGAAGCTGCTAACCAATGAGCTGCTGGAAACACAGTCACAATTTATCTCTCATTATCATCCTGCTGCCCACAATCAACACCACTACTGCCATGGCCGCCCCCACATCCATTCTCTTCCTGGTCTCCGCTGGTTGTCACGGAGACAAATGGTTGTGTATAACAGGAAGGGGGTAAAGATGTGGAGGAGCTTTCAGAGACACTTTCAGCCAAGTGGAGCAAAAGGTTCTTCAGAGGAACGAAGGGAAGCTACAGGTCAAAACAGACTGGGATTATACTGGAAAACTCATCAAAACATGATGGTTAGAGGAGGATCAACTCAGCATTTACTGCTCAGACCGAGAGATCCAGACTCATGCATCCAAAGGATTTCTAAAGAAACAGAAGATTATCAGCTGACCCATCGACTCCATCATCGAGTCAAATAAACCGGAGTATAAAGAATCAACAGGAAATGTTAATGTTTCGTTTCTACTGCTGCAGGCTAATAAGATCATGCATTACTGCAGTAAGTACATAAAATGGTCCCACATTCATATGCAACATAATGTCTAAAGACCCAAATATTTCCATCTAATTTTAGACAAAATTCCAGATTTGACCATAAAATGTCATTTTTTAATAGTTGAGCTTCCTGCAGCTCCATCGTTATAGAAGTAGCTTCATTTAATGTCTAATTTGCTAAAAGGAGAAAGAAAAGCTGTAAATCTGAACGAATATTTACATATTTAAAGCTCTAGGAGGAAAAAATAACAACGTTTTTATCTGAAGTGTCACGGGAACGTGGAGCTCCACCGTCTCCGTGGTGACAGCGACTTCCTGCACAGCCGGAGGGAGCCGGTTGGGTTGGCAACAGAAACATGTCAACCAGGAGCGCCTGAAGGCAACACCGGATCATGCTCTCCAGGATGCGGAGCCGAGTTGACAGCAGGTCTCTGGGGAGTCGGATCGAGTTTATCTGAAGAAGACGACAGAACTCAGTGGAAATAATCCGTCCTTCCAGAACCGCCGACCCAAACGCCACGGGTCCAGATGAGTCCAGATGAACAGTTCAGTTCCTCATATCACAGGGCAGTTAACGGTTCTGATCTAGTTCTTCTGCCACCTCTGTGTCTGCTTCTGTTGCCTCACCACTATAAGCTCCAGAGTCACATTCACCCAGTGACCCTCACCCATAACGACACATTCATACGCTGATCGATCAGCAACTTGGGGAGAAGTGCCTTGCTCAGAGGCACATCCACATGCATCCTAACCCAGCCTGGTAAAAACCAGCTTGTTGTTCTACACTTTCCTTCAGACAGAGGGTCTGAACTGAAAACTCACTTCAGAAGGATTTGTCTCTGCTGCAGGTAAGCCACTGACTGTGTTAACTACTCCACAGAACCCCACCTCAGTAACTTCCTAACTGTCCCTGAAAGACTGAGACAGAGTGGGAACAGAGAAGGGAAAATGTGGAGAATGGAGGAACGTTTAATGAAAATGGAGACATTTGGTTTTTAAAGGTTGAAGAGATCAGAAAGATCCACGATCCGACTGGAGAGATGAGAAACACAAAATGAAGAGTCGGTTTGTTGAAATCTATAAAATCTCTATAAAAATTTCACATCAAGAAAACAAAGAACTCAGAGAGAACAAGAGAGTTTTTGTTTTTCTCTGTTTTTCCTTTTCTGTTGTCTTAAACAATACATCTTTTAAAGACTGAGCACACACACACACACACACACACACACACTTTCCACAGATGCTGAGCTGACACATGATATTATCAGATGGCATGGCCGCCACACGCCCACAGGCCGTGCAGGGAGCGCGCCTCATTCAGCCGTGGCAGCAAAGCTTTTCAGGAATCAGCTCCAGTTGTTGGTTTGGCTCCTAATGATGGAGACATCAAACCCATTTCCTCTTCAGCTGAGAAACATGCAGAGCGTTCGCTCCATATGAAATACAAACATGAAGATAACTCCACTCATCACAGCGTCCAGCAGGTCTGGGCTAAAAGCCCCACCACCTTCTGCTTGGGGTATCTGGCAGTTTTGGCTGGAAATGATGCATCTTCCATTTTAGAAATGCAAATCAAACTCAAATAATCATAATATTCACAATATCCATAACATCCATGGGACATCTTGTTTTTAGTGTAAAGCCTTAACAGCTTCATCCAAGACATTTTAAATCAAAGTGTTTTGTTTCCATCCAACAGTCCAACACTGTTATGTTCAGAACCCTCCAAAAGTATTAAAAGGGACTTATTATGCTTTATTTTAAAGAGGTTAGGAAAAGTTTACAGGCTATAAAAACATGTTTATTATATATTTTTTAAACAAAATCATTCTTAGATAATGACATTTCAGTCTGATCAGTTCTGCCCATTTTCAGAATGAGCGCTGTCACTTTTATGTAAATCAGTATTGGTGGCCACGCCCCCAAATCTGTTTACACCCACACATATACATGTGAAAATGGCTGCATATTGATGAGCAGCTACACAACAGCACAGGTTTTTGAAATGACTCGTTTTCCAGACACCAAGAAAAAAATAAACTGCCAGAGAATGACGGGATGGGATTTTGTTTGTGCTTTCATTGTTTCTAGAAGCTATAAAGACCCAAACGGAAAAACAAAAATGTGCAAAATGTGAATGTTAGGTCCTACAGACTTTAAAGGGCTGCACAGAAAATAAAGTCTCTTCCTTTCACAATGTCTCAAATTTATTTAAGTCTTAAAATATGACTGAAATATGAACCTTTTTAATAAGTAGACAATTTCAAACCACTGCAAGTTTTCAGAATCTTTACTTAAAGCCCCTTTGCTTTAAGTTAATTAGATTTATTTTGAATCTTTGTTGTCTAACTCGCATTTGTAACTGGAGTTAATTCGATTTTTCCTTAAAGAGCTCATAACTGTCACATTTGTTTCAAACACGTCTAGAGAGCCGATTTTGAACAAAGGAAAACACGTTTTTCTCAGTCTAAAGCTGCTTTTCTTTAATCGTTTAACGTATTTTCGCCATGATAGGTAGTTAATTTGTGTGTTTGAGCCTCTTTCTGTTGTTTTGTTGAGGTATGGCAGTGTGGGTGGGAATGTGTGTTCGAGCTCTCTGTCTAGATGTATTCCTGTTTAGAGTTATGTAATGTTTCTGCTCTGATATTCAGGATTTTTCAGAATGCAAATAAAACTGAGATGAAGCATCTCATCATGCATTTAAAGAGGATGACCTTTAAATGCATTCAAATTTATTGGTGCAGCGGCTTGAACCCAATTTATTCTACCGTGTTGTGTTTTCTAATTCCAATGATATTTAATTACTTCTGACCTGTTTTATTGATGTCACCTGATCTCTTGTCTGCCGTTTTATTCCTACAAACATTTAGTTCATTTTTTTCTGCACTGTAAACTCACGAGATCAACAGATTAAACGTGCTTTGGAAATGTAAAAGCTACGAGAAGTGAATCAAATCAACTATGAAGGTGAAACTGGAACAACATCAGTAATTCCCATCAATTTGTGGAACATTTTAAGACCATCTGAACTCCATCATTCTGCAGAGAGGAAAGGTCGAAGGAAAACAAGCAGCAGGACGTCTGGCAGCACAAACACCTGAAGCACGGTGGTGGAGGGATGATGATGTGGGCTGGTTTTCACTCATTCAGCGGGTTTTGACCTCCATCAGTCAGACAGATGAAGTTTGGTCCTAACTGGGTCATCAACAAGACAATGATCCCGCTGGAATGGCCTAGTCAAATTCCATACCTCAAACTAAACGAAAACTTATCTGAACTTCAGGGAAGCTGGAAAGAATCTGGGATCTTTAGTGTTTTTCTAAATGAGGTCAAAGTTCAAAGCTTGATCATGTTTATCATATCCTAAAGTGGAACCATAAAACTTTAGAAACCACTTCAACAGTCTGAAAATCTAAAATACATTAAACCTTTTACCATGGATGTTAAGCAAACCACATGAAAATGTTTCCTAAAGTTTTTAAAATTAACTAACAAGAAAATAATGAATAAATAGACCTGGACATGAGCCTGAGCGTATCGTCCTCTGAGCTGCAGGACAGTCACAGCTTTTAAAAGTCCTGAAGCTCAGATTCCTCTGGTCTTTACCTGTTTCAGCTTCCTGCTCTTCCATCTGTAAAACAGGCATAAACTTGTTGGATTCCGCTCTGGGCTTCGTGTGTAGGAGGAGAGTGCAACAATGATAAAGATAGTAAGTGCAAGAGAGCGATTTTTTTCCTCCACTCAACAACAAGTGAGAGTCCAACATGTTTAGTGGCTGCTTGATGTTCAGCCGCTGAGCCTGCTGTCAGGAAAATAACGGCTGTTTGTTTCTCTTCTGCAACAGATTTCTACTTGGCCCTCAGCTGAGGACGTTAAGCTGAACGTCCTCAGCTGAGGGACAGCAGCTGCTGGGTCTTATTGTCACCAATCTTTGCGCTTTTGTAGGGAAGGAAATCATCTCGCTATCAAAGAAAATGGCTTTGCTTTAAAAAGCAGTGCAGTGATAAAAGAAAAGTGTTGCATAATACTTAATAATAACCACTTTGATTTACTAATAGATACAGTTATGTGAAAAATTTGAGAGAAATTCCAACAACTAAACTATGAGCCCACAGAATAAGGTGTAGATGGTGTTGGGCACCGCTAACTGAAATGTTAATGCTAAAGCATGACACCAACATGGCATTTAGCAGAAAATAATGCTAAAGCGCTAAATATAACCATGCTAATGCCAACCATGTCTCAATAATTTTGTGAGTAAATTTGTCATTGCACACCTACCCGTATGGTTTGCGCTTCAAGAAATTATTACAAAACTCATCTGGAAAACATTATCTAGACACTAGATGCTCTAAACATCTTCATTATTACCAAAAACACTCGCATTAGCCAAAAAATTAGCTCCGCTGCTTCTTATTAGCAGAAGTATGTCCATCACTATCTACTGACATGTATATGCTTGGGTTATAGAATTTCTGATTCAGATTTCTAAGACTAAAACTGATCTGAGTCAATATTCAGTTTCAGAGATCCAGAAAGAAATCCAAACCAAATCACACAAGCTGACCCACATCAGGGCTCACCATCAGAACCTCTTCTTGACTCAGCAAAGCCAAGAAACATGTTTAACAGCTGTGAGAAGACCGAGAGGACTGGACCCATAACCAAACCAAACCCAATTTAAGTTCTGCTGTTAGGTCCCGGACGAGCCCCCAAATTGTTACGTTCTGAGATGATAAGCAGACAAGCCTGACACAAGCGTCACACCAAGGGGGGCATCCTGACATCAGCGGGCATATTTACACTAGAGCAGCAAAATTTATCTGCATTAACACATCAGCATCGGTTCGATAAGTAAAACTGGCCTGATATGAAGAACTGATGTTTATTTCCATCTTTTTGCTGTTTGTGTTTCTGGGCTGGGGTCATGTGGTATTTGTTTGGTCATGTGACTGACAGTGAAGGGTTAATATCAGCAGTGTCCTTGTCTTTTCCCACAGTTATAAGTGTATGGAAATATATATAGTACATGCACTGTAGTTTTAGTAAAATGCATCCCTGATTATCACCAAACTATACAACCAGTTTAAAGCTGTTTACGTTTCCTCTAAAGTGTCAAACTTCACAGAATCATGAAAACTTATTATTTTTTTCTAGATTTTGTTCAGTGCATTATTTTCACAGAAATCAAGCTCCAGGGAAACGGCTAAATTTAAGCCTCAGCTGTAGTCAGACTCTGACTAACAGTGATGTGATTTCAGTCCATCCCGTTCTCCCTCTCTCTGTGAAACGCTCCAGCTAATGAAACGCTCCACTGGAGTGGATGTGGAGGACCTCGAGGACCCCGTGGGACTGCCTTTCGTAAATGCCTGCCTGGATAAGGCTCTTTTGTAACTTAGGCGTAGGTTATGAGTCAAACATATCAGTTGGAACTTAGTGCTTTGCAGGATTTTCCCCTCAGAAAACATGGACATGATAGCAGCAGCAGTGCAGGTTCACTGTCCGTAAGGAGAAATCCTCAGTTTGGATCACAGATGTTAGATTAGACTCTTACAGGATGATAGCATGAAGTAAAATCACTCCGATTTTAACGCATTCACAAAACAAAACCAAAATGTTAAACATCAAATCTTTCATTTTAAGCACAAAAAACCTTTTTTTTTTTTTTTTACCCCTCCAGGGGGTCTTTTGTGGCTCTAGTGTCCCTTATATGACAGCAGGCTGACAGGAAACAGGGAAGGAGAGGGGGGAAGACATGCGGCAAATGTCGTCGGGTCCGGGAGTCGAACCCGCGACGGCCGCGTCGAGGACTCAAGGCATCCAAATACGGGTCGCGCTAACCGCTACGCCACCATGGCACAACCCAAAAAACCTTTTATCTCTATTGCTGCTGAAACTTTTTATTACAGATTTAGCACAGCTTAAGTGGAAATAACACTTCCAAACATGTGAAAACTGCAGGAAACGTTTTTCAGGCAGCTGACCACATCAGGTTTTCATGATTCTGCGATTGAGGAAATTCACACATTTTTCATAAAAATGATGGAAATCATTGGGTGTATGTGACTGCTAACTCCCACCTGCAGGTGGCAGTATCTCTCACTTTTACTACACCACTGCCTCAGTGGTACTGGATATGCCGAGCAACAAAAATCAAGCTAATTTCTTTATGTCCAGTCTGTCTGCTTATTTTCATATCTTTTTGCTTCTACGTATAGATTTTGAAAGGGAAACGAGGAAAAAATATTGAAAAATTCCTTGCAGATATTTCTGACGTAGTTCCACAAAATCAGTGATTTTGATTGTAAAATTTCAGAAAAACAAAGATGAAATTCTGGAGGGACTGCAAAATGTTCACTTCCTCGCCAACATAATTACTACCACCATGAAGAGATGATTCATGTTGTTCACTTCATCTGTCTGTGGTCATAATGTTATGCCTGACATGTTGTAGGGCCCCACCCTCGGCCCAGGGAAACTCTGCTTTGGTTGCAATCATCTCCCATTTTCTTAAAATCTAATTTGAAATAGCAGCATCAGTGCTTCTATTTTGTAATTTCTGAAATAAACGTCAGATTTGTGACAGAGTGACACCAGCACAGCGGACAATCAGGTACTGATCTGTAGGGGAAAGTTTAGCTACATTTTCTACAGAAACGTAATTTGTCCTAAACATCTGTCTGCAGTAAAAAGAACATTTAATGTTTTCAGAAATAATTAGAGCGACTCATGAACACGCCCTGAGCATCACAAACATTCATGCACACACATTAAACTTTGTTGTGTTCATGTTTCATATTAGTGCACGGTGCGTTAGCTCTAAATCAGATATTTTCACGCTATTTCAATAAATTCAAGTGCATCAGAATCGTCCTTTCTGCGCCCGACTGAAACGAATCCCAGAAAGACGGTGGGCATTTCACGCTCACTCGCTGCTCTCCTCCAAGACTTTAATTACAACATTTCCATTATTGGCCAAGAAATCGTTTGCATCCTTGGTTGAAACTGACCTTGGCTGTTTTCCCACTGTTGCCATGGCAACAAATGAGATGAGGAGAATGTGCTTCTTCTAAAAATGTTTTCCCCACACTCTCAAAGCTGCAATAAATCACCAAGAATTGGCTAAAAATAGCAGCAATTACTTTTATTTATTCATTTATATTTCACCGGTACCTGAAATGGAGTCTGGCTGTTGTAGTTCTTCACTTCCTTGTCGGCTCCACGGACCAGCAGCACTCTGGCACAGTTATCCTGAGAAGGAGAAAAGAAAAGAACATGAAGTAAAACGAACCAGAAAACATCCTAAAGATCCGATTCCTTTAAGTTCTCCTACTTTGTTCTGGAAGAACGGTGATTATCTTCCAGTGACAGAGTTTTCCAAGGAGCCAGAGGAGCAGGAACAGGTAAGAGTGTTCAAACGTCTAAACGTGTCATTACTACGTGAGAGGCAGCAGGAGCATGTACGACCTGCACCAGGAGTGGAGCTTCTTCTGCTTCAAGTGAATCTGTTGCTCCACTCCGACAGGAAGAGGCAGCGCGGGGAAGAGAGAGAAGAAGAGCGCTGGAGCGAGCTGAGGGGTTTGAATCTGCTGCACAACTCGCCCACAATGTGCTGCACCACGCATGCACCGCGCACACATACATGAATATAAATACTTTTTTTAGAGCCACAATGAGCTGTGGAGAGTTGGCAGGAGAATCACAAACTGAAGCACAGCCATGATCTGAGCAGAGCAGTCAGCTCCTTCCATACGTTCTGCCATGAGACGCTTCCCTTCTCATTTAAAACCAGATCCTCCGGGTTATTTTTACCCGTTCACCTGGACCGCAGCCAGTCCTCCAACACGCTGTCCTTTCTCCTCAGAAACGCTCAGAAACGAGGCTGCAAATGTGGAATCAAACGGGAGAAAGCTGTGTTTGTAAAATTAATTAAAAGGGGAGCAGAAACAAAGATGGAGGGAACTGAGTGAGAAAGGTCAGAGCAGAAAGGTTCACGATTCTCCCTGGATGCCATGGAAACGCCTCCTGGGTTGATGGGCGTCACTTTTAATTTCCTGTTTTCTGTCAGGAAAAAAACTTTAAAAATGATTCGATTCACCAACGAGTTCCAGGTAAAAAAAAACTAAAGTAATATCACCCAATGGTTCAGTTAGGAGCCTCAAACAGAAAGGGAAGGTCTGTTACAGAGATACCCAGCTGGAGTTAGGTCTGGACTTTAACTAGGCCATTCTAACCCATGAAGCTGCTTCGCTCTGGCTGCATGTTCAGGATGGTTGTCCTGCTAAAAGGTGAAGCTGAACCTCATTCTCAGGCCTTCTGCAGCCTTTCATCAATCTAGGAAGGGTTCAAAGGTCATCTAGACTCCATTTGGACAACATTTCTCGTCTTTCCAGTAGTGGACGTCCCAGCAGATCCAGTCAGGGTCAGCGTGTGTAATGTTCAGAGAAATGACCAAAAACACCAAAAGCTCAGAAACCACTAGCCTCAGTGAGCAGGTCAAAGGTCATGAAAGGACAGTTTGAAAAAGACTGAACAAAACAAGATAATGGCTGAAAACAAACTTAAACAGAACAACAAAAAAAGATTTGTGTAACAAAGTCCTTCAGTCAGATGAGCCAGAAGACGAGACGTTTGACCTGAAAACAGAATAAATGGACAGCAGCTCTTCATTTCAGCCGGTCAGGGCGGCGGCGCAGCGCTGATGATGGACCAGGGAAACCTACTGGTTTTAGTTTTTAAATGTCAGAAATTGTTGTTTATATTTCTCATTTAAAAAGACAAAACTAAAAAAAGTGAGATGGAAAAATGTGTTTTTCATCTTGTTGCCCAATATCTGTTCACATAAAGATATTCTATTAACAAGCCAAAACATCACTTTTACATTCTTAAACATTCATGTTTGAGGTTTATTAATACTTTGGATTAACTGACAGACAGATGGTGATTAATAAAAATAATCACAGTGTGGATTAACAGATTTACCTAAAATCAACAAAACTCTCCTCAGTCCAGCTTTATATTTTTATCAAGTTGCATAGTGACTGTTAAAATTACAGTTAAGCCTTTATGACTGACCAGCAGGAGATTTAAACCAATATTATATTTTTACTCTCTACTGGTTTTCTTGGCACCAGAAATATTTTAAGTTGCTGAGATTTAAACGCACCAGAGGGAATCGTTTCTTTAAAAGCCAAACTGAGAGCAGCGAGTTAAACGCTCTCTGATGAGCTGCAGCACAAACGATGCTGACCTGCAGCCAGAGGCTTCAAAGACCAGCTTCCTTCAAGTCAAGTGGCGTTTGGAGTGGGTTACAGGGACTCCTTCACAGCTTGGTGTGAAAGTCTGACCAGTTCCTCACATGAGAGGAAGATAACCGCCTCAAAACGACATTTATCCTACATCTGACCTGAAGACTTGGATTTTTCATCTGGAAAGATTCACAGACACCAAAGTCTGTCTGGGAAAAGACAGAGTTTGGTGTCAAAAGTAACAACAAAAAATTAATATTCTGATCACATCTTCAGAGAAATGCTGACTCTGTGTTCCCAGAAACAGGAAATCAGGGTTGAAAGTATGTTTGTTTGCAAATAATCTGATGAATGAACTGCTTTAAACAGTTTCTTTATTTTCCTTTAATATCCTGTGGAGCTCTTTGTCCTTTGTGTGTGAATGAGCCTCATATGAGCCTGTCGGCTCAGAGGAGTAACTGTTTATCATAACCCATCAAATTTGTTTCCACCATATAAAAACATCAATTACTTGTTGGGTTTCTTATTAGAGGTTAGATTTTAAAAGATGACAACATATCTAGATTTGCTTTTATTTTTGAATAATTAAAGGCTGATGGATTCTTTCCGTCATCTCAGCTGCTTCACACACAACTTTTACTTCCTGGAAACTCGTAGCAAAACCAGCTAAATGGATTAAATGAACAGGAGCTTATAATGTGTGGGTGGTCATTATAGGAGTTATACTTTCATATAAAGATTAGCATAAGATATAAAGCAGAGCGCTCTTTACATTGAACTGTTCACGGCAATTAGAGGGAGACCCAGCAACACGACTTTCCTCCTGGGATCGGCTGAACTGCACCGCCTGAAACATCTGAGCATCAGAAATACTAGCAGGGACGATAAATAATTCGTCTCCTGGGAAAAGAAACAGAGCAGAAAGAAAGGAAGCTGAGCTCAATGAGTTAAAGCTCTGAACTCTGCGGTTTCATTTCGGTTCTGGTAGAAGTCATGGCTGCTGGTCCTGAGTGGAACTCAGGTGTTTCAGAACAGGAAGGTCGCAGGTCGTCTCCATGACGGTTCCTGCAAAGACTGAGGAGTCTGATCTTCATCGGTGGAGTTAATCTCTACAGGGCCGTTTAAAAGTTACAGTCAAAAATAATCAGCATCACTTTATCCTGTCATAAGAGGGAAAAATGGAGGCTCATTTTCTGAAGTCATATTTTTTAACCTGGTTATTCATTCATTTCTAAATTCCAGCTTCAAACTAAATATCTTATTAGCAAGACAAATATTAAAACTAACCAAAAATATTCACAGACTGAATAATTACATCTGAGCTAAATATTTACCTAACATGCAAATTCACTTGCCGATAAGTGGAAGAGGACTGTCAAAATAAAAGCTGGGTCTTGCGGCCCACCATTTAAATGAATATAAAATATAAATTCTTCACCATCGTTTCCTAGATCAAAATGTAATATTTTGTTTGCCATCTAAATATCTGTCTTCAGGTAACGACCTGAAACAGGATCAAGCAACAAAAAGTGAATTTGATGCTTTTCTGTTAAAATATTCAGTTTATTGAGTTAACTATCTAAATATGTGAACAGAAGCACAAATAAATCCAGCTGTGGTAAAAAAAACAACAACAACTGTTTATATCAGCAAAGACAACAGGATGAATAAAACGGATGAATGTGTGAATGATGTCATGAAGGCCAAACCGAACCCAGAACAAGTTTCTGTTAAACAACAGGGGTCATAGGTCAGCTCAGCGGTCCATCCAAAGGCCAGACGGAGACATTTAACATTTAACTCTTATTGGGAATAATTCACTTTGAAGGATTATACCGTGAAATAACGAGCAGTCAGCATCTTACCAGCAGCAGTGGAACTTTGTGGGTTTTAATTAAGAATTTGGATCAGAAATCTAAATTTGATCAAAAGTTTTGGTCTAAATATGAAATGATAGCGGACAAAAACATACAAATGCAACAGCCTTCAAATAAAAAAGGGAAATTTCTTATACTGAAATATTAATTTATATTCAGAAATTCAGAAACTAAAGAATCAATCTGGATTTGTTCATGTTTCTGGGTCAAAAAACTTTATTCATATATTTAATTTTTCCACCATTTTCTACTGAAATCTGTATGATTTAGTAAATTCTATTATTAGAGCTGAAATGTTTCTAGTCACCAGGGAAACAGAGCGACGGCGCAAGAAGCTCGTTTTATTTAAAGAGCAGGAAAAGGGAGTTTTATTTCCTAAACATTTGTGGATGTGTTGCATGAGAAAATGTATTTTTCTTTTGATGATTAATAAAGTTGATCAGGCTGGGAAAGTTTGTGATAATGAAAGTTTAGTTTTTACTGAAAACACTGAATATTTCCTAACATTCTGCATCAAATCCAGGATTTTACCTTCATGTCACTGAAAACTTCTCTTTCCAGCACAAACGTTTACGACTGGTGGCGACAGGAAACCCGAGTGTCTGTCGGCTCACCTGGTCGTTGTTTTTATCGCTCACCTGGTTGTTGTTTTTTTTTGCTCACCTGGTTGTTGTTTTTTTTTGCTCACCTGGTCGTTGTTTTTTTGCTCACCTGGTTGTTTTTATTTAGTTTTTTTTGCTCACCTGGTTGTTTTTGTTTTGCTCACCTGGTTGTTTTTTTTTTTTTTTGCTCACCTGCTTGTTGTTTTTTTGCTCACCTGGTTGTTTTTGTTTAGTTTTATTGCTCACCTGGTTGTAGAGGGCGCAGATGTGCAGGGCGGTGTTCCCCGAGGCGTTCTGGGCGCTCATCAGCGCTCCGTAGAACAGCAGATGCTCCAGATGCTGCACATGGCCGTGGCGGCAGGCCTGCACACACACACACACACACACACAGCGGTGAGAGGATCCCTGCAGTGTGGCGCCTTCACCACTAGATGTCAGTGTGGTGCAGAGGAGGAGAAGTGAAGCGGAGCAGCTGGTAGCCTCAGTTTGAACCCGGGAGCAAACAGACGGAGGAAAGGAAGTTAAAGAGAATCAAACTTGATATCAAAACCTAACAGAGTCACAGAGAGAAACTCATCTGTCCAGATGTTTATGAAATACATTTGTCTTTAAAGAAAATCCTGAATGTGTAGACTTTCTGACCTTTGAACTTGTTTGGTCTGTATTTGCCCCTCTCCAAAAAACTCTTTATCAAATTCATAATTCAAACTGAAATAGAAACTGAATTTAATTCTTCTCTATGGAGCCTCATGAATATTTCTGTATTTGAGAAAAACATTTCAACCTGAATATCACATTTTGATTTCAACTTCCAGAAAAAAGTCAAAGTAAAACGTTTTCTGTTTGACTGTAATTTAATTTGGTTCTGTTAAACACATATATACATATTTTTTTATTCCATATAAATGGTAAAAAACCAAAACAACTGACAGATATTAATGATCTCAGCTTCACAATAAATCTTGAATGTAATAAAAATATCTTATAGATATATCTTATAGATATCAGCAGGATCAGAGAAAAAAGAGGTAAAACAAACGATCTGCATCCAGCCTGAACGCTTTATTATACTTTATATATTTTTAAAAAGAATCAAATAGAAATAACCTCATATGTTACAGGAAGTCCTGGGTAACCAGTTTAATTCTCTGAAATGATTTTAGTGTTTTGTTTCCATCGGGGCTTTCTGTGTCTGTTTACACTTCTAAAGCTAAATATCACTTTATAACCTTTTTATAAAACAAAGTGCTTCAGCTGCAAATCACAGAGGAGGTGAAAAGCAAGCAGACTTTAAAATGCACTGACGCATTGTGCAGACATTAAAAATGGATGTTGCTTATGTTGCAGGAAAAGTCATTAAGCCTGCAAACATAAGCAATATAAAAACAGCCGAGTTGCTGCTTGCTGTTGAGCTGATCGGTCGTCATGGCGAATATGTCAGAGGTCTGGGAGATGAAGCTCCTCCATCTGAATTATACATCATATTTTCATCATCAGTAAACTTATGAACATTTAAAAACAAAACAGACATGAATGAAACATAAACTGTTAAAATCCTACATGATGTTGCAAGAGAAATGAACTTTTCCTCTCAGCAGAAAGTCTTTTCTGAGTGGAAAAACTTTGTTTTTCAGTTGAGGAGAAACATTTTCGCTGATATGAAAGTGAAGTGAACGAAGCGGCAGCAGCTTCTTCTTATCAGCTCTGAAACGGGAGGCTGAGATTTTACAGCCTGACAGGGAGGGAGATAAGCAATCTGATGAATCCGAAGGCCAGAGCACACACACGTGTCCGTGTGTGTGTGTGTGGGCGTGTGGGGGTGCACCCGCGCCCACACACACACACACACACACACACACCCACCCACACATGCAGCTATCTTTGCGGGGACTTTCCATTGACTTCCATTCATTTCTACAGCCTAAACCCTTACCCTTATCCTAACCCTAACCATTACATACATAACCCCAACCAACCAAAACTCAAATCACACCTTAGTCCTAAATCTGACCTCTGACCCAAAAACAGTGTTTCCCCTTGTGTGGACCAGACTTCAGTCCCACAAGGAGCAGCAGGTCCCCACAACGTAGTATATGTCAGGAAAATGGTCCCTACAAGGTATTAGAAACAAACGCGCGTGTGTGTGTGTGTGTGTGTGCGCGTGTGTGTGCGCGTGTGTGTGTGTGTGTGTGTGTGTGTGTGTGTGTGTGTGTGTGTACCTGGTGGACCTCGTGCCAGCCGTTCTCGTCCTGGCAGCAGACGGAGGCGTGCTGGCTGAGCAGCAGCTCGCAGCAGCCGGGGTCTCCGCCCGTCACCACGCTGTGGTAGAGCGGCGTCAGGCCGCGGCTGTCCTTATAGTCTGGAGACGCTCCCAGCTCCAGCAGCGTCTGGATCCACAACCACAACATTCACATGTTTTATCACATCACTCACCTGGAAACACATCAACTGTGTTTTAGAAGTTTGTTCTAGTAACTGTTCTCTCCAGAAAACGTAATTCTCCACATAGAAAAACACAAAACATCCCAGATTTTCTCTCCGTCTGCATCAAAGTGAATATTGAACCAAACTTTATCTCTAGTTTGGCTAAAACTTTCTGAGGGAGTTTAATAATTCTGCAGTTCAACAACTTTTATCACATAAAACAGAAGAGAAACAGCCTGAGTGATACTCTGCAGGCCACAGTTCTGTCCTGATGGTTGATTAAACATTAACATAAATTTAACATCCTGGTTTATGACATTTTTAATAAAAGTTTAAAGTCAGAAAAATCTAAACTGCTTCTGTTTTTTCATGAAACAAAAACTCCTTAGAAAGAAATGACTAAAACAATCAGAGCTTCCAAAATAAGAGTGAAAATAAATGTCCTGTTATTTGGGCCCGTTTATAAAGTTACACTCAAAAATCAGCAGCTAGAATTTGGTTATTTAGGTCATAAGAGGAGAAAATGGGTTTCATTTTTTCAGTCATTATATTGTGTCTTTAAAAACATAACAGTTTAAACTGTGGGACTAATATATATTTCTATTCTAGTCTAAATATTTTGCAAAATAATAAAAGTTAAGTTGATAAACAAATTAAGCAAACTCAATATTGAGTTTTTTGGCTCAATGTTACATTTTTACATGATTAAAAATTCATTCAAATACTTAAAAAAAAACTAAATTGCTAGCTTTAAGCTAAATATGTAAATGTTCATTTTAATATTTAAATTATTTATCTAAATATTTTTTTACAACTAAATATTACAAACTGTGTTTAATTTGGAACTAAATATTTAGCCAACATTTAGTTTTGCAGTTAATTTGGAGCAACCGGCTCCCTGCATGTCTATTCATAAAATCCACTGTGACATTTCAAAACGATTCGTTTGTTTTCAGGGAAAACAGGAAAGTTTCTCATCTCACTGATCCATCAGGAGAAAAACCTGCTAAGACGACCTGAGAGCCGAGCAGCTCCAGGCAGACGGAGCGTCTGAATGATGCTTTCAAATCTTTGGAGCAGGAAGAGGGAGTTTCCTCACCATGAGGATGAGCTGGTTCTTGGCGCGCGCGGCTTTGTGAAGGGAAGTCAGGCCGTCCTTGGCCCTGAAGTCCAGATGAGCTCCTCCGTTCCTCAGAACCTTGATCATCTCCACGCCGTTGTCCAGCTGGGCCGCCGCCGTCAGCGGGCTCTCTGGAGGAAAAACAGCATTCAGGAGGGAAATCCACTTCCTGCAGCTTTCAGCACACAGACAGTAAAACATTTGTTTTCTTAAGCTCAACATGGGAGACGAGTTTACAGCTGCTCCAAAACTCCTGGGAGGAATAGAGCGATCGGAACCACAGGAGAAAACTCCGTTCAGTTCAGCACCAAACGCTCAGGTAAAACAAGACGCACAGCGATCCTGGAAACGAGAAGCTGCTGCTGAGGAACCAGAGGATTTAAACGAGGGTTCAGGCGGAGCAGCGAGCAGCAAAAACCAAAAACTAAAGGAAAAAGTCAAGCAGAATGAAAAGGTTCCAGTGGATCCTCTCGGTTCCCTCTGGAGAATTCAAAGCTTTCATTTTAAATCTCTTCCAGCTTTTTGGGATTAGGAGGAAAATAAATCTAAAACCAAATATTATCTTTAAATAATAATTTCCTCTGAACACGATGAAGAGCAAAACAGCAAAACTAAAACTAAAACTAAAAAACTAAACAAACCAAAACGTGGAAAACAAAATTAAAGTAAAAAACACAAAACATGACTGGATTATAAAACCAGTTTATCACTGAACTGGTCTATCAATGAACTGGTTTATCAGTGAACTGTTTTATCAGTGAACTGGTCTATCAATGAACTGGTTTATCAGTGAACTGGTCTATCAGTGAACTGGTTTATCAGTGAACTGGTCTATCAATGAACTGGTTTATCAGTGAACTGGTCTATCAATGAACTGGTTTATCAGTGAACTGGTTTATCAGTGAACTGGTCCATCAGTGAACTGGTTCAGGCAGCATGAATGACATGGAGACTCTCCTGTTCAGAGTCGGAGGTTCTGCTCAGATCGAAGGAAGAACCTAAAATATGAACAGTTCGGACCACAGCAGGTACGGGAAGCCACAAGTGCCACAATTCAATAACTTAAAAAGTGCCAAAAATTAAAGCATCACATTATGTTAAATAAATGATAACTTTATTATTTAAATATTTAGTAATTATTTCATTATGCATTTTTCCACTGGGGTCATTTGATGAGAAACAAAATGCATTTACTTTACGTTTCCATATTATTAACACTCTGCTGTGATTGGTCTGCAGCTGAGTGTTAACCAATCAGATGTTTGTTTTCAGCAGGAGTTATGAAGTTATTTCATTATGTAGTTTAGCACAGAAAGCCAGAAATAATAGTAATAAAAAGACATTTAATTACATAACATAAAACTGGATGGTAATTCATTATAGATATTATATGATAGGGTTGTACTAATTTACATACTCTATAATGATATTTGGTGAAGAACAGAGTAGAGATTAATTTAATTTAAAATAAATATCTGTTGTTCCAAGTTTCAGTGCAACAGCAGCAAATACTCACACAAAGATAGAATATAAAGTATTTATAAAAACTGAATCAAGAATAAAATACTGTACAGTAAGGGCAAATTTCAAAGTAAAAGCTTCCAGGGATAACTGGAACCAAAGGACGTCTCCCTGACTCTCCCTTCATCCTGAAGTTTATCTTCAAACTTCACTTTTCTTCCCTTCAGGTTTTTGATCTGATAAAGCAGGTCATCTGATTCTCTATTAATTATGAGGCGTAACAGGAAAACAGCACAGAGGTGATTAAAGCAGCGCTGATGATGCTAAACACGGTCATCAAAACAAGACACTAGTAGACAAACAAACGTCCCAGTTCAACATAATTAGCTTATTATGGCACCAGCAGCCGGCTTTGCCCAGAAATGATCAAATTAAAATATTTTACAGGAAAAAGCAGCTTTATAAGGTCCAGCTCCCAGGAATCGAATGTGTGAAATGTTTGAAAACATCTTTGAAATAAAAGCTAAAAACTGAACTTTGTTCCTGAGATGAAATTAGTCAGGAGACGGAAATACTTTCAACTCATAAATAATGAAAGAAGCAGCAGATATTAAAACATAAAAAGAGGCTCAGTGTTTGTCTGCAGGTGGAAGCAGAGTCTGCTCCAGCTGTCCTGGAGGAAACACTCTGGATCGAGGTGAAGAAAACAATAATGCTCACAGAAATAACTTCAAACTGAATACAAAAATAATGAGAAAAAATCCTGAAAATTATCCAATGGAAATCTGATTTTGCTTTTTAATTCAACAGAATTATAAAAAATATAATAAAGTAACAAAACAGGCCTGGACAAAAATGATGGAATAGAAAAGATTGAAAACAATTTGAGCAAATGGACATGTGAACCTCAGGTGTTCACATGTCCAGGTGTCTTTAAGGTGCTGAAATGACAAACCTGCATGTTAAAGGTAAAGACTGTCAGCCTGCAGCTCTGACCTGCTGAACATCTGGAGAAGAAACGCTTCACAGAAACCTGAGCAACGGTGCAGAAATCATCTGATTCCCTCCAAAGGTTGAGCAACAAAATATTCACTTTGCCCAGAGTTTTGGAAACTAGTTGCTGTTTTTAATGAGAGGAGTCTGTTAAAGTTGATGCTCTGTGTTATTCAATGAAATTCTCTCTTCAGCTTTTCACATTACTAATGTTCTAGTTTATTATTGCTTCTGTCAGTTTAAAGTTATTACAGCGATCACTATTGGTGTTTCATTAACAGAGCGGCTGGTTGGTTTTGGTTACCAGAGGTCGTTATTTCACCAGCAGCTCAGCCTGACTGCTCCTCATCCTGCTGTTCACCTTCATCGGTCCACTCAACGCTGCTCAACCGCAGCGCACAGAAACTCCTGACACATTCATTAAATAATCATAAATAAACAGAATTATGAGCCTTGGCGCTGGAGTGAAGTCAACAGCTCTTAAAGCAACAAATGATGGCAGCGAGTTTCTGGATCCTGAGGCAACAAGATGAAGGTGGAAACGTTTGAACACGTCTGGAGCCGATCAGGAAACCGATCCAGAGAAAAACAATTTATTCTCCTCAAATCAAAGATAAAACAGCAAGAAACGCTTTCAACTGGGCAACATTTCAACTGGGCAACATTTCAACTGGGCAACATTTCAACTGGGCAACATTTCAACTGAGCAACATTTCAACTGAGCAACATTTCACCTGAGCAACATTTCACCTGTGCAACATTTCACCTGAGCAACATTTCACCTGAGCAACATTTCAACTGAGCAACATTTCACCTGAGCAACATTTCACCTGGGCAACATTTCACCTGAGCAACATTTCACCTGGGCAACATTTCACCTGAGCAACATTTCAACTGAGCAACATTTCACCTGAGCAACATTTCACCTGGGCAACATTTCACCTGAGCAACATTTCACCTGGGCAACATTTCACCTGAGCAACATTTCAACTGAGCAACATTTCACCTGGGCAACATTTCAACTGAGCAACATTTCACCTGAGCAACATTTCACCTGGGCAACATTTCAACTGGGCAACATTTCACCTGGGCAACATTTCACCTGGGCAACATTTCACCTGAGCAACATTTCACCTGAGCAACATTTCAACTGAGCAACATTTCAACTGAGCAACATTTCACCTGAGCAACATTTCACCTGAGCAACATTTCAACTGAGCAACATTTCAACTGAGCAACATTTCAACTGAGCAACATTTCACCTGAGCAACATTTCACCTGAGCAACATTTCAACTGAGCAACATTTCACCTGAGCAACATTTCAACTGGGCAACATTTCACCTGAGCAACATTTCACCTGGGCAACATTTCAACTGGGCAACATTTCACCTGAGCAACATTTCACCTGAGCAACATTTCACCTGAGCAACATTTCAACTGAGCAACATTTCAACTGAGCAACATTTCACCTGGGCAACATTTCAACTGGGCAACATTTCACCTGAGCAACATTTCACCTGAGCAACATTTCACCTGAGCAACATTTCACCTGAGCAACATTTCACCTGGGCAACATTTCAACTGGGCAACATTTCACCTGAGCAACATTTCAACTGAGCAACATTTCAACTGAGCAACATTTCACCTGGGCAACATTTCAACTGGGCAACATTTCACCTGAGCAACATTTCAACTGAGCAACATTTCAACTGAGCAACATTTCACCTGAGCAACATTTCACCTGGGCAACATTTCACCTGAGCAACATTTCACCTGAGCAACATTTCACCTGGGCAACATTTCACCTGGGCAACATTTCCTGAACAGCTGTTGTGGACGCAGATAAAACTGATGGAGTCCAGAGAGTCGAACCTTCAGGTCCAAATGAAATGAAAACTTTCCTGTCATCTGAGAACAGACTGTGGACCACCAGGTAACCGTCCAGTTCTGGTTCTGCTCAGTCCAGGTAAGATGCTGTAGCTCAGGTTTCAGATCCTTAGTGGACCCAGATGTTCTGTCCAGTCCTGAAGCTCCAGAAGCTGAATGGATTTTACCCTCCAGGCTGCGGTTACCACTGTTCATCTTTCCCTTCTACACTTTTTCCTTCCACTCAACTTCCTATTAAAAAGCTTTGGTGCAACTTCATGAGTTTTTGATATTTAATTTTCTCACAATTTTAAATTTTCTGAAACATTGACTTGGGTTTTCATAAAGACAGAATCATCAATGTAACATGAAAACCTTCTTCCAATATTTCACTTCAGATGTGATAAATCTATAAGATACGAGTTTCACTTTCTGAAAATAATAATAAAAATGAAGGTATAATAATTTACACTTTGTGTTTTAAATATTGTTCATTTCTGTACTAATTTAGTCTTTTTTGTTCTGTTGCATTTTGTTTGTCTTTGTATTTTTCAGCATTGTGTGTTTTTCTTTTGACATGTGAATGGAAGGTTAAAAATTCCCAGAATAAATAAATGAATCTAATTTAAACTAATAATTTTGACCTGCACAGAGAGTTAACTGACTTAAGAAACAGACGATGTGTTTAGGGTCCGTCCGGATCTCTGTGTTTCTCCTCTGGAAGCAGGAACCACCTGCTCCGCGTGGCTCCTCAACGCGCTGACATCAGGACTCGGCTCATTACCCAGCAGCCCCCTGGGCCGCCGTGTGGGGAAACTCTGAGGATGCTGCTTGTTCGTTCTCTTGTTCATTCATCAGCAGAGAAATGCTTCACTGCAGCCAGCAGGGCGGCGCTTCGCCTCACCAGATCCACATCAGGTTCATGTTCCTGCAGCGTTGATGTGGCGTTACGTTGGGCACCATGAAACAACAAACAAACTGGACGACAGCGAATCCATCACCTACAACCAAAGGTCCATCAGATGAACTCTTGTTTCTGTAACTCTAACCTGTTTTGGTCGGTGCCTTAACAACGGGATTGCTGTGTTTACATCTACAGGACCGAACCGAACCAGGAGGAAACCAGACGGACCTCAAACTACCTTCAGATTAGTTTTAGCGCCAGGAACATTAGTTTGGTTTCACAGTCTGTCCTCTCTGTGTCACAACTTTAGAGTTGTTGACTTTCACAAAGCTGAACTCGTTTCCAGATTCAGACAGAAGTTCTGATTCTCATCATGGATCCAGTTTGTGGTGTTGATGGACAGAACCTTAGGAAGCAATATTAAAACTAATAAACAATCCGGTTCTGGTCCAGATACTTCCTGCCTCAAACCGATCACCATCAGCTGCCTTCCAGGCCTGGACTGTTTTATTTAAGATCTCTGCAGAGAGAGAAATCACGTCAGGCTGGATGAAAACATGCTAAACTTCTCATTTATTTACAGAAATTATAGAACATTTAGAGGCACAAAGATTTGTGTCTCGAACATTTCAGCTCATGGTCTCACATTGTGACTTTCTAACATCAGGCAGATGAAGCTGTGGAAACAGGCAGGAGCTGCTCTTATAAAACTGCAAAGTGGATTTGAGAAACTAAATGTGCTCAGTTGAAACATGACTTTTTAAAAGAAATCATGTTTTTTGATCAAACGTTTCTAGGAGGAGGAGGTTTTTCTGGGTCTGGGTTTCCCTCCAGAACCAGAACCATTTACTTTTCCAGAAGTCTTTCTTTCTGTTGCTCTGTGAATCTCTGCTGTGTTTGGGTCCAGCCTGCAGCCTTACCACCAGTATCACCGTCGTGGTAGTTTGGGTCAAGGCCTCGCTCCAACAGCTTCCCCACTTTGTCCACCTGGTTCTGCTGAATCAAGTCCATGAACTTCCTCAGGTTGGCCTGCACACACCAGAGCACAAACGGGTCATCAAACCAGAACGCTGAGACAAAAGGATCCATCCTGGGACTTTCACAAAGACTGAAATACAATTAGAGATATGGGGAAAGGTCACAAAAGGTCAAACATAAAAGTATAAAATGGCGTGGAATCGAGTTGAAGGGACAGACAGGAGGATGGGGAGGAGGGCGGACATCGGGGGACAGGACAGGACGGAGCGGCTCCTTTCTGCTCGGCTCGGTTCTGTCTGCTTCCTTTTCAGGCCGGGAGATAAAAATAGATAAGAGAGCAGCTCCCAGAAGGACAGGAGAGAATGAGCAGGAAGAATGAGAGAGCAGGAAGAGATCAGAAACAAAAGCTGCTGCAGCAACAAGCTGAGGAGGAAGAAGGTCCAGCAGGTCCAGTTACTCTGATTATGAATATTTACTGTGAAACTGATTATCAGGAATAAACTGAATGAATCTCTGGAACCCGACCACAAAAACATTTTATTAAGAAGCTTCTTTGTTCTCCAAGGAGATTTTATTTTCATGATTTCTTGTGCAATTTGATTTTGTTGTGTCTGAAATTAAAGACAAAAATGTTACAAGATCTGCTCTGCGGTCCATCGGCAGGAGCCACTTCTTAATCATTCATAAATGTTTCATTTATTATTCTCTAGTTCCAGTGATGACTTCAGTAAAAACTGGGTGAATAACTTTCAGTTTCAGTTTACAAATGGTTCTGAGACAGAAAATCTGTGAAAAGATCGATCTCCACCTCCAGAGTCAGGAGGCATGGCTGAGCGCTGTCAATCACTCTTGTGAACGTGCTGGTCATGGTGGAGAGACACCTGGCCTTTACAGGAAAACTGTTGCTAACTAGCCTTACCATTTATTGCCAAAGCATCGCAGAGAGCAAAAGGGAGGGTGAGCAGTGTGTACTTGAGCTTGATTGACAACAATAAAACCCGCCTCCTGGCTCTGATTGGCTGTTTCTGACCAAACCGTGTATTTCTGTAGTTAGCACTGGGAAAAGGAACAAGAGTACATGTTGGTGGTACAACATGGTGACCAGTGTTGTATAAAGTACTGAAATCTCAGAGTCAAGTAAAAGTATAAGTACCTCTCCAAAATATGACTTTGGTAAAAGTCGAAGTCACTGACTGAAATGTTACTTGAGTTAAAGTCTTAAAGTATCTGAAACTTCTTGTACTTAAGTATGGAAATTACTGTAAAAATGGATGTACTCAAGTAATGTAATGAAAAGTACAAGTAAAAAGTAAAACAAGAAAAATGCAGTTTGAATGACATTTTTTATATTTTGGTAAACTTGTCAAATACACTTAAAATAATGTACCCAACCAAGTGCAGGCAAAATTAAACCTGCTAATAGATTGTTCCAGTTTTAAAGAGTAGCACATGTTAATGGTTTTGAACTTGGATGCCTTTCCTATATTTGTTAAATTGAGTCTAAATTGCTATCGCTATGGCTTCTGTCCCCCCTTGAACAGAGGAGTCTAGGTAGCCTGCTACAGTCAACATTAGGCCTAAGCTAAATACACCACGTATGGAACTGAAACAATGCCAAACAAAGTTCATTTATACAGGTAACGTTATGGTCAAGATTTCACAATAGTGCCTAGTGACCAAGCTATAGTTACTGACACAGGAGGATTATAACCATTTCATAAGACGTTACCTCGATGTGTTTCTTCAAGTTGAACGGGGAGTTTTTGTAAGATAGAATTTCCACATCTTCAGGCAGGAATAACATAAACTGCATGCGGTACGACGAATCTTTAACACCCACGAAAGAGTGTATTGTGTTTAAATAAGGCCAGGGGCTCTCATCACCAGCTGGTGGTTCTCCTGGAGCCGTGTCCGACGTAGTTGCAGTCGTTGTGGTCTCCGTCTCCTCCTCCATGTGGCTGCTGCTGATTGCGAGACTTGCTTTGTGTTTAATGGGAGAAGCGAAACAGGTGTATCCTATTGGAGGTGATGAACAAGCCCAGGCAAGTAGGCTACGGACTTTGTTGCAGTCAATCAGTAGGTGGGGTCAAAACTCTTTGTTTCTCTCTCTCGCTTTTTTGTAACGAGTAACTAAACCACACATTGAAAATGTATCGCAGTAAAAGTACGCAATTAAGTTCGGAAATATAGTGAAGTAAAAGTGAAAGTCATCAAAAATTTTCATACTTGAGGAAAGTATGAAGTACTCCAAAATATACTTAAGTAAAGTAGTGAAGTATTTTTACTTCGTTACTATACAACACTGATGGTGACAGTGTTGAAAAACATATTTTATAAAAGTTTCATACTCCAACTAGAACTATTCATACCTAGGAATACTAAGATTTTAAAATAATTAAACACCTATTTTTATTTACTGCTAAACTTCCTGAGGCACTGCT
This sequence comes from Xiphophorus maculatus, assembly GCF_002775205.1. Lineage (NCBI taxonomy): Eukaryota > Metazoa > Chordata > Actinopteri > Cyprinodontiformes > Poeciliidae > Xiphophorus > Xiphophorus maculatus. Next base: position 1,322,377 of record NC_036446.1, on the reverse strand, counting down.
GGCGCTACTTAGCGTGTTGAGCTAACATGTTGCCTGAATGTTGTAGCTGGCTGACAAAGCTCTGAGTAAATACTGATTATTTTATCATCAGCTGCACTGAAAGCAGAAAATCATCCGAAGTGACTCAGTTTTCGTCAGACTGACGGCTGCAGTGACTCACCAGCGGTTCAATATCTGGAAATGTCAAAGGATCATGTTCTCGGCCCCCAGTGTGTCCCGTGTTTTATTTAATGTCCCCGGTCCAGCCGGTCCCCTGAGTGTCTCTGCAGGTCTGATGAATCAGAATGAGGAGGAAAGTGTCGTCTCCTCCCTGCCTGTGTCCTCAAACAGGGAGCCAGTCTGGACATTGATCTGCTGCTTCTCTTTCTACCTCACAGCAAAGCAACAGGATTAGCTCCTGGAAATGTTGAGCTAAAATATCACCTTTTAGAACCAGAAATATCCCAGAGAAACACTTCTTCACATTAATAACATTTTTAAACTTGACTGTATGTATTTATGTCCCTGTTCCATATTTATGAGCATCTTCCTCCTCTTGCGTTTCTCATTTTCCTCTCTGGTTGTGTTCCTTCCCGTCTCTCTTCCCTGCAGTCGGATGTGAAATTAGAGCTGCTGTCAGACGGTTTTACCAGGTCCTGTAGGAGAGAGCTGCCACAGACATTTATGCTTTGGCTGCACAACAAGATTACAGTGGCTGCAGGACAGCAGCCCAGAGCTGGAACCAAACAACCAGGAGGCTGGAAACTCATTTCAATTCATATAGGAGGAACGGAGTCTGCTGTTCATCTGCCAGGAAAAAGAGCGTTTTTCCAAATAATTATAAAAAAAGAGGAGAGGAGAGATGGATAAGAACTGTTCTCCTTATTTCATTCCCTGTTAGGAAGTTTGAATGACCAGAAACGAACCCAAACAGTCTGAATCCAACCAAACAGGGAAGATTTTACATAGAAACTGTAATCTGTGATTCTTTGTGTCTTATTCTGGCAGCGCGTTCGGTGTGAACAGATTTGTCTGAGGTGTTCAGATTGCACTTCCCAGAGTCTGTCAGACTGAAGTGGGAGGAAGTGGGAGATCTTTCTCTGTCTGGCTGCTCGTGCTAGCTCTTCGCACCAGCAGGGGGCAGCAGAGTCCACAGACGGCCGGGAACAGCCGAACCTTCAGCTCGTATTTAAGATTCTAACTTCTTCATGTTAATAATGAATCGGTTTATTAAGGAGTTCCACAGGCCTCAGTGTTTGGTCTTATTGCCTTTAATCCAGGAATATTAAAAATATTGACTGGTATAAAGTAAATATCTGTTGTTATGCTGATGATGAACAGATTTTTCACTAAGCCTGACTAATCAAATCAGATGGATCAATAACTAATTCCAGTAAGACTGGACCCTTCAGAAGCACATTAGCTGTCCCTGCGTTGACCAGATAATTGCATAATTTGACATTTTGAAAATAAATTTTCTGAATGGGGACATGCCAATTATGAAAAAAATCATTTTCTGTATAAAGTTTTGGCGCTATGATGATGTGGTTTCTTTGGTTTATTTTGCAAAACTTTAATGGAAACATTTTTTTGCATCACATGAGTCACATGATCATCACCCAGATGTTACTGCTGGCACAAACCATGAGGAAGACGACAGGAAGTGGTAGGAGGAAGACGGCGCTGCGTGTTTTTAATGACTTATCATGTGAACAAACTTATTCACATGTGATTTTAACTGCGTTTCTTATTTCATTTCAAACTGAAATTGACAAATTGTGGATTGTAGACATTAGCGGAATATAACAAAGCTTTGAGACGTTTGTATTGGAAACACCAGAACTGGCTAGTAAAATATTTCCTTGGCTTCACTTTCCCTTCCACTGCCAGAGCAACGCGGTCGCAGCTGGACATGTCCACAATATGTATTAATATCAAAACAATATCATTATCACAGTTTTAGCAACATATAACACAAACCAATTTCACTCACCAACATTCAGATGTCAGACAGGAAATGTCACAAAACACCAAATCAGAGTAAACAAACATGGCCGACGGTGGAGAAGCAACGGCGATAATTTGTGTTTAACGTCGCTGTTGTGCTGGAGCTCTGGGCATCTTAAAGGCTTGACTAATCAATAATGTGTATGAACTTTAAATAGTTCTGATGGATCCTAAATGTTCTAAAAGCAGAAAGAGAGGCAGATATTTCGGGTGTCAGGTCCCCTCCAGTGGAACCAGTGGAACCAGTGGAACCAGTTCACAGTTCTTCATCTTTCTGATGTAAATGATGAGTGTAATTTGGTATGTTACAAATCTTTTTATTATTCAGAACACTTTGTTTTATTTTTCTCAGAACAAACCATAATGTGCATAGCAACCTAACTTAGCAACAGCTAATTTAATTGCAGGGTGTAAAAATGAAAAGATAATTTGCAGTAAGTGAAAAAAGATGCATGCTGTTTTTGTTTTTCCTCCAAAACGAAGTTGCAGTAAACATCTCTGTCTGGGGCAACATTAATTAATTTATCTACCTCTCAACCTTCAGCTGACAGTCGCTGCTGACTCTCATGATGGCAGCAAACTTTAAAAACACGACTTTGGCAGAAACACAGTGAAGGTCTCTAATGTCCATCCGTACCTTGGTGTGAAGTTTGGCGATCTGCTTCTCATCGATGTTGGGCTGTCTGTAGACTCTGCTCTTGTAGCGAAACTGTTGGAGGATAAAAATGATTAAACATCTTCAACATCTGTGTTCATGGTCACTAATCTGCAGTAAATAACCTTCCCTCAAATTAGAAGTGGAAATTTCTCATGTGTAGAAATCAGCATCACTCCACTGACTGACACGAGAAAACATGCTAAACGACGACATCTCTAACATATAAAGACAGTTTCTAAACTGCTCTGCATCTGAAACGTACTGGCTGTATGAGAAATCGTTTTGGGTAAAGTCCAGTGATTTTTATCTTCCTGCTCAGAGTTCAGTAATCTCTCCCGTTCCTCCAGTGAAGAGCTCAGGTGGATTTCCACATCAGTCTAAACTGGTTCTGCTGATTCTCTGCTCTTTAGTGGCCTGAAGTTGAGCTGAGCTCTCTTCTCCACCAGCAGCTTTACTGCTAAACACCTCATTGATTTAAAGCTTCTTCTTCTTACCATCAAGTCTCCCCTTTGGGTGGGTCATCGGTTCTGACCCAATGTGGTTCTGGGTCAAATCCAACTTCAGATTTCAGAGGTAAATTGATTTATGTTTCACTGTTTAATAACTCATCATTTGACTCCTGTGTGATTTGTCTGGAACATTAATCTCTGGTATCCTGTTACAACAAACATCATGAATGGGCTCTTTGCTCCTCAGCTTCCGCGTTCGGGGAAAAGCGGCTCAATCTTTTCCGATCTATTGAAAAAGGCTCTTTCCACTGGGTGTTAGCAGGGCTTGTTCAAGGTAACAATTAATGATGAACATCGATCTGAAGCCCCGACAATAAGCTGGAGAAAGGTTTTAAGATGTTCGCCTCGTTATACAGATACGAAGGTGAGTTTTACTTTCTTTAAACTTTGTGGCTAACATTAGCTTTAGCTTATGCTAGTAGGCAATATTCTCTGACATTTTTCTTATAAAAATGTGCTATTTAAGTATCTAAACATTTTTCATCCATTCTAACGGACAATGTTTTTACCTTGTGTTCAAGTATATTACGTGGTTTATTGTCGTTAGTGTCAGAGACTAAGTAACGGGGATTTTACGGTTCAGGCTTTTTGTTTCTGCAGCCTGAGGAACAACAAGCCCATAGCTTAACAGTAGAGCAGCTCTGGTGTTATTTCGCTTTATTAGTTTTGCATGTTTCTTGTGAAGCAGGACGGTGTTTCCAGCAGTGTGTACAGGCGGATCAGTAGCTCGGCTGTCTGGCTCTGGTCGGCTCTCTGGTTCCCATAAACTCTTTCAGGCTGAATACAGAAGTGAGTCCATGGAAATAACACAGGAGGCTCCTTTACCTTCTGCTTTAGGCTGAACAAGTTGATCCGGAGTGAAGTGAAGGCTGTAAACTTTGCTGTGCTGCGTTAGCTTTAACTGGTAGCGACGAATATTTACTACAAGCCACGGTCTTCTTAATTCAGGACCGTTTGGAAATCCATGAAAACTTAAAAGCCCATTATATTAGGAAGACAATAATGTTCATAGTATTGTTTTATCTGCATCTGAAATAAGACTTTGTCTTTTCTAGCTGTCATGGTAACTCAAAGGGTAAAAAAGAGCCGCATTTGCGCATGCGGTTGTGACGTCAGCGCAGCAGGTGCAAAGAGCCCATTTGGGACTAAGCTAACAACCCAAGCATAATGAATAAAAACAGCAGGTGGCGCTACATCACCCCCTGCTGATCTGGAGTGGAACTGCACATCCATCAGTCAGTTGATTAAAGACGGTACAGAGCAGCTCCACCTGTTTGCCTTTCAGAATTTGTAGGTTTTCTGTGGAACGTAACTCCAAATTTTCCGAGGAGAATTTGTGTATTTGCACATTTTTTCCATAAACCATATCTAAAATATTTGAAATACTAAATAATATTTGGGCTGAAATACACAAAGCTACATGGCAAGATAATGGCTGGCATTTGTAAACCAGTCAGTCCATATTTTTCCTTGGAGATGATTGACTGTCGTGAAAAACCAAGGATGTAAAGGAGGAGCTGAGACGGTTCCACTCGGTGTAATAATGGATATTAAAATATATTTGGTGTTTAAAGTATTAGATGGGCAGTTAAAAGCACATTTAGAGGAGATTCCAAGTGTTTGCGGTATTGAGCTCTGGAGCGGCTGTGGTTCCTAATCTCTCTGAGTACTGGGTTCTGGAAACGGTTCTGGAAACGTTTTGTATTCAAACCGATTCCTCATTTGGGAAAAGGAGAGACAAATGTTTGTGCTGCTGCTTATCTGCTGCCGATCCTGTAAATAATTGAGAAATATTGCACTTTGCATGACTGATGTGTGATTTCTCCATCTGCAGAGATCTTTCACAAAACAGACAGGAAGTAAAAGGCAGCTAGTTTGGGATTAGCAATCTGGTTTTAGGAACAGAGATTATCAGTTTGGGGCTGAAATGATCTAACCTTTTATGAGCTTTTGAAATTATTTTTCAGATTTCACGCTGTAAATCTTTTTTGTGCAGTTTTGAAAATAATTTCAAAAACTTCAAGTGTCTTTGACAAATACTCTTTAAAGGGAAGTTATGATAAATTTCCAGAAAATGTCAGCAGTCCTACCTTAAACATGCAAAGCAATAAAATTCTGTCCTGGTAGAATAAAAATAAACTGACTTGAATTTGGGTTCAGACGTCAGCACCACTCAGATAAAAGGATGTTAGATTAGGATCATATTAAATGTCAAATCTGTCTGATGAATATTACAGATGTAACGGGGGGTAATAATCAAATAAAAGATTTTCCTGCTGCTGCTGAGGTAATCTGAAACTCAAACGTTCTCCGGCTTGATTAAAAGCAATCAGCTAACGGACTCCAGCCGCTCAGAGGACAAGCAGGTAAAACAGACCTGAACTGTGGATGATGAGGAAGCTGCTATCAGTGAAGCTGCTCTGTGTGGATAATCTGGATCAGCCCAACGCAGCTGAAGTGAGATAAGATGTGAGCTGAGCTGGGAAACGCTCCACGCTGCAACATTTCCACTGATTCACCCCAACCAGATGACACAAACGCTTTGGTGGTTTTAATATTTCATAAGGAACAAAACTCTGAGGAGTTTCTGAAAATTAGGACTTTCATTTTATCGATTTATGAAAGAAAACGTATAACATTACCAGATGAGAGATGATTGTCAAACTGCAGACCTCTACTGCTTCCCTTCATCCTTCCATCTTCTCTCCATCTGTTTTAATCTACATAATAATCTATTATGTTGTTACCGTCTCACCCAGAAGGATCTGAAATATATTTTTGTAAAGAAACACATCAGGAAAACCCAGATTATGTTCATTAAAATCAAAGGATTTGGGATCTAAGCCAAGTCTCAGTGATAAACCCTCAGATGTTCTTTTCATGATTTGAGTTTTGAGGTTTAATATTCAAGGCTGTACAGTGGCGCAGTTGGTAGCACTGTTGCCTTGCAGCAAGAAGGTCCTGGGTTTGATTCCCGGCCCGGGGTCTTTCTGCATGGAGTTTGCATGTTCTCCCTGTGCATGCGTGGGTTCTCTCCGGGTACTCCAGCTTCCTCCCACAGTCCAAAAACATGGCTGTTAGGTTGATTGGTCTATCTAAATTCTCCCTAGGTGTGAGTGTGTGTGTGTATGGTTGTTTGTCCTGTATGTCTTTGTGTTGCCCTGCGACAGACTGGCGACCTGTCCAGGGTGAACCCCGCCTCTCGCCCGGAACGCAGCTGGAGATAGGCACCAGCAACCCTCCCGACCCCATTAGGGACAAAGGGTGAACAGAAAATGGATGGATGGATGGATGGTTTAATATTCATCTTCAGGTCCAGTTAGATCCCAGTAACAGCCACAGAACCACACACCGCCTCCACAGATCATTCCTGTCGTATAACTCAACCAGTAAAAACACAAAGTGTGTTTTCACAACATGAGGCTGGGACTGTGGAACCAAAGGGGCGTGGCCAGTCGCTCTACGGGTTCGTTATCAAAAGAAAGTGTTTCTTAAAGTTGTTCTGCGGTCCCATCTAACCATTACACCTCATGCATAATTAGTGACAATTATGCATTTTATTGCATTAAGCAGTGAGTTGACAACCTTTGAGTGATGCAGAGCAAGTATAGATACTGTATCAAACTCAAAATGTTATGAGAAAGTGTTTTAATTTAGGAATAATTTTTATTCTGTTTTTTGCTCCTACAAACAGAAGAAAAATCTAAATAAGTTATGGAAAATAAATGTTTTTTAATCAGATTTTTATTTTTTATTAACTTTTGTTTTAATTTTGACTTTTGTTAACCACTCACTGCTTTAGTAAAGTTTTTACTCAGAGAGAATCTGATTGGTGTAGCAGACCCTTTCTAACAACAGGAGATGAAACAGTGATCTGACCTGCAGAGGAAGTGGAATATGATCATTATTTCTGCTTTCATCTCTGACATCAGAGCCAGAGAGTCAATGAAACGCAGCAAACTGCCACAGAAGGCCTTCATCTGTATTTCTCTGGACTATTATATAGTTTCAGCTGTTTAAGTTAGAAATTATCAGCAAATTACTTTGAAATCCGACTGAGATTCTCAGAGGAAACATCTTGTTTTGAAATACCATAAAGAAACTCAACCTCAACCAAACTCCTCATCAAACCAAGAGTCCATAAAATAACTGGTTTACAAATTCAACCACCATCAAAGCTCTGATTGGACGGGCGGCTGACCTCCAGGCAGGGGACGCCCTTGCTGATTGGCTGCGGGTATTCTCGGAGGAGGCGCTCTTCGTCCAGGAACTTGCCGTCCCTCCCGTTGCTCGCCGGCTGGAAGAGTCCGTAGTTCAGGACGTCCTTCAGGGTCTGATTGAGCGAACACAGGATGCGCTGTTTGGCGATCCAGACCGTCGCGTCCGGGTTGAACCGCATGCATTTCTGACAGCGACCCGAAGGAGAAAGCATAACAATGAACACCAATAATTCAATATTAATTATTCAGCTAAAATAAACAGGAATGAAAATTTGAAGAAATCTGTAAGGGAGCAAAAACCTTTCCACAAAACTCTGTATTCACAGAACAAAAATACAAAATCATACCAAGTATTTGTGCTTAATTTCTGTCTTAGTTCACTTTGATTAAGACAAAACTATCTAACAAGTAACTTTTCAGGAGGATAATTGAGCTTCTTTTAAATCAGTAATTCCTTAATATTGATAAAAAAAAAAAATTCTAGTTCCACTGATTATTTCACTTACAACATTTCCCATATAAATATCTAGAAAATAAAAACGTAGAAATTTCTGGGTTTCAAAAGTTAAAACTTTTTGTCCAAATTCTTTCTAGGAAATTTCTGTGATTAATCTCAAAGTTTTTTGGCAGAAATGTTTTCCCTTTGTTTCTATAATGGCCCTAATAAGCGTCACAGTTTTGTTTTATTCAAGTGTAATGAGACATTTTCATTAGAAACTGGACACAAATACGTGGTAATATTTAGTGTTTCTGCAATGTGAGGCCCAGTAGGACCAGTTAACACGTCCACCCAGTCCCAGTTCCTGTGAACGGTGCCAGTGACGGGTCACTTTACACACTGACGGGTCACTAAGGGTGTAACTGACAGAACCTCTTGGCCCACTCGCCGGTCCTGCTTTCAGCTCGAAGCGAAACAAACCAACAATGGCGGCTTCCTGCCTGGATGTGGGAGGATTAGCGGCATTCAGGAGCGTTTCCAGCTGGATGTGCTGCAGCGCGGCGTCTGGAGGGACGAGCCGCCTGGATAATCCCATCTCCTGGCAGGAAGTGGGCAGACTCCGGGACGAGGACGGAACCAGATGTCTGGATCCGGTCGGGTCGAGACAGAGGTGTAAATTTAAATCGCTTTCCATTATTGTTTCCGACTCAGACACAAACAATAGCTTCATTAGAGACACGTTTTAGGTTTTAATGAACAGGAGGTAGCAGTGCTCAGTGTGAAGGACAGAACTGGAGTTTAGAAACTTGCGACACTTTAAAAAGATAAACCTCTTTTAAATTAAATAAACCAACCAGCAGTAAAACTCCAGACACTGAAACGAAGACAAAGTTATCAGACTTGAGGACTGGATCAGTTTTACCTGACAGACCAAAACATAAAGATAAACAGTTGTTAAGTGAAAGGACAAGAATATCTATAAAGTGTGGCAGGTATTTATAATTAAACCCCTTCATTCTGAAACTCCTAAATAAAATCAGGTGCAACCAGTTATTTTAAAAATAAAGCTCTGTGAGTTTCATCAGCTGTGGGATTTATTCTGCAGCCATTTCTACTAAAGTCTCAGCCGTTCTTCAGAGAACAAGCAGGAAGACCGAGGAACCAACACACAGATCAGGGAGAAGGTCAGAGGTTTAATGCACTTTCATCAGTGCAGACAGAGTCTCTGCATAGTTTAGTCTGCTCAGCTTCAGCTACAAGCAGTAAGATTTACTAAAATGTAATTCTCAGTAGATAAATTAATAGTCATTTCTTTGACTTGCCTGAAATCCTTTGCACATGTGGATTCTACAGTGTAAGAACAGACACAAACCTAAACCTGAAGTGGTGTGTTGGCTTATGCAACTCAAAACACAACGGAGATCTGAAGCAGTTATAAAGGGTTTGATCATCTGTGAACATCTAGAAAACAGCTGCATGAGTTGATGGCAGCTGGAGTCACATGTTCTGCAGAGAGTTCATGCTGGCCTGAATTATTCAGCAGATTTCTGAGTGGATGGCTCCACTTCATGCTGAGGTCCAGCAGCACCACAGAGCGGTCAGAGCTCACATGTGAAGCAGCGCACAGCACATGTGTTCATAAAACATGTTTTACTCAACAAATCATCACCGCCGCGCTGATTTCAGGAGCTTCAGGAGGTCACCTGAGGGTCAGCGCAGACCAACACAAACACTCTGTCTTATTTACAGAAACTCTTTTCTCAGGTCTCTGTGGCAGCTGCTCATGTGTGTGTGTGTGTGTGTGTGTCTCTGTACTTTTAGGTTTCACAGCAAGAGTGAAAAGATGTGAAAGGAAAAATAGCATCCATGTGGAAAACAAGGTTTCCCTCAGAGCTCTGAGGCAGCCATGGCTGCACAAGCAGGATGAAACATTTTTCCATCCCAAAGACCAGAACCCGTCCAAACCAGAGCTGCAGCAAGGCCGGCAACGGCCACGCGTCAACGTCAACGTCAACATCAACTCCTGCACAGCCGGAGGATGAACTCTGGATGCTGCATCGCTGTGGCTGCATGAGCTTTCAATGTGTTTCATAAAGGCAACAGCTGGCAGGTGGTTCAGCTGCTCCATGTTTCAGTTCTGCTGCTGAGCTCTAATTTCAGCTGATCACATCATGTTTAACTCACTGATCTCAGGTGTTTATTTAGCAGCCAGAACTCAGCCTGCCAACAAAACCCAGACTCTTCAAAAGCTGCATTTCATCACAAATGTTCAAAACGTTGTCAATATTCCACTGATGACAAAAAAACACAATTTTGCAAATGTAATAATTCTATTAAATAAGAAGCACAATTAAAATTAGACGCAAATAAGTTTGTTCACACAATAATAAATATAATACATGTTTAAAAATTTAAATTTGCATGAAGTTATGATCCTTTATTGCTGGGATGCATTAAAACATGCAGACAGTATGACGTAATAAATGCCTTCCAGTTTTACCATCTGAAAAAATAAAACCTTCCCCCTTCCTCCCCTCTGCTTACGATCAGACATTTCACTTGGCATTAAAATTAAAAACTACACCACATGTCTCCCACTCATGATTCACACTCTTCAGCGTTTCATCGGGGAAACGAGGCAACGTGAATCCTGTTGGTCACACCTCATTAAAGTCTTCACATCTGAACACAAAGAGGTGAGAAAATAATGTGACAACTTAGGAAAAAAACCCAGGAGTATCTTCAGAAACCGATAATTATCATCAGCATTCGAACGGCCAGAAGTTACGTTTATATGAAGAGAAACGGGGAGAGGACTAATTAGAGATGTTTATCAGTGCTGGAAGAATAACTTACTGAGGAACAAAGGAAAGTGGATTTGTTCACATTTTCCTTGTTTTTTTATATCTGGTCCAGCTGAATGTTTCTGACTCATTCGTGTTCAGCTCAGAGTTCAGGAGTAAAGAAGAAGCTGAAAGGAGGCAGCTGCAGTGAACTGATTCTACTGAGATCACTGAAGACAAGAACCGCAAACATGTGAGACAGAAAAAAAAACGCTTTACCATCTGGAAAAACATCAGTTTTACTCACACAACCCTTTACTTTAACTACACCAGTTTGAACCGCTGAAATGGTAAAGAGCCAAACATCAAAACCCATCAGCAACAGAAGATCTGAAGAACAGGAGCATTAATCACTCTGGATAATATTTAAAATATTCATATTTTTCTTTATTCATATTTTGCTTTATGAAAGCAGCCATGGTAAACAACTGCTGCTGAGAATATTTAAAGCATTTTATTATGAAAGGAGCAGAAAATGATGCAGTTGGATAAAAACATTCAAACTGGACCGAGCCAACCTGGCAGCCTGGAGTCCATGTGTAAAAATAAACTGTTCATGTTTCAGTTTGGAGTCATAAATCCTGACCGCCGCTCACCGTCTGCTGCAGGTCGGGGATCAGGATGCGGATCACCAGCGAGTTGTACTGGATGTCGTCCATGTGGTTCTGCGGCGGCTCGCCGGTCGCTCTTATCGTCTCGTAGATGGTTTCCTCCCGGGAGCTGTCGGACGCGCCGTCATCGGAGTAGTCGGAAAAACTCTGGGCCATTTCATCCTCGCTGGAGGTGGGGCTGCGGGGCATGCTGAGCAGGGCCGGCGGATTCAGCTGGACCGGGACCAGAGGGGAACCAGAGGAGAACAGAGGAGAACAGAGGAGAACCAGAGGAGAACAGAGGAGAACCAGAGGGGAACAGAGGAAAACCAGAAGAGAACAGAGGAGAACAGAGGGGAACAGAGGAGAACCAGAGGGGAACAGAGGAGAACAGAGGGGGACAGAGGAGAACCAGAAGAGAACAGAGGAGAACAGAGGGGAACAGAGGAGAACCAGAGGGGAACCAGAGGAGAACCAGAGGAGAACCAGAGGGGAACCAGAGGGGAACCAGAGGAGAACCAGAGGAGAACAGAGGGGAACCAGAGGAGAACAGAGGAGAACCAGAGGGGAACAGAGGAAAACCAGAAGAGAACAGAGGAGAACAAAGGAGAACAGAGGAGAACCAGAGGGGAACCAGAGGAGAACAGAGGGGAACCAGAGGAGAACCAGAGGAGAACAGAGGAGAACCAGAGGGGAACAGAGGGGAACAGAGGAGAACCAGAGGAGAACCAGAGGGGAACAGAGGAGAACAGAGGAGAACCAGAGGAGAACAGAGGGGAACCAGAGGAGAACCAGAGGAGAACAGAGGAGAACCAGAGGGGAACAGAGGGGAACAGAGGAGAACCAGAGGAGAACCAGAGGAGAACAGAGGGGAACCAGAGGAGAACCAGAGGAGAACAGAGGAGAACCAGAGGGGAACAGAGGGGAACAGAGGAGAACCAGAGGAGAACCAGAGGGGAACAGAGGAGAACAGAGGAGAACAGAGGAGAACCAGAGGGGAACCAGAGGAGAACCAGAGGAGAACAGAGGAGAACAGAGGGGGACAGAGGAGAACCAGAGGGGAACCAGAGGAGAACCAGAGGAGAACAGAGGGGAACCAGAGGGGAACAGAGGAGAACCAGAAGAGAACAGAGGGGAACAGAGGAGAACAGAGGAGAACCAGAGGGGAACCAGAGGAGAACCAGAGGAGAACCAGAGGGGAACCAGAGGAGAACAGAGGGGAACAGAGGAGAACAGAGGGGAACAGAGGAGAACAGAGGAGAACCAGAGGAGAACAGAGGTCAGTTCATTAAAACAGAACAATTCTCTCTGTTGCCATTTTAACGGCTTCAGTCGCCACAAAACTGCAGCTGTTAGTTGATCGTCTGAAATTCCCTGAAGAGAAACAAAGACTGAAGACCAGAGTGGAAACTTTTCTTCATTACGACTCCTGAGTGAGAAACTGCATGTGCAAGCAACCAGCAGCAAAGAGCAGCAACCAGCAGCAAAGAGCAGCAACCTGCAGCAACCAGCAGCAAAGAGCAGCAACCTGCAGCAATCTGCAGCAACCAGCAGCAAATAGCAGCAACTTGCAGCAATCTGCAGCAAAGAGCAGCAACCTGAAACAACCAGCAGCAAAGAGTAGCAACCTACAGCAACCTGCAGCAAAGAGCAGCAACCTGCAGCAAAGAGCAGCAACCTACAGCAACCTATTTATGATTAATGGGTCAGAAGATGAATCGGTCGTCGGCTCATCAGTCACAGCTCTCAGGTGTCGTTTCATGATCGACCTGCAGGAGTGAAACTTCTAAAATAGCCTGAATGTGGAACCTGGATGATCACTGAACTCAGTCAATGAGTTTCAGATCCAGAGAAAAATTCAACCTGAATCCTTCAGGATGTGAGACGTTTTAAAGTAAATGCTCTAAAATATCAGTCAGTTCCTCAGTAAAATCTAATGACTTGTGATCTTTCTCTTACAGATTGCTGAATCTGCCATCTTCCTGTTATTTTTTCCTACATCTCAGAGAAAACAACATTTTTGCTGGTTTTACTATTTTTCTCCTCGGTGTTCTGACTTTATTCTTTGCTTTCCACTCAGCCTGCTCTGGGATCCGGAGGGATAAATCCTGGAAACAAAACGGAGCCACGGCTGAACATGACAGACTGAGCATACAGCCGGCGAGATGAACGTAAAGGTCGGGAACACAACGTTCACGATTCCCTGGAAATATGGAGAAACTGCCTCAAAGCTTCTCCACCTCAGAAGAAAAGCTCAGCACGTCTCTAATATCAGGGCCGTTAGCAGAAAACCTCCCAGGGTTTCATTCAGTAAATCCTCACTGATGACTGACGTCAGCTGCTACATGTGAGCATCGAACGTTTTTCCAGGTAAACTGGACTCTTCGGTCAGCGAATGTGTCGTTGTACTGATCGGCCCGGTTCTGTCACTTCAAACTGCCTTCATTCGTAGATCTCTGAGGCTTTATGGGATGTTTCAGACCGGAACCAATAACTGCAAACTGTCATAAAACAGGAAGCAGAAAGGTGAAGAGTTCAACGGGGAACCGATCCCTCTGAGACCCTCTGGGAACCATTCCTACCGGGAACCGATCCCCCTGGGTTCCACCGGGGAACCGATCCCCCTGGGTTCCACCGGGGAACCGATCCCTCTGGGTTCCACCGGGGAACCGTTCCTACTGGGAACCGTTCCCTCTGGGAACCGTTCCTACTGGGAACCGTTCCCTCTGGGTTCCACCAGGAATGATGGACAGCGGATCTTAGACTGCAGATTTTTCCATAGAGCATTTCTGATGTTCTAAACACATTCTGAAATACTAAAATGTCTTTAGTTACTTGACACACTATTGGCTGGTGTTTGCAAAGCAGCCATTAGCGAAATATTGACAGTTTTACACACATTTGTCATGGAAACTCAGCTAATGCCTTTCTGTAGGTTGGGATTGTTGGTAGTAAAAACAACCGGAGGATATCTGCGTAGACGCAAACAGGAGAGAAAATCTGTGTAAGAGGAAATAAATTCAAACATTCTGGGAGGAGAGGGAGCGTAGTCCGACATCTGAGCGTGAAACGACAGTTTGGTTGCTTCCCAGCAGAGGGGATCTGATTCGTCCAACAAGTTTCCTTCTGAAGCTTTTCCAGATGAATCTAAACTGGACGGAAACATCAGAACAGGCCGAGGACTTCATTGGTTCTGGATGTGAATATGTAGCAAATCCAGTGGAAATGGTCTGTTGGGCAGAAACGTCTGGCTGTCAGTGTGAACAAAATGCAAACATTTTATGAGCTGTAGGATTTACCTTTGGTGTTTCTAATAAGCAATAGTAATAATGGTGTTATTACTGTGTAGTTATTAGAAACATCGTTGGTGTTGAACTGATGTGAGCGAAGCTTCACTCAGCCTATAACACTGAGCTGACAGAAAGCAGAGCGTTATCCGTGAAGCCAGCAGAGGATGAGACGTTTGGGTACAGTTGGAGTTTTGTGAGTCATGCCGAGTTATCGGCGCTGCTCAGGCAGGCGCTCATTAGCTGCCATGGCCGACGCTGTGACATCATCACCTATACCTGCCGTCTGACAACAGGAAGGTCACTGATGCTGCAGTTTCTGTCTGATCAGGACAAAAACGGTTCAGCTTCCCTCCTCTGAGTTCAGAACCAGATGAAAAATAAGAGAAAAAGGAAAAAAGGTGAAGATGTGAGTTATTATAAGTTGTTGAGAAAATTACCGCCTCCTTTCATCAGCATGAAGAGCCTCTTCTGGAGATTTCTGCACCTTTCCGCTCTGGCTTCCAGCTGAGGACTTCATCCTGTAATGTGTATAATTTTCCTGAATACTTTTGCAATCAGCATGGGGCCAATTACAGTCACTCCGGGTGAGTGTGTGTCGGTGTTAACAGGAGCGGTTCTGTTTGGATGAGCAGTAGAGCCGGACCCAGCTGACAGTGATCAGAACCTGATTAAAACGGGCTCACATGAGGATAAATGATGGAATATTTTTTGTATCTATGGCAACCGGTACCTGCTGCATTGATAACAGTTTTTATGCCAGCAGATGAAGGTGTAATTTCAACCTGGAATGACGAAGATACATCCTGTTAAGATTAAGTGAAAAAAAACCTTCAATGTTTAGCAGAGTGGAGGAAAAACGACACTTTATTTTTTCTACTACATAAAAATAATATTAAAGGATGAAGAGTAAAAATATTAAAGTTTTGCTCGTCCAAAGGAAGTTCTGGCCAAAAGTCCAGTTGCTGCATTTTCACTAATTAACATAGAAATCATTAATATTGAAAAAATATTTTCAAACAGTTTAAATCACTCGATAAGAAAAACATGCAGCACCAACATCCAACAACTTCCTGGTTGTTGATCATGTGACAAAAACTCTTTCCATTGCAGTTTTGCCAAACACAACAATTTTGATTCAGCCACAAAAAAAAAACAAAAAAAAAAAAACTCATCCTGGTGCCAAAACGTTTTACTGAATTGCCTCGTTTTCATTAAGCAAATTTATTTTTGTAATTCCAATTTATACAATTATGTGGAATGGAAGCGCAGCAGCTGGTGAGTTGGGGAGAGAAACTGGGTTCATCCCAGTCTGGTTGGTGCTGCAGAACCAGAGTAAGAATAACATGTGAAAGTTCAACTTTAAGGATTTTCATATCCTGTTGCAACCAACCTGGTCAACGAGCAACAGGGCCAGCAAATCCAGGAAGTGACACATCAGAGGTTCAGACTCTGGACAGCTAACTGATGAGCAGAGCTAAACATTTAGCCGCTAGCTAACTGATGAGCAGAGCTAAGCATTTAGCTGCTAGCTAACTGATGAGCAGAGCTAAGCATTTAGCTGCTAGCTAACTGATGAGCAGAGCTAAACATTTAGCCGCTAGCTAACTGATGAGCAGAGCTAAGCATTTAGCCGCTAGCTAACTGATGAGCAGAGCTAAGCATTTAGCTGCTAGCTAACTGATGAGCAGAGCTAAGCATTTAGCTGCTAGCTAAGTGATGAGCAGAGCTAAACATTTAGCTGCTAGCTAACTGATGAGCAGAGCTGCTAGCTAACTGATGAGCAGAGCTAAACATTTAGCCGCTAGCTAACTGATGAGCAGAGCTAAGCATTTAGCTGCTAGCTAACTGGGAAGTCTGATCTGTTTGACTCCAGTGTCTGAATCTGGGCCTGAAAACTTTGGATATAATATTTCTCCCGCGTCACATCAGAACCCTGAACGCATCTCTGGGATCATTTCTCAGGTGTGAAGAAACGAGACGAGAGTTTCAGGAAAGAAATGTTCTCATGCGCTGAAACATCTGATGCAATCTCTGAGCTCAGCCTCCTTCTCAGAGACATGACGGTTTTGTCCAGAACCGGAGCGGATCAGCCTCATTCACCGGGGTTCTGCTGCAGGCTGCCAGGTCCAGCAGATCAGCAGACAGAGGAGATCTCCATCACGCCTCACCAGCACGTCCTGTGCTTCTTTCATTAAATTTGATGCATGTAATTATGAGCTGCTCAGCTTCAGAGTCCATCTCTCATCATCGCTGGATTAATTTTCCTTTCACAAAAGTCTCTCCTTCACTCTGAGGTGTAATTGAAAAGATAAAAAGACCTTTTTTGTGACTTTCTAGAGGTCTTCAGACATCAGAGTGTCTAGAGCTCAGTAATGAACACAGTAATTTCCTTTGACTTGTGTGTGTGTGTGTGTGTGTGGGTGTGTGTGTGCGTGCGTAGGGGTCTGTGTGTTTGTGTGTGTGTGTGTGTGTGCATGTTCATGTGTGAAATAAGAGCAGAAAAGCAACGTTCTGTCAAACCTCTGACAGAAAGTGTTTTTTGTCTGAACACCGGTCAGGATGACGCCTGGAATTGTAGCTCAGAGCCACTAAAGCAGAATTAATGTTTTCTTTGTCTGAAAACATCGATGCGTTCACGTCTGTGTGGCCCAAAGAAACCAAAGCTTCAGACTCGGTTCGTCATTTGATTTGCAGAATCCAGAAACAGAACGACCTTCGTCTGAGGTCAGATTTGTTGAGCAGATCTTTATGAAAAGCAGCTTTTGGTTGATAATTATCAAATCCAGATGATTGGTTGGAAACCATAAATTTAACTCTGTGAGGCATAAAGGAGAAGTTCTGCTTGTTTCTTTCCTGGAGAATTTCATAGAATTTGTTTTTAAAGTTCAGGTCATTTAAATGAGGCATTTAGGGAAAGAAAAGAAAACTCAGCACAAAGGAAGCGGATCTGTGGGATTGTTGTCTGTTTGCAGACGCTGAGCTCGTTTTTCACGTCTGAACCAACAGGATGTTGATTCAGACGTTTTCTGATTTTAAATCTTCCAACGTCACACGGAGACGCGGCAGGCCGCCTTCTGGCAAACGCAAATATCAAACAGTAAAAGTAAAAAACACTCATTTTAAAGACTTAAAATTAGTTTTCTTTCAGTAATGTTTAAACGGTTAAATTAGTCTGCTCCTTTTAATAATTAGAAACATTTTGTTCTTATGGTTACCAAAGGAATGAATCAATAATTAGAAAAATTTGCACCTCCTTAACTTAACATTAAAGTATATTTGGAAACATTTTAACTCCACATTCAATAGCATGAATATAACAGAGATTTGATTACAGCCTAGTGGCTCATTCATTCTTTACAGTTTTACATTTTACATCATATTTTCTACCTTACAGTGTGATGATGCTCTGCTTTGTTGATAACAATAAAAAGCTCAAAATAATCCAAGTAAAACCCAGAACTACCACAGATCATTTCAGATGATGTCAGTTTTCTCCACAGGAACAGTTTATGCTTCACAGCGTAGATCTATTGTCTCCAGATTGTGTCCTGCTGCTGCAGGCGATGAGCACAAACCTAAACTTTAAACTTTTAGTTGAATGTTTCTTCCACTGCAGCTGAAGAATCTTTAACCTGATTCTCTGCAGAAAACAGCAGAAACATGTTCATGAGTTGCAAACAGCAGGTTCTAACCGGCTTTGATCCGGTTTCACACAGCTTCTTGTTTTACTGATAAATTATCCCTTTAAGCGCCTAAGTGCTCCCCAGAAAAGAAGAGGATTGCCATGGCAACCAGTGACGCAGAAATGTCCGGGGTTTCTTCGTCTTGTTATGTTTCTCTTTATACTATTATTACTGTTTAAAACCAGGAAGAATCAAATAAAACCACACAAAGCCTCATCAGGCGAAGAGTGAAGGTCAGTTCAAAGGTCAGTTCAAAGGTCAGTTCAAAAACACAAACGGGCTTCAAAGTCCACAACCGATGTGTGTTTGCTGCACCAGAAACTTATCAACCAAAATGTTTTCTGATTTTTTTTAGTTTAGTGAATGTTGGAAATAATAAAAAAATCTAAAGTGACTTGGTTGACCTGAGAAACAATAAACTGACCGGTGAGCCGCATGAATGAGGCAGTAAGTCAGACAAACTAGTTTATTTTACTTTAACTCATTATTATGAAAGTAAATGACTCTTCCACAAACTGGGAATTATTCAAAGTGGTGCAAAAACCTAAAGCTTTTATGCAGATTGCCTTTTATATCCATTTATGAAACATGAGAGAATATTTAGCAGGTTTTAAGAAACGTTCTGGTTTATGTGAAGCATAAGACATTAAAGTGTCTCTGTATTAGAGACTGACCACCAAGTCTTTGTTCCCAGATATTCATTTATATGAGCATCACTGACTGGAGAATCTGAAAGTGTTTTTATAAACTGACTGAACTGTAAAAAGACTAATTAGCATAATTTATATACATTTACAGTGAAGTGAAAGTTAGGAGAGTTTTAGTCTCCAGTGCTGCATCAGATCCTGGATGAGGATCCTTCCTTCCTGCGGCTGGCCCTGAATCTGCACTAGAAACAATATTAGAATATTGTCATTGTGGATTAATCATGTGGTTGCAGACTGATGGAAACGTGAAGCTCAGGCGAGTTTCACTCCGTCTGTGTGGAACATTATTCCACTCAAACAGCCGCTGAGCAGAACCTGACATCTAAACATGGCGGCTCTAAAGCGGCACTTTCACAGCCACAGGCATCAGAATTATCCCAACATGTTCTGGTTTTGAATAGAAATCTGCTTGATTATGATATAAATTATTAATAAATGACCAGCATCCTGCAAGCTTGACTAAAAGAATCCATAAAAATCAGTGTGGATGTTTTAGAGCAGGAGCTGCGATGCTGCAGCTTTGAAATGTTTCTCTGCTGAATTTCCAGCAGCCAGTTAAAGACGTTCATCTGAAGTAAATCACAGACAAAGTTTCTCCAGGCTGCTTTTCTCCGGACTGCAGAGAACGACGGTCCGTTAGGGCCAGACTGAGGGAACGGATTTATTTTTAACTGAATGAAGGTGTAATATTACCATAAGAAAGCCGTTAAATTATGAGAAAAAAGTTGTTTTATTGAGGAAAAGCTTGGATAAAATGATGTGGCTGTGGAGCGAGCAGCTGAGTCTCTGAGTCGTTTAAAGAATCGTTTCAAAGTTCTGATGATGATGATGATGATGATTTGATGCTGATGTGATTAAAGATGAAGGTTTCCTGTAACTAATGATCATTTCACAGATGCTCAACATTCTTCATTCAACGCAGTGGGAAAAACTTTTTCATGCAGGATTCTCATAAAATTATGACATTATTCTAATATTATGGCTACATTCTGATAATATTGTGACTTTATCCTTGTATTATTACATTATATTGTCTTGCAGGTTTATTCTCTATATTATTATGAATTGTTCATATTTTTACAACTTTATTTTAATAATTTTGACTGTCATATTACTTTATTTTTGTAATATTACAAATTGATTCTGGTAATATTTTTATTCTCATTTTATTGATGACTGTTGTCAGAATATTTAGATTTCATTGGCACATGACTATTGTTGCATTGCTACAACTTTATTCTGATTATAGCATCAGCATATTGTTTTACCATCAAACTGTTTGGTTCTGTTTTCCCTCTGGACTCTCAGTCGGGTCTTTCTGAGTTTATCTTCAGGTCTCATGACTGACGCTCCCCTTCCTGCTGCTCTGCGTGATGAAAGCCGAGTGAAATGCAAACCCTGACGGGAATCTGAAGCATCTGTTTGCATGACAGCAGAGTAAAAATGTACAGTAGTGTGACCCAGATCTTTCAGAGGCAGGAACATGACGGCTCCAGCAGATCGCCCCCTGCAGGTACAACGACTCAGCAACACAAAGACGAGCAGAAACTGCAGATCTTCACTTTGAGCCACTTAATGACGTTTTCTGCACTCACACTTCCAGGAGGTCTCACTCTGATCCGATACAGCTGGAAGGTTTCCAGACGTTTTTATTCAGGTAAATTGAGGGAAAGCAGGAGGAGTCAGAGGGCTGCTGCTGCTGGAAGACTGAAAATTTAATCAGCACCACATACTGCATGCAATATTTACTTTGTGTTAAAACTGTGTTTAGGGAGAATCAGAGGAGTTTTTCTCAAATGTATTGTGACAACAAAGCTTTCTGCAGATCTATATTAAACACTAAAACTCTTCTTTTGTTCTTAGGTTATTGTTTGGTCCTTTCCTTGTTCGCTGTGTTCAAGTTTTCATTCTATATATAATGAAGATGTAATTCATCCTGAGAGAAGAAGCTTGCCTTCATCCTGTGGAAGGTGGTTCTGTCGTCTCATGTAAAGGTTACATCTTTAGTCCTGTAACTCTGGCAACAGAGGAAGGGGTTAAAGTTTTATCACATAGCAACAACAGCGGCGTAGGAGGAGCTGAAACACATCCAACTGGAAGAATCCTCTTAAAACCCGTCTCCAAGGTTTCCCGGTTCGTCTCAGGACGTCTCAGGACGCAGTCCGGGACGCAGTCCGGGACGCCGGAGATGTTTGGAGCTTCCAGAAGCTTTAAATGGTTTTATATGAGTTCTCCTGGTTTTACTGGAGGAGTTCAGGCTGAATGGCCAGTTCTGAGGTTTTATGCTGCTGAGGAGCAAACAGATCATCAGCTACAAGAGGAACAACAATAAATGGAGAAGATATAAAAATTTTTAAAAATATAAACATATTCTTAATATTTTCCCCTATTAACTAAAAGTAAACAGACGAGGGTCAATTTAGACCTGGAAACCTCCATCACTAAAACAAAAGGATTCTAAGAATTATCAAAACGTTTAAAATTTTAAAAGTTAATCTTCAGGTTATGCATCTTCGCTCCCACATGAAGTTCCAGGAAAATAAAGCTGCAGCAACGGCTTTCTATACAACAACCTCTTGATCAAATTAACTGATCTCAAGCCACAACGATTCACTCACCTCAGTATGCAGGATGCTTAAAATGAAAGTGAAACTGATTCTACCTACTTTCTGATTAATGTGGTTAATATTAACCTTTTTGTGGGTCTCAGTTCATTGAAACTTCCTCCAATATTTAAAACATAAGCAGTAAATGACAAAGGTAATGGACTCAGTCTTAAACACTATGAATAACAAACCACAGAACTTTTTATGTTTTTGTTTACACATAAAAAGTGTTGAGTTGAGTTTTATGAAATAGAGGGCCAACAAAAGAATCCAGGTGATTTTTAGTCTCAGTTTGTCCAAATGAAATGAAGTCAGTTTTGTTTGCTGTAAAATCAGAAAGATACCCAGGATGGAACCTTGAGGAACTCCGGATGAAAGTGGAGCTGCAGTTAAACGTCACCTGAAGAAACCTACATCTGCATTCATCTCTTAAATAAAAACTAAATATGTTTTACATTTCAGATAAACCAATATGCAAACAAATAATTCCTCTTCTCCCAGTAGAGATCCTTATTAAATTATTCCAGCACATCTTATAAAGCTGATATTTTGTTCCATCTCTACCTTTAAGACCTGAAACTTTTCAGTTTGACAGTTAAGCTGAAAGACTCCCAGGTTTAGTAAAGACTGACCCACTTTCCTGCAGTTTATGAACAAAATTATCTGTAATTGGCCGTAAATAGAGCACAGAGTGACTGACGGGATGAAGAGGCAGATCAACAGGAGAAAAACAACAACTTTGTCCAACTCTGAGTTAATCATCACTAATTAGCTTCAGCAGCGGTTCACTTCAGAGACACTCGTCCGGACAGCAGGTGATGTTCCAGCTCCTGACATCTGATTAAAAACGGTTATTTATGGAAGACCCACTTGTTGCTTCGACTGCCAAAAAAGCAAAACACTTTCAGACACTTCAGTCTTACTGCGGTTCTCATCGTACCTCAACAGAAAAGTCACCATATCGAACTCAACTTTTTACTTTGCTGTTGTCGTCTGTGAATTTTAAAAAGACAAAGCAGCAGGTCAGGAAAAGCCTGAGGAAGGTGGAGGTTTGTTCTACGAATACGAGCAACGACAAGCAACAAGGTTTAAAAAATATAAACGATGTCAAGATTAATGACACTAAGCCAGTAAGCAGGAAGCAATGACATTTAAACTGGGATTTAACAGGGAAAAAAAGAAATCTGACATTTTCAAAACAAGACATGCTAAACATATTAATTCTTTATTCAGGTTCCTGCTAGTTTCATAAACGCATTTAGACATTACAGATCTTCTTCAGGTGTCAGTGAAATATCCTTCAGAGCAGCTGCAACAGGCCAAACCCGGCTAACGCCGACTGCATGGAAAACGTCCAGCATCGAATCCATTTTTAATAACTCAGTTTTAATTAGCAGGATAAATGATGATGGATCACTGCTGGCAGAAAAACTTGGAGATGGAAGTTAAAAATGAAAAAGCTGTGAAAGGGAAACCAAGAATCCTGATGTCTCTTTTAAAGGTTAAAGTTCGCAGTCTCTTTCTTTCGCTCCCACCAGCAGCAGGTTGGGTTGGCGTGAAAAACGTCCCAACTGAATCCTCACCCGGCGACGACCTTCAGCTTCGACTGCAGGTTTCTCACTCCGACGCCAAACACTCGTCTGATACCTGGACTTTACATCTCTGAGGAGATTCTTCCCTCCATACAGGACTAGTACAGGTCAAAGGTCAAAAAATGGGAAGCTAACATCTCTGCAGACCCCACACATCCTGGACACAAACAGTTTAGACTTTTAGCTTCGGGTTGGTGCTACGGAGAGCGTTTCCCTCCAGGCTGTGGCTGATGGAGGCTGAACAGTGAAAGTTGGCAGATCCGGTCCAGGCTTGTTCACACCGTGTCTGTGAGGAAGGCTGGAAGAAATCGGATTCTCCTCCAGTCTTCTTCCAGATTCTGCTGCACATTTAAGACGAGGTTTTAAACCGTCACACGTTTCAAACTCACCGACTGCTTAATATCAAGAGACTTAACCTGAAAGCTCTGTGGTTTCCTCTGGCAGAAAGTACAAAGCATTTCCACAGGAAAAGTACTTCATTATGTTGTTAACGGGTTTCTGACAACAGAGCGAACTGGGAGGCAAACACAGAGCCGCACAAACAGATTCATCAGCAGATCATTTCTCCTAATCTCCCCCCTGCTGCTTTAATCAGTGCAGAATAAACAGACCTGCCCTCTCTTTATGTAAAACATCCAGTTTGTCAGATAAAGCTGGACCGTTGCAGAGTTCACCCAAAGAACAGATTTACAGCGCCGAGCCTCAGAAACGCATCGCAAACTTTTACATATTTTCTCTGAACTTCCATGTCTGATAGCATCTTTTATTGAAAAATTCAATCTGATTTTTATCTCCTACAGTCTATCAGGCCATTGTTAGCTGGTTAATTAGCTGGGCTGTTAGCTGTTAGCTCGCCTGCCGCCAGCAGCGCCTGTTGCCATGCCAACGGTGCCTGACAGACACCAGGCCACGCCCCTTTTCTCTCCACTCCGGTTTCCACAGCAGGACTTCATGGCTGACTGTCAGTCGTACAATGAAACTTTATCCGAAGTTTAATTAAAAGGAACTTTAAAACAAGCACGAATTCAACGGAACCCGGACCGACCCAGAGCCAGAACCGGGTTTGGAGTTGGGTCAGAGTTCTAATCAGAGTTCGATTGCACATTCACACCTCCGCAAACGAACCGGACCTTCTAGACAAACAGATTGGAGTTGGATTAAAGCGAACTGATCCTTATTCTTCCTCTTCTCCTTTTCTTTCTACAGTGACCTTAATATGACACAATCATCTCCTCTGAGACCTGAACTATGAGCTTCATCCAAGCCGGTGGATGAGTTTCGCTCTCCTCCTCCTCCTCTGCTCATGTCTCCACCTCTCAGAGGGACGTCATGACCTCCACCTCCGTCCTCACCTGAGCAATCAGAGAGGCGCTGAGCGGCGCTCCCTCTGGGTGCAGCAGGAGCCGAGGTGAGAATGAGAAGGTTGATTTATTCCTGAGGCAGGTTGGAGATCTGTGACTTGTCAGGTTTCTGCTGCTGCAGCATCACTACGGCTCCACGCCGCTGCAACGGCACGCCAGCACAAAACAGAGCACACAAGGACACAGATGGTCCGAGGCTTTCACAGAGAAAACACTCTGACGCCATGCACACATCTGAGGATAAAGCAGGAGGAGAAAGGAGGAATCCAGCTTCCACTGTGAATAATTACCGTGGCGACAGGAGAGGAAGAGCCGCCACCAGATCGTAGAAACGTAAAACACAGAAAAACCTCCGTCCGCTTCCTGAGTCCTTCACACGACTTCTTTAACTTTTAAATCACGGCAGTAAATGTCAGAAGAAGCGTTTGGCCCGGCTCCATCACAGATCCACTCTGCCAGGTTCAGAACCGAACCGGGTGCCATAATAACAGAGCGACCTTCAGACATTTCTACACTTCAGTTATTCAGGACGATGTCATCACCGTGACGAATATTAAATATTAGAACAGACTTGGTACATCAGAGGTCGGGTCAGGGTCCGAACAGGCCCAGGCTGAGCAGGTTCTGCTGGGCGGACCCAAACATCAGAGAACATTCAGCCGAGACCAGATATTTACATACACTGGCCAGGTTTCCAACCAAATATTGCAAAAACTGAAGCTTCATGTGGCTGTAATGAACAGGAAGTAGATGTTGTAAACCAGCATGGACCAGAAAAATGGAGCGGCAGCGTATTCACTACTGGGATCAGGAATGTTAACTTGTTGGACTCTGACCGTTGCATCAACAGAAACATGTTGATGCTGATTCATTTTTAAAAGCTCTTCATCTCTTTCATTGTTATGAACGTCACAAATTGTCGTGATGCATAAGAACAGAGCAGAAGCCAAACACCTTCAGAAGCGGCTGGTGAAGACGCAGCGAAGTTCTCCAGAGGGAAACGACTCCGGTACCAACATGGACTGAAAGGCTCGTTGTTCAGAAAGAGCCAGATTAGAGTTTATAAATGCACACAGGGAAACAGTTTCAAGGTTCAGAGACATGTACAGTGATCAGATTAAACTAAAACTTGATGGTTTATGTTATCAAGTTTTGATGGTTTAATAACCATCATAACTGAATTGCATATGTCTAAACATATATTTCTTTTCTAAAATGATATGTTAATAGCTGCAGAGCGTCTGCATTAGACAGCAGAATGCATCCAGCCTCCTGTGAGAGACATGATGTTGGTTTTGGCTCATGAAGCCAGACTTGCAGCTTAACTCAGCAATCCAGCATTTATCCCTGAAGATCCCTCAGAATCTGCATCACATTATCATAAAACACATCCTGTTAGATTTTTAGAAAAGCCACATATTTAATTCATTATACATGACTTAGTCTTCACCAGCAGTCACCTTACTATCAGTAAGATAATTACTTTAATCAGGTCTGCCTGCAGCAGACAGGTTCACAGAGAGAGAACAGGTTTTCATTTCCCGCCGGGACGCGATGCAAACAGATGAGTCAACGGCGTAACGCAGCAGGAGAACACATGAAGGCTGCGTACACACGGCCGTGTGCTGGAGACACGCTGCAGCTTTACACTCAGTTTAACAGCTGAATGCCGAAGAAGTCTTTCAGTCATACTACAGACCAACTGAAACAATTTAATGGTTTTAATCTGAGTAGGGTCTTGTTATTATATAAACTTAGTTTATTAAACGTATTAGCGAATCTGATGCTTGTAGCAAGATATCAAACCCAGCAGAGACGTGATGTGCCGCTCAGTGGAGACGAGGTAGAGACCTAAATTCAGATCCATCATGAACAAACTCCCATCATTCCTCCAGTCTGAAATGAGTTATGGTACCTCAGGAATCCTTCCTCCGCCATCGTTCCCATTAGGATGCATCCAACCTAAATCAGACTGTTTCATGGCAGTCTGAACATTAAAACTTTGATCTGTTCTGTTTCCATACGTGGAACTGGATCAGATACATATCCAATAGGTTTCAAAGTATCTGCAGTTTGAACGTCATGCCTCTTTTATCTGATTTTTTGTCAGAATTCTGCATCAGAAGAAGCCAGATGTGATCAATCCAGATGTGATCAATCCAGATGTGATCAATCCAGATGTGATCAACCCAGATGTGATCAACCCAGATGTGATCAATCCAGATGTGATCAACCCAGATGTGATCAATCCAGATGTGATCAATCCAGATGTGATCAACCCAGATGTGATCAACCCAGACGTTAACAATGGCTGAAGCTTCATGTTGTTAGGATCTTGTGACAATGCAGTTGGTTCTTCTTCCACTCTGGGGTTCTGATCCGTTCACACAGAGGTCCGATTGCTGCTGCACTTAGTTAATAGAATGAATGACACAAAAAAAAGATTTCAGCAAAAATAAACTGGAACTTAGCATCAAAAGGTTTCATCTCCACCTTGTTCAGAACAACGTGACAAATTATTTCTATGCAGATGAATAACTATGAATGCCTTGCAGATTTATTAATATATATTAATAATGCTCCTTAAAGTCGATGGACAGATGTGTTTCTATTCACCATGAAATTAAAGAGAAAGCAGGAAGCTGGTTATTAGAAGATGAATGTTTTGTGATGTATCTTTGAATTTGTGCCTCAGTTTTCGTCTGAATCCACTTCATCCTCTAATAGTTGTTATAAACATCCGACCTGCTCAAATATCTCAGGTTTTCTGTTCTGCTGCAGCGCTCAGGCAGCAGAACCTCACTGGACCCACGAACACTCGACGCTAACGAAGATGTTTGATTCAGAAACGCCATTCAACTTTAATGGAATTCCTCCATTATACACACATGGCCCAGTTCTGGATAAGGCTTTACATCTGGGGCCGCTCGCCGCTCTGAATATTCATGAGAAACTTTGTGCAGCCAGAGGGAGACAAAACAAATCATTGTGGACCTGAAAATGAGCTGTGAGCTCATGTACGCGTCGGAGCGCTCTGCGCTGGCGGCTCTGATTGTAGGCAAACCTTTTTTAAACAAGCAGAGAAAACTGATCTCATCCTCCAGGACTCTTCAACTATTTATGCTCTGCAAGATGTGAAGATCAAAGAGCCATTGTGATCAAATTAGCATCAAACGGAACCTGTTCAGACTTTTATTACTTTACAAAACTAAGTTTGTCATTTAACTCAGAAATGAGTTCATTAATCAAACATGAATCGGAGGACGGTCCGGACGGCGGTGGCCATCAGACGCCCTGAGGGACTCCTCACCAAAGGCCCGGGATAAACCAGGAAGCACACTCCTCTCAGGAGAGCAGGAGGCTGAACAAACCAAACTCCTTTCACCGGGCCGAGCCAGCATCTGGCCGGCTTGTCAACAAGATGAACTCTGACGGCAGAATCCAGTCAAATCAAGACGAATCCTTCAGGCAGGTTTCCTAATCCCTCCAAAACTCATTTAGGTTTAACGAGGAGAAAGAATATGTAAACACTTTGAGTAAACATGTTAAAAGTTACAGAGAGATTCAAAAATGTTGTTAAAAACACAATAAATCGCTGTTTTAATAAGTGATAGGCAACACATATTAATTCCTCCTGTTGGAGTCGAGTTGTCAGGAGGAATCAGCTTCTTCTGACCTGCTGCTCGCCACAGAGAGCCGCGAGGAAAACCGCCGTCAAGACGTCAGAGGTCAGGAGACGATCACCAAACCGGAAGAGCCGGTTCATTTTAAGGATGTGAAGATTTAAAGTCCTGTTTTTATTTTTCATTCCCTGTAAAAACGGTCGGTGTTGATTTGACTGGATGAGCTTTTGAATTCAACAGCAGAGAAGTTCAGCACCAAGGAGGGAGAGATCAGTCTAACAGCGCTGACCTCAGTCACATGCTGAGGTCAGCGCTCCGTTACAGGCCGACGCTAACCAAGTCTCACCTCAGTGATGGAAAAGTCAGATAAAAAACAACATGACGGTTTAAAAACTATCGTATCTGATTTAGTTATGGAAGTGACTCAGATCAGATTTTTTTTTTTACTTGGGTGGAAAATCCGAACTGGTCCGTCAGACTGTTGAGAAAAAGTCAGATATGTGTCACAGTTACCATCCATGTGAACAAAGTCAGAGTGTCATGACGACAGAGCTGGAAAATAAAACTGAGTTTATGTCCCATCCTGGCCTGGAGAAATCAGGCTGAAATCCCAGATTATGAACTTTTCCTTTCAGTTCAACACAAACTGCTGATGTAAATATGAATCTGGCTTCTACAGAGGAAGCCATGCAGATTAAAGAAGCATCAATCTGAGTGTTGAGTGTTACAGGCCAAACTTTTGTCTCTTCCTCCTCCAGGATCTCCGTACGGAGCAGTTTTAACTGCAGCAGAAATGCGGAGTGTGCTGCAGCCTGCTGCAGCCTGCTCAGAGCACAGACAACAAGCTGCAGCTCCACAAACATTACTGAAGTTTGTTTTTCTTCCTTCACTTTCTGCTTTGTTGTGCATCAGAGCCTGGAGGCCATTGTTGGAGCAGCTGCTGCATCTCTTCACGTGTTTTCTGATTCTTCAGCAGAGCAGCCGCGTCCCTCAGCCTCCTGCGGCACCGAGACGCAATCAGAGCGACTCCGAGAGGCGCCGGGTTAAAACAACAGGAAAATAAAAAATAAAATCACGTCTTTATATGTCAGAGAGAGCAGAACAGGAAGGTTATATCTAATAAATCACCTCAATAACTAAAAGCTATAAGATCCAGCTTCCACCAACAGATATTCACAGCAGAATTAGATAAAGACTTGAAGAATTTAAACTGGCCAAGATAAAAAAAAAACAATTTCAAGGTAACAGATGAAACAACTTGATGTTTCCAACACCTGGAGGCTTTTTTATCGTAATTTCCTCATCAGTTAAGCTGATTAGAAAGCGGACCAGAGTTGTTGGAAGAGCAACGTTCCTGTGGAACCAGAGGCCCGGCGAGCCGCACGCCGACCTGAGATTGGCTGGAGAAGCGAATCAATCTGTCAGAGATAAGAGAGGAGCGGATTACAGCCGGGAACTAAATCACTCGCTTCGACCTCCAGAACGATGAGGGAATCCTGGAACTTTTCCAGGGAAGAGGAACGGACCTGACGTCATGAGGACGGACGCTGCAGATCCGATTCCTCTGACTGACAGAACGGGTTTCATCCCGGCAACCACTGGCCGATAAAACCCAGCAAGAACTGAGAAATGCAGAAGAAAATTCATCTAAAACTGTCTGCACAGATGGAAAAAAAGTTTTTTCCAACAACAGAAAGAGCCGCTGCGTTTCTCTGGCACCCAGAGCTCAACTCAACTCCACAGATTCAACGTCCTGCAGCGTCTTTAAGATCAGAGTCTGACTGAAGGAGCGAGTGCCGTTATTATTCCAGACTTTGTAATAATTTATTGCCCTCTACACTTTTACTTCCAACTTTTGCTCACTTGCATCTCTGCAGTCAGGAAATTCTTCCTCCTGTGGATAAATCCTGGTGTTTCTTGGTGCAACAGAGTGAAGCACCAGATTGGTTCTGAGTTTCTGCTCCGGTCAGAACAACCAGAGAACTTCCTCCGTTTCCTGATTCTCCCCTGAGAGTCTGAGATGAGATCAGCTGCATGGCGCCCGTATTAAACTGCATTTATTCACATGTGATCCTCTGCTGTAATTAAAGTGTCCAATCAGCATCTACTTGATTCAATCATCAGGTCCATTTCCACCGCTGTTCCTTCAAACTGCAACAAACTTTAATCCAGATTAAACCTTAAATTGGATTAGAAGTCTGCTGGGTTTATACTTCACTCAGGAATTGTTTAAACTCATTTAAAGAGATTTCTAGCAGGAATTCACAGACCTTCAAACATCCAGTGATCTGAGAATGATTAACTGGATTAGTCACGATGAATCGATTATTGAGATAATCGTCCACTAATTTAGTAATCGATCAATCATTACCTGGGCTAATAAAATCCATTTGGTGAAAGAACATTCAGCTGTAATTAAACTAAAACTGTACAAAATTATAGACATTTTACATTTAAGATGATGAGTTTTCCACATGTTGGTGTTAGAAGAACTTTTAGCTGCAGACGATCAGGTATTCAGAGACAGAATGATCTTATTGAATTTTTGATTAATAAAATGTTTATATATCAATTACATGTTGATTTGCATATTTTAATTTAATTCTGGTATTGCAAAAGAAATGATAAAAAAATCTACAGAGAACCGTCTGGCTGTGAGAATTTCCTCCGGATGAATCAACAGGAAAACGGATCAGCTGCGTTTTGAAACTTTCAGCTCCTGAAAACAGAAAGTTTTATTCCAGCAGCAGTTTTAGTTCTGTCTTACATTCCCTATTGTTGCACTTAATTCATTGTATTTTATTTCCGTCCACCACAAAGCATTTCCATCAGGTGTTTGCTAATTGCTGCTGGCTAGTCTGAAGGAGCTTGAAGGCGTTTTTCACAGGTTAATGGTTGCCATGGAGATTAAAGGATTTCTCTAACATGCGTGAAAGAATCAAAGCAAAACTCCAGGAATGGTTTTGATGAAGGAATAAATTTAGAAAAAGTCGATTTTACGTGCTGCCCCTTTAAAGAGCTGAATGGAGGAAATAAAACCGTTTTTATTGGCTGAGTTTGTTTCACGAGAAGATGAGGAGGAGGAAGAGGAAGAGGAAGAGTTTCCCGTCAGGCAGAGCGGCATATGAAAGCGTCTCCTGTTCGCTTGGTGATACATGAGCTGTGACAAACGCGACCCGCAGACGGACTCTTACAAACGGGCATGCAGCCACGGACATGTCCATATGCGTCCTCTCTGACACACACACCCACACACACACACACACACACACACCCACACACACACACACACACTCACTGGGCAGTGAGGTGTCAGGCCGAGCTGCAGCGCCTCGTGGTTCTGCTCCATCACAGCAGCGCTTGTCGCCTCATTAACCTCCTCAGACTCGGTCAGTCAGCCCGACTGAAACAGGTTCTGTTCATTAATGAGTCAGAACCTCAGAATGGAGGCGGCTTGGGAATCACATGGACTCCTGATGAGCCGAGACTCTCACCTTTTCTACCCTGACAGTAGAAGCAGAACTTCAGCGGTTTGGTGGCGACAGAGGAAAATATTCCATCATTTGTGCCAAATGTCCGGCGCGGTCATCTGGCTGCAGAGGGAGGAAGGGTCTCTGAGCCGGACCGCCCTCCGTCTGCCGCTCTGCTCTGCACCGCCTCAGAAATCTGCTCCGCTCTGATCGCTCTCCCATAAACCAGCATTATTTATCATAACCTTCCAGTCCACACCAGAATTAAATATAAAACTCAAAGTGTTGGCAGAAATATTCTAAATTTAAGCTCCATGTTTGTTCAAATTTGAAATCTGTTCAGAAACAATGAATGGAAATCATCTGATTTTCCTCCCGAAGTTTGGACTGAAACACAAACAAACGTTTCAGGAGTTTAACTGCAGAAATAAAGTTTTTATGCCGTTTATTTAATGTTCTAACTGAAGCCAGAAACAAACATTTCCTCCAGCTGGTTTACGACCTTTTCAACAATAATTCTCGTGATTTAGTTTCTTACCTGCTTATTTAAGTAAACTGGCACAAACTGGTCCGATTTCAGCAAAAAGTCCATGAAAAATGCGTTAAGATTTGCCTTAATAAAGCAATGAAAAGATAACCAACATAAAATATGACATTGTGTACATGGAAATATTGTGCCGATATAGTACGACGGAGCTTTAGGGCCATATTTCATAATATTTTGACTTCATTCTCGTAATTTTATATTTTTTCATTTTCTTAATGCAGCCCCGACGCTCAGCCCACTCAGTCAGTCAGACTGGAAGAGGACAGACAGACAAAAGGGAGCAATCAGGAAGTAATCATCCCAAAGTCAGGAATCAAACCATCAACTTCTGCCCACATCAACTCCTCCTCCACTTCACCACCAAATAAAAAGCTTTAAGTTTTGGTCATGTATAAAAAATCCTGGCTTTTGGCCCTGACCTGCACTATCTGGTATATTGCTGCTACGGGCCACACAAACGTATTCTGAGGGCCACCAGTCGCCCATGCGCCGTAGTTTCAACCCCTCATTTCAACGTATCCCTGATTTTTGCTCCTTCCAGGCAGACAGACGTTCCTGTTTTCATCATTTTCCAGATCAGCGAAGGTTTGGCTTCTTGCTCCAGTTTTCAGCACAGGATCGTTTCGAAATAATAATAACTAGGAAATTTCTGAAGAAATGTAAAAGGGGCCAAAGTGTGTCCGTCGGTTGGGACCCAGCGTTCTGATGCTAAAAAATAGCATCAATGCTAAAGTAAGCTACAGCGTACTCACTAGCATGTGGAGAATCACAAGCATGTTGAGTAACACGGACTTACTCCATTCAGTATGTTAAAATTAGTGTCTAAGCTAAAAGTAGCCAAAATGCTAATGTTAGCCTAAATGCTGCCAGTGGCATGTGGGGTAAAACTAGCATGTTGTCTTACAATGACTTCCTCCATTCAGAGTACTAAACATGGCTATAAATAAACAAAATGGCTAAAAAGCTTATTTTAGGAAAAAGGCTAATGCTAATGTGGCCCCCATTAGCTAATGTTTGAGCTAATGTTGATGCACTGCCTTCTGATTTTCACTTTTACAAAAGTAAAAATCACATGTTTACTTGGTGGCACTTTGCTACAGAAACAAATGCTAATTTCTTAACAAATTAGCATTTTGCATTGCTGTGCAACAAATTGCATTGCATGGAAGACATTCCAAAGCTCTCTTATGCATTGCTATGGCACGCCCCGATAATATTTGGCTCTAAAGTTATTTAATAAGAGGAAGACGTCTGTCTGCCAGGAAGCAGGATGCAGAAGAATCAGGATCTGCTCAGTTCAGAATAAACCACATTAACATCTGAGCTGATGGCTTTGGCTTTTTTCCACCTTGTTAACTTTCTGCACAGTTTCCTCTGAGCGCACCGCCAGGTAAAACCAAGATGGCGGCGAATCCCCGCTCTCTGCTCCAGTGAGTCATGACGATGAGCGGCATCACGCGTCCTCCGCCCAACACGCCGCTCATCGCAGCAGATGAGGCGTGGTAAGGAGGCCAACACACAGCGGAGTTCCTCCACTTTCTCTGCAGTCTAAATGGAGCGTAATGGACCCATTCTTTCTCTCCTCTCCTTGTTTTATCTGCTCCGTCACCCACCACCCCGCCTCCACCCCCTCCACCCGTCTCCCCTGATGATCCTCATTTCTCAGCAAAGGACTGAACTCCTTTATCCCCCAGAAGCAGATAATTAATTAACTCTAGCTCCGGTTAGCTGCTCCACTTCAGGCTGCAGGTTTTGCAGATCTGTTGGCACCGTTTTCTAGATTGTAGCTCTAGAATATGACAGCAGCACGTTGGAGCCGCTCTGTTGTTCTTTTTCTAGATTTTTCTTAATTTTTTTGTTGATTTTGTTTAGTGCATGTTTGGACACTTATTCCCTCTGGTTCTGGATGCTGAGCAGGTAGAAGGATTTTTGTTTTTATGTCTAAACATTTGGACAGATATGATGCGTTACCATGGCAACAGGGTGTTTTTACAACTGGGAACAGCTGATTAACATATCAAAGGCTCAGATAATACCTGAGGAGTTGAAAATTAGTGAAGCAGGAAATTGATACATCAGATTCCCCTACTCCAACGTCTCTGTGGCAAAAGCAAAGGAGGCGGATCAGCAGAGCTTCCAGGACGTGTTGCTGTGGAACATCAACTATTGATCTGTTAGCTCCTCTCCTTGGGCTGCCACCTTATCGTGGTGGAGTTTGGAGAGGCCATGGAGAAAGACTTCCGTACGGCTTCGAGGCAATTCTGGTCCACCATCAGCCGGTGTTTCAGGAGGGGGAAGCAGTACGGCACCAACACTATTTACAGTGGGGATGTTGTGGCCCGGTGGGCAGAATACTTCGAAGACCTCCTCAATCCCACCAACATGCCTTCCATTGATGAAGCGGAACCTGGGGACTCTGGGTTGGGCTCTCCAATCTCTGGGGGCGAGGTCGCCGAGGTGGTTGAAAAGCTCCTCGGTGGCAAGGCTCCGGGGGTGGATGAGATCCGCCCAGAGTTCCTTAAAGCTCTGGATGTTGTAGGGTTGTGTTGGCTGACGCGACTCTGCAATATCGCATGGACATCGGGGGCAGTTCCCCTGGATTGGCAGACTGGGGTGGTGGTCCCCCTGTTCAAAAGGGGGACCGAAGGGTGTGCTCCAATTATAGAGGGGTCACACTCTTAAGCCTCCCTGGCAAGGTCTATTCAGGGGTCCTGGAGAGGAGGGTCCGTCGGATAGTCGAACCTCGGATCCAGGAAGAGCAGTGTGGTTTTCGCCCTGGTCGTGGAACACTGGACCAGCCCTACACCCTCAGCAGGGTCTTGGAGGGTTCTGGGAGTTCTCCCAACCGGTCTACATGTGTTTTGTGGACTTGGAGAAGGCGTTCGACCGTGTCCCTCGGGGAGCCCTGTGGGGGGTTCTCCGGGAGTATGGGGTACCGGGCCCTTTGATACGGGCTGTCAGGTCCCTGTATGACCGGTGTCAGAGTCTGGTCCGCATTGCCGGCAGTAAGTCGGGCTCGTTTCCAGTGAGAGTTGGACTCCCCCAGGGCTGCCCTTTGTCACCGATTCTGTTCATCACTTTTATGGACAGAATCTCTAGACCAGCCAAGGTGTTGAGGGGATCCGATTTGGTGGCCTTAGGATCTCATCTCTGATTTTTGCAGACGATGTGGTCCTTCTGGCTTCATCAGGTCGTGATCTGCAGCTCTCGCTGGAGCGGTTCGCAGCCGAGTGTGAAGCGGCCGGGATGGGGATCAGTGCCTCCAAATCCGAGGCCATCATGGTCTTGAGCCGGAAAAGGGTAGAGTGCCTTCTCCGGGTCGGGGGGGGGGTGTCCTGCCCCAAGTGGAGGAGTTCAAGTATCTCGGGATCTTGTTCACGAATGGGGGAAGAAGGGAGCAGGAGATCGACAGGCGGATTGGCGCAGCGT
The DNA here is from genome assembly GCF_002775205.1 of Xiphophorus maculatus. Lineage (NCBI taxonomy): Eukaryota > Metazoa > Chordata > Actinopteri > Cyprinodontiformes > Poeciliidae > Xiphophorus > Xiphophorus maculatus. The sequence goes on along the minus strand of NC_036446.1, from coordinate 1,286,824 downwards.
CTGCCGTTAAGCGGGCGCTGTACCGGTCCGTCGTGGTGAAGAGAGAGCTGGGCCAAAAAGCGAAACTCTCCATTTACCGGTCGATCTACGTTCCCACCCTCATCTATGGTCATGAGCTTTGGGTCATGACCGAAAGAACGAGATCGCGGATACAAGCGGCCGGAATGGGTTTTCTCCGTAGGGTGGCTGGGCTCTCCCTTAGAGAGAGAAGCTCAGTAATCAGGGAGGGACTCAGAGCAGAGCCACTGCTCCTTCACATCAAGAGGAGCCAATTCAGGGGCATCTGGTCAGGATGCCTCCTGGACGCCTCCCTGGTGAGGAGTTCCGGGCACGTCCCACCGGGAGGAGGCCCCGGGGAAGACCCAGGACAAGCTGGAGGGACGATGTCTCTCGGCTGGGCTGGGAACGCCTCGGGATTCCCCAGGAGGAGCTGGAACAAGAGGCTGGAGAGGGAAGTCTGGGCCTCCCTTCTGAAGCTGCTGACCCCGCGACCCGACCCCGGATAAGTGGAAGAAGATGGATGGATGGATGGATGGATGGATGGATGGATGGATGGATGGATGGATGGATGGATGGATGGATGGAGTTGTTAGCATGAGTCGCAGCAGCAGCCTTCAGACAGGCTTCTTCAGATTTGTTGCAACACTGACTGCTACAGGAGATTTTTCCACACTGCATCAGAATTCACAAAAACTCCTGAAAGATCATTTATGACATGAGTAACATTTAATCTCCCTTTGGGATAATAAAGGATTTTATAATTGAATTTTAAAGCTGATGAAAAACCGTTGGTTTAAAACCAGAGCAGCTTCTGAGCTGAAGACTGAAACACTTTTCTGCTCAGCATTTTTATCAAGTCATAACCAAACATTTATGAAACTGATTGGTTTCATAAATGATTAAATGAAGCAGCATCGTCTTCACAGCTTTGATTTTCAAAACATGAGTAAATACATTTAAATACTTTTAAATCAGTTTGAGCTCCATAGATAAAAATCTGTGGCTCTCCGTCATCAACAGGAGGTTTCTGATCTTTAGAAGGTCTACATCGCCGTTGACCTCTGACCTTGTCATTATGAGCTGATGCAAAGCGGTTATTGTTGTTCTGGTCTCCTCTGTCCTTCCTGTTCTCTGGCTGCAGAACCGCAGCAGACAGACGAACCGCTGCTTTAATAACGGCTGACAGACAAAACGGGTTTCAGCCTGGAGAGACCTGGGCGCCGCAGCAGATAAAGAATCTCTGAGTGGATCAAATCAGAAACAGAACCGCTGCGTTTGGACTTCATTAGAGCAGCGCTTCAGCTCAGAGCTCAGCGAGCGTCAGGGACGGCGGAACCGGAACCGTTTATCTGATCGGTTTCACCGCCGTCCTGCTTCAGTCTGATTTATTCACAAAGGATGATGGGTAATATTTAACGAGAGGAACTTTTATGTCTGATGCTAAAACTGAGAAACAACAAACTGTTCAGTCTAACAAACCAAAAAATACTACAAATTTTAACCTTTTGATTTTATAATTCAACTAATTCCAGGTCCGACTGGTCCTTGGATGCAAATATAATGGTGGTTGCCATGGTAACTTGGTGTCAAAGCGCCTCAGAAGTATTATCTATGGGTTGCGGTTTTATGACTATGTTAGGCCAACATTAGTGGAGAACAAACAAACTTTGGCTTCTTTAACCAAACCAGAACCACGGGTCAAACAAACCCCTCAACTGGACAAACTTCAAAATGGGAAAGAAAAGAAAACATAACATTCATGTTGATCCTCATAAGTCAGGAAATGGCAACAAAAATGTTGTTAAAAGTCTCTGTTTCTGCTCTGTCTCTACCACAACCGGCTCTGATTGGTGTTTTTAATCCCGTCTGCGTTTTGCAGTAAAATTGCTCACATCTGCTCACATCTTTGATGGCAGATGAAACACAAACTCATTCAGATGGAAGAAGAAAAAAGCAGTGAATTTGGCAGATAGTTAAAGAAAAGCAATCCCAGGCCTCATCTGTTCATACGGCTGCAACCTGCAGATCCATTAACCGTCCGGCCCGATTAGAAGAGACAACGAGCCGGGATGAGCTGCCAGGCGGCGGGGAAGACGCTAACGCTTCCGTCGGTTTGAGCTGGAGTCTAAACTCGCTCATTTCTGGCTGAAAGCAGCCAAACCAAACCAGAGCGCCGGTCTGAGCGCAGACAAACAATGACGAATTTCATCTTCATCTCCATCTGAGACACTCCACGTGATTACTGCATTCATTCCAACCCGTCAGCTTCAATAACCGTCCCAGAAAACCTCAATCACTGTTTTCAACATTCACAGATTTCTATCATGGAGGAGCCTTACTGGAGGCTCCTGCTACAAAAACCACATTAACGCGCATCACATATTTACATGCATGAAAGGAATTAGTGGGACGAAGGCAAAAAGCAAACACTAATTAAACTACGCTTATCTGACAGTCGAAGCAGTGAGGAGTGACACGTGGAGTTTAGCAAACTCATCAGCATAAATACGTTAAAATCTTCTTTAACTTCTGCATAATAAACACTGATCTGCATCTGAGCCGTTTAATCCGTCGACCTCCAGCTGCTTCTGCAGGAAACTACAACTATTCAACTTATTTATATCACTTATGTCATTGTGTTTTACAACCCGAAACATGTCCGCAGTAATTTCCCTCAGTTTTCTTATAACCTAACCGGGGAAGTGACCTTTCAGTTCGCTGACATTTATATGGTGGATTTCTCTGTAATCTCTGGCTGACGGATAAAAACCGCTGATAATAACGGAAAATTACAAATTGAAAGTTGATGGTATCGAGGCAAGCAGGAAATATAACAACTGAAACCAGAAAGAGGGAAAAATCTCAAAAATCCTTGGATTCTTGTTAGTGGAGTTTCTGCAGAAGTTCCAGTTTTCCATGAAGAAATGATGAGGCAAGAACACAGAGATGTTTTTATTTATACTGGGAAAATGACCTCCATGGTTGGTTCATGACAGGCAAATGGTTTGGATGTTCAGGAATGACCCAGGAACCACCAGACAGCTGGGTGGTCCAACAGGAAATGACCTCACACAGATCCAGACTGAATGGAGCAGGAAGCTCTGCTTCAAAGGAAATCAACCAGTTTAATTTAAATACCTCCAGGTCTCCCTCTGGGCTCCGGGGCCTTCCTGGTTGCCTCCAGGTCTCCCTCTGGGCTCCGGGGCCTTCCTGGTTGCCTCCAGGTCTCCCTCTGGGCTCCGGGCCCTTCCTGGTTGCCTCCAGGTCTCTCTCTGGGCTCCAGGCCCTTCCTGGTTGCCTCCAGGTCTCTCTCTGGGCTCCGGGCCCTTCCTGGTTGCCTCCAGGTCTCTCCCTCTGGGCGTGTGCAAACTTCTGAACCACAGGTGGTGAAACATCAGCGGTTCATCATGGAACCAGGGAGTCAAGTCCAGTCCTGCATCTGGTCCAAATGTTTGTTCTGAGCAGCACCAGAACAATGAGCGTTTCTGACGGAGAGATCAACCCAACCGTCTGCTGACCGATGACGGGCCCCGAGAGCACCAGAGGGGCCAAACCTCTGGAGCCCAGAGAGAGACCTGGAGGCAACCAGGAAGGTCCCGGAGCCCAGAGAGAGACCTGGAGGCAACCAGGAAGGTCCCAGAGCCCAGAGAGAGACCTGGAGGCAACCAGGAAGGGTCCGACTCAGGATGGAGACATGTCTGTGTGTTTTGTGACATAAATTAAGTGAAGCAGGGAAAGAAAGGGCTGTGTGTGGGCGTGTGTGTGTTGGGGTGTAGAGGAGTGTGGGGGGGTGTGTGTGTGTGTGCTGGCATGCGCGTGTGTGTGTGTTGTACAGTAAACTCACACTCCAGGCTCAGCTTCAGGTAGTGTGAAGCTTATTAGAGCTAATTGGATTCTTTAAGTAGCTTCAGCTCGTTATCTGGAAACGTTCAGGAAGCTCGGCTCCTGCAGGGTCTAATTTATCATCATCTGAATGTGAAATACATATCCCATGCCTGACTTTTGATTAAGCTCTTAAATTCTTGTTGTGTGACCAAATCCGATACGCAGTTTGGTTTAATTTCTAAAGGCATGATTTCATCTTGTTTAGCAAGTTTACTTTCTAATTATGCCACAAACTTCAGCCGTTCAGTTACAGAGCGACCAGCTGTACTACATGCTGCTGTCTGGCTGGGATCTGCAGGAAGACAACAGGATGTCGGGTACATCATTATCCAGGGTTTCCCTCAGTGCATCATAGACATGGTGGCCACAGCTGAAGCATCACTGCTTTATTTTTAACAGTTTTTTTATCCTCCAGTAACAGTGATGGTATAGTCGGGTTACGTTGGGTTTATAATTGACACATTGAAGAGTTTCACATTTCCCTTAAATGGCCTGTTTATTAGGTGTTGTTGCAGAGCAGGTTCACATGTACCGACATTTAAATCCTCCCTCTATGAAGAGACGACTGCACCAAGAAAAGCCTCAAAGTTTGATCAGCTGTTACACGCAGACCTCTAGTTCAACTATAAAGGTTTTACAGGTTGGTGTTGAGCGCGCAGTCAGACTGATGTGAGCGCATACATCTTTCTGAACAAATAATAATGTGTAAGTGTGTGTGTTTATCTCACACTCAATACATGTTCTGTCAATTTATTGACATACCTGAGGTCAATTGAGACTGACTAGCGATCGGTCCAGGGTGGAACCCACCTGGATGTACGCTGACTGTAAGGACAAGCAGGACTGAATGGACGGACAGACGGACGGATATTTTTGGTAGATCCACAGCAGCAGACAATGGAGACCTTTTAAATAGATGAACTCTTTAAAGAGCAAATAACCAATCAAATCCAGGTCGTCCTGATTCAACATATAGAGCATTAATTATTAATACACTCTGTGTGCAGAAAGTGGGTCACTCTGCTTCAACCAACAAATGAGAAACAAAGAACAAATGAGATTTTAATGACGCAAGAAGAAATCTAACCACCAGCTCATGCTGGGATGAGTTTGGGCACCAGTTGGTGTAAACCTGGAGGATTTACAGCAACGTGCTGCATCATACTGCAGGATCCTCTCTGAGCAACAGCTCATTCAGCATTTTATCTGCTCTCTGGTGCTTTTGAGCTCCGGTCCAAAGAGTTTCTTCAGATCCTGCATCAACTGAACCAAAGTTAGTCCGCTGTGAATAGAATCATCTTGTGTTTAAAGAATCCGGTTCTAAGAATGACTTCAGCTTCTGCTCCTTCAGCAAACAGTCCTAGGAACCGTTTGCTGACAAAGCTCTCCTTTGTCAATGAGCTTGATCCACTCAGAGGGCAAAGTGGGAATCAGCATCTAGTTTATCTCAGTGTAGGATCCCAAAGTCTGCGGTATAAATACTCCCTGGTTCAGTCAGTACCAGTGGAACCTGTGGGGGCGCTGCGCCAAGAACCACTGAAGGAAACGAAACTAAAACCTCTGAAGACACTGAGAGCAACTTCCTTCTTCACCAGATGGAAATAAAAATGGAGGCGTCAGATTCCAGCAGTTGGAACATTTCTCTTTTGTCTTCAGCTAAACGCCACGTCCATTTCTCCTAGCCTGGGCTAATGCTTTTGTTTTGGTTGTATTTACCCAGAATGCCCTGCACTATAGTCCACTTCCTGCTTTTGGAGCGGTTTCCGGTCCGCTTGGTGTTCACATATGTATTCGAACTGAACCAGAGATCACTTTTGGTGTTTATATTAATGTGGTTGACTTGTCACCCAGTAAACTAGCTGGACTCATGGTGTGGATCCTGGTGTGGACCCGTCTGATGTGGTCCGGTGTGGACCCGTCTGATGTGGGCCCGTCTGGTGTGGTCCGGTGTGGGCCCGTCCGGTGTGGGCCCGTCCGGTGTGGGTCCGTCCGGTGTGGGCCCGTCCGGTGTGGGCCCGTCCGGTGTGGGCCCGTCCGGTGTGGGTCCGTCCGGTGTGGGCCCGTCCGGTGTGGGTCCGTCCGGTGTGGGCCCGTCCGGTGTGGGCCCGTCCGGTGTGGGCCCGTCCGGTGTGGGCCCGTCCGGTGTGGGCCCGTCCGGTGTGGGTCCAGCCCTGCTGGTCTCAGTCATACGTCTTGGTTTTGCTCCAGGCTTCACTCCTTCTCAATCTTTAGGACGATTACATTTCTATGTACCAGGAACGGTGATGGAAGTTCTATAACTGCTTTATTTTTGGTTTCCCCTCCATGTCACAGCATTTGTTAATATTATTGTCTAATATTATTCAGCTGGACGAGAGCTGCTCCTCCGTCTGACATGTTTCATCTGAAGCTTGAGCATCATCACCTGCAGCCAACGACTGTTCAGCAACACATCACCACCTGCAGCCATTTCCTTTGTGTTCTGAGACAAACGTCTCCTGAGTAAACGGCCCCCCCCCTCACTGAATGTGTGATGTCAGCAGCTGTTGTCCTTTTGCTTTTGTCTGTTTCATTGTTGTTTGTTTAAAACAAATGAAAAGATTTGAATAATAATATTAATGTGATTGTTCAAGAGGACAACGGTGGATATTAGATGACAGAATCCCAAAGTATTTCTGAACTATCAACGTCAAAACTTCATGTGATGGAGTTTGGAAAAGGCAGGTTGGACGAAGTGCATCAGTTTGTTTGGGAGTTCGCCACAGCTACAGACGTAAACTTTGACCTTTGACTTTTAAAAAGTTGGAGACTTTGGGGCAACACAGGAAGTGTACCCACAAAAATAAAAGACTGACTAAATGTGGTTCTTCTAAGAAAATTAAATTCTGAACCTGAGCTGTTTTTGTTTTGCCTTCTTCTGTGTTTCAGGTGAACTTTGCATTTGTCACATTGAAGGTGGGAAACGTGTGGAAACAGATTTATGTTGGATCGTGTTTCATGTCTGTTTAAAACGAGGTTTTTATAAACACTAAACTGCAGTTCTGACCTCCAGCCTTTTATTTACATCGGAAACAAAAAGCTGCATGAAAACGTTTCGATGTGTTTTGTAAAGGTTTTTCTGTTTCAGGGATTTTATTTCCATTTTTAGTGTCAGCCTGCTGCTGAGATCAGCTCAGGGTCACTGAACCCTGAGCTGATCTCAAACTTTAATAAAATAGCTGCACTGAGAAACAGTTTGGTACTTTGGTGAAGATCCTCATCCTAAATGGACATTCAAAGGCTTTTCCAGGCTTTTCCAGGCACATTTCAAACCCAACACTGTTAGAGATCAGTTCATTCCAAGGATAAATCTCCCACACATGAGCTCAGGTAGGAATGATCACAGCTGGAGAAACTAACCAGCAGCTCCACAAACTGATCACCCAGCTGAGGAAAGCAAATCATCATGTCAAGAATCAGAGGATTTTTTTATCTCAAGGATGAGAGGAACTTGTTTGAAGACACTAATGTCCACATTTTGGACAGGAAACATGAGCAGCTTCAGATCAGTGAAGGAAGTCATCTATGATAAACAGAAAAAACTAAACTAACCAGAGGAGGCGGCTTCAGATTTCATCTTTCTAACACCAACTCTGCAGCCCTGACGCATCAAGACGTGTTGAAACCAACCGACAGCATCGAAGGGACAAAACTGGATCATCACGTAACATAACGACCCGATTAGTGATCAATAATAACCTAATTAGAGACTTTAATGGTCCAGTTAGTGACCTTAGTGTCCCAATTAGAGTGATTGTTTTGACCACACGTCATAAACCGGCTGATCTAAATGTTCAGAACTGAAGAGTCCAGTTTCGTTCTACTGAACCTATAATTATAGTCACACAATTAGACAAACTAAGTTCTGATTCTTCTATTTTATAATAGTTTGCTGAAACTATAATGTTATTATTCTTAGATAAAACATTTCCAGTTCACCTGGTAATAATATCTCTAAGGAAACCTGAGATCATCCTTTTGTTTCCCTTCAGTTCCCTAATTGTGATTTAAAAAGATGTTTTCTAAGTTCAGGGTTTTAATTTCAGCGAAGATAAATTTTTAAGCCAAATGAGAACATGTGAGTCTCTGAGTTGGGTTTGATGGTTAGAGAATATCAGGACATTTTATTATCCAGTGGGGATAATATTTCCACGTTGCGACGCCAGAGAGTCTTTATCGCTCCTGGAAATGATTCACCAACCGCTGGCCGCCTGAGGGACAGAAACCCAAAGTCTCTCCACCTCTGCTGGTGCTGCTGGTGCTGCTGGTGCTGCTGGTGCTGCTGGTGTCGCCTTCACAAGGTCCAGGAACCTTTTCTGTTTCACAATCCTTCCAGCAAAACAAGTGTTTGGATTCTTAATATCTGAGCAACAAACCAAACCGAAAACACTCAGCAATCACTGTTTCCAATAACTCTCCTCTATCTTTTGTGGAGAGATTTGGGCCAAATCCAGATTTTCCTTTAATGCTGGAGTTCATGGCCGACTGAAAACAAGCCCAAAGCATGATCCCTCCACGCCGTGCTTGGCAGTTAATGTTTCTGCATGTTTGACAGAAATCAAAACATTATGACCCATTGAAAAATATGGGTCATAATGAGCTGGTGACGCTCGGTGACCTTTGAAGAACCAAAGTGTGAAAACGGGCCTGAACCGTTCTGAAGTTAAACCCAACTGGGTTTATCTGGCGCCTTCATTCTCTCTTCTCTTTGCCAAATTTGTTCACTTGGCTGGTAATTTATTTGCTCACTCAAAAACTTGGACCCCACTTCCTACACACACACACACACACCCACGCACACACACCCACACACACCCACACACACCCACACATACACACACACACACGTTATTTTCTCCATGTCCCACTTTTATCTCGTTTCCCAAACAGACTTTTCAAGCTGGTGTCTCTTGCATTAGCAGCCATCTGCGATGTCTAAATGAATGAACAGATTTCCCGATGAAGCTAACAAAGCTTTTAGCACACACCCCGAGAATATGTTTCAGAATAAAAGAGAAAAATAAAAATGTAAAGAGATATAAAGTCTCAGCTAAACTGGAAATTACACATCAAGTATTTGAAATCTAAACTGTGAAAATCCTCAATGAAGAAAAACATGTTTTAGATCATAGTGCAGTCAATACTCTATACTGTTCATTAATCTTATAATCAACTTACTGTTCAGAGGTTTGGGGTAACACATACATTACATTATTACAGCTGTTAATTACATTACCAAAGAGAGAAACATCATAATGCTGAATATTTCTATCAATTCACTTTTCCTGTAAGCAGGGGAACTTAAAGTCCCAGATTTAGTTAAATGTGATGGAAGAGAGATCATGTTTAATGACACAAACACCAAACAGCGTCCAGAAAAGGTTCAAGGTTTGAGAGTAAATTTAAAAGTATTACAAACAACCAGGAGAAGCGTTTGTGTTCAGCTGTGGGATAAAGGCTGAGCTGAAGCAGAGAGAAAACTTAAAACAGTTTAAAATAATGTATAAAGTTATGATTTTATCAAGATGTCAGGAATAGGGTTAAATAGATTTATTGTATTGCTATGCAGTTATTTAATTTGCAATTTAATTCTTTGGTTGCTTGTTATTTTAATTGCCATTTTGTTTGAGAAGAGGAAACGTTAAAAGGGAAAATGGTGGGAATAATATTTACTTCTATCTGCTGGTGAATAACCAGCAGAGGGAATGTCCTGAAGATCTGTCCATCTGGTTGTTTTGCTCCTGTGAAGGCCTGAAATAAACCAAAGTTTGGCAGCAGCAGGTTTCTCCTGGTGCAGGTCATGAAAACCCAGACGAGACACGACAAGTGGGGAAAGTGTCCAATCGATGGCAGGCCGGCCACGACAACAATCAATGGAGCAGCTTGAGATAAACGACCCAAATTTAAAGAGCAATATGAGCAGAATAAAGAGCATCCAGCACACACAGCGACACGCAGAGCCAATCACACGCCTGCCGAGAGAAAACATGGTGAAAACATGTCTGCAGAAAGCAGCAACACGCTGCTGAATGACCTCAGCAACACTTTGATTTCAGCTCCTCCTGCCCTGGAAGCAGCTGGGATCCTCCTGGTCACATCGCAGCTTAACGCTCCAGGTGTCACCGCTGAGTGGCCTAGTTCAAGCACACTGGGAATTCACTGACCTGTGACTGACCCACCAGAGAGACGCTGCGGCTCAGAGAAACTTTCTGCTTTTCAATAACCAGTAAACTACGTCCAGGAACACAACTAAATTATTACGTATAAATGTAGAAGTTATATATCAGAAACACCAAATAAACATAAAACTGAAGCAAAACATTTAAACTCAACATCAGAGAGAAAGAAATCTAAAAATATATATAATGAGATATGTTTGTTTTTTCTTAATTATGAGAATAAAATCATAATACTGGTTCAATAAAAGGTCAATATTATCAGAAAGTTGTTTTAATGAGAAAAAGCTTGGATAGTCATGAGGATTTGATCTGAGCAGCTCAGTTTGTGATCGTTTCGTTTTCAGCTGCTGATAATCCGATGTGTTAAAATATTTATCATTTATAAAACTGATACATTTATCTCATTATTTTTTATGTGGAAGTTCTCATAAAACTACGATTTTTTCTCATATTGTTACAACTTTATTATAATAATTTAAATTTATTCACTTTACTGACATTATTCTCTTAATATTACAATTTTTTTCTAGTGTTATGATTTTAATCTCGTCCCACTGCGACTTCTGTCTAGTGACATTTCTTTTTTGTAATTATTGTTTTTCTTAGAAATCAGTTTAATATCTACAGCTAATCAGAAATCATCGTCTCTGGTTGATGCAGATCTTCGGTCTGATTCTCCATCAGGAGGATTTTTCTGCTCTGCATGAACTCAGCCGTCTACAAACGGCTCTGAACGTCCGCCATCGCTCAGCTTTATGCTTCTGTGTCCAGATTTTTCCTTTGAGCCGTTCAGGATGCAGCAGAGGCTGAAGCCATAATTCAGGCTGAAGCTCTTAAAGTCCTCAGTCTGCATGGAAAGACGTTTCACAGAGAAACGTCCTGGAAGCCTCAGTTAAAATAAAATCACTGAGATGCTTTTATCATTATACAGTAAATAATTCAGGACGTCTTCAGTTTTATCTGAACAAGTTCTGAAAAAATAAAAATGTAAATAATGCAAACATTTATTTCAGTAACTGAGCCAAGGAAACATGAGTTCCTCCTTCCATGAATAAAATCCTGTCATAAGGAGTCAGTTAGCCTAGCGGCTAGCTGCTTCCGTTTCCCAAACTGATTCTTTTCATTATTTTAGAAAGAAATTAATTTTTTCCTGAATAATCTGGAGTTACGTTCCACAGAATAATCCAGGATTACCGACCGCTGGCCATGCTAACAGTTTGGCCAACTGCATGTCAAAGTAACAATAAACCAGCTGGTCAACCATTTTTTTATTAAAATGAAGATAAATAATTATTATCATTGTTCAAACTTTATTTTAACGTCTCTTCTTTGTTATCAGATGTTTTAAATCAGATTTTTTTTTTGCTCTTCAGGGGAACCAGAGGCTCTGCAGGTTCAGCGACTCGCCTGAAATAAAATCTTAAATTGTTTTCTCTTGTTTTATTATGATTATTATCTCTATATGCGGCCATACGCCGGTCACTTTGAGGCTGATGGATTTACCAAGGAAGGAGAAATAAAAGATGTTTCTGTTTTATTCCAATAAAAATCAACCCTAATATTTATTTCATACATAATAACATGTGCTTGTATAAACAAATAAATATATTTATGAATTTATCAATAACCTTAAACAAATCTACAGTGGATTTGTTTTTTAAATACAGTTTAAATATCGCAGAATTCAGAAAACAAAATAAGTTTCCAAACTGTTGCTAAAAGAAACTCATCCGACTTTAATCAGAAAATTTATTTCTCTCTTCTGACAGATTATTTATTTTCTCTATCGGTCAGTCATGGATCTTATGCAGCAGGTAAAACGTTTTATGGACATAATTTGGTTTTTGATCAAAATTTTCCCACATAAATAAACTGATTGGGTCATGACTGTGTTCATAGCCACCAGCAGGGGGCGCTGCCACATTCAAACAAGTGCAAATAAATAATAATAGTTTTGATAAGTGTGTTTCTACAGCTGCTTCATTTAGGCATTAAAATCCAAACTTAATAAATCAGATTAATTTGCTTTGATCTGGAAACAGGAAGTGGTGATAAAAACCTTTATTAGTTCAGGCTGCAGACAAACAGACGTTAAAACTCAAACATTAAGTTTTAGTTCCTGTTTGCTGGTGGAGCCTAAGGAAGTTACTTTTTATCACTTTCATCTAAAGTTAAATATTTAATATTTGCTGATAAAACTTCTCCCACCGACTCAACTTTATCTGAGGCGCGTTTCATTTTTCATCTGGCAGAGAAAAATATTCCAAACATTATAATCCTGAATCTGAAACGTTTCTCTGTCCACTTTAGACCAAAACTACAACAATCACAACAAATACACAATAAATAACTGGAGCTGCAGGAATTTACCACCTTCTAAACTCAGTAATGATCTGGGAACCTGAATGCAACACAGCATCCATCCGAACTAAACTTCAGCACCGATAAAAGGAGACAAAATATTCAGACAAGTTTCCTCCAAAAGCAGAAACTTCCCAAAACTTCAGAGCAACCAGCCCACCTGAAATCCATCAGGTTGTGTTTGTAGCGCCCCCTACAGATCATTCATCCCTGGCCTTTAAAAATCCCTCCAGGCTTTCAGGACAAAAACTCAACTTGAATCTGGAAATCTTTCAGCACAGAACCATCATGTCAATGCAGCACAGCTGTGTTTTAACTGTGGATGGAAAATGTGTCTGAAAAACTTTGAAATTCTAAAAATACATTAAAAAAGATAAAGTTGAGCTTAAACAAATCTGAGCTGGATGGAGAGGAGAGAGAAAAGTGGCAGCAGAAAAACCTTCAACAAGCCTATCATCATCATCATCAGAGTAATGCGTCTAACTGACGATGCGTTCGTGTGTTGGAGATCTGGTCCGTTCAGCTGAGGCTGGTGAACTTCAGGCGGATCTACGTACCATTTCAGCCATCGGATCCGGAGGAGAACCGCTCTGAAGGACCGGGTCCGGCTTCCGGCGCTCCCTGAGAGGAGAGGAGGAAACCAAATGACCTCATAACGTTCAAATATTAACAAATTCAATATTTCATCTGAACAGCGGAAAGTGCAGACATGAGAAAAACCATCAGCTTCAAGGTGTTTCCCTCCAGTCCGCCTGCGTTAAGCCATCAGTCACTTTACAGCTTTTACTGTTTTAATCACTTGTGTTCTTGGTTTGTAACATTCAGTCTGGGGTTATGCAACATGTTGGACACAAACACTCAGCATTTATCTGATCCACCTCCTGCCTGCAGCGCCAAGACGAAAACTTCTTCATTTTATGATATTAACAGAAATGATCTAAATGTTTCCAATTCCAGGGCGAAGCTTTTTTCCCCAAACCAATAATCTCCATAAATACCAAACAAAATGATGAGCATTTCTAGGTTTGTTTCATCCAAAAAGAAGCAAATGGAGATGAATTGTGAATCATAGTTAATAGATAATAAATGGGCTTCCTGTACAGTAAGAGCAGGATTTTATATTCTGTTCAGCTGAACCTGATTACAGTGATGCTGCCTTCGCACGCTGTCAGATCTCTGAGCGCTGGCGGACAGAAACGAGGAGGATGAGGAGGAGGAGGAGGAGGAGGAAGGGCTACAAACAGGCAAGAAGCTGAAGATCAAAGATGCAATAAAAATCTGTCAGCTGTTCCAGTTCATCTCTGCAGCGCCAAAACCAGAAAAATCGGAGGCTACAAAGATTCCTGTGTGTTTCTCTGAAAATGTTGACATGAAGGTTTTATCTTCAGGTGACCTGATGTGAGGTCATCAGCCGGGTCCAGGTGAAACAATGATTTATCAGTCAATTTAACTTTTTGTTTAGAAGATTTCATTTTGGGAAAATTTTGATTTTTCCCCACTAATGACCTCTGTGGGTTTCCGTAGTTCAGGGCGGCCATCTTGTTTTCAGCTTCCATTTATTTGGACTTCAGGTCAACTTGATGATGACCATGGCCGGGCTAAAAGTTTAGGTTTCTAACTATGAGAATAAAGTCGTAATATTTGGAATATAAAGCAGTAAAGTTATGAGAAAATATTAAAATGAGGAATGTTGAGAATCTTTTGAAGTTATACTTTGATATCAGTTTTACCAATAAGGAAATATTTCATCACATGAGCATCAAATTATCATCTGGACTTTGAAACTATTGACCAACGACTGAGTTGATCACATCAGATCAGATCAATGTGAACGTTGAAGATTTTTCTCATTAAAACGACTTCTGCTCATTTTAAAGATGTTTTATGGGAATTTTATGTCTCTATTTTACTGATGCAACGAATTTATTCTCATAATTAAACAAACTCCTGAGTACAGAAGAGACGATCAAAATAAAAAACACTTTTTGAAAATATTTTCCGTCACTTGAAAAGATTACAATCAGAAAAACTCAATGTTATTTTTACGCCTCATTTCCCAGCATTCCTTTCACCAACAGCAGCAGGTTGTTTGCTGCGTTGCTCACCAGACGGACATTTTTCCATTTTTCGAGCTTCATCAGATCAGACGTCGTTGAGCCCAGATTCAGTGAAATGACTGAATTTGTGCTCAGACTGACCAGTTGCTCCTGGTCCATCTCCTCTCTGGTTCTGGTTCTGCTCCTCTTGGCCGATTCCTCCTCTGACCTTCGCCTCGGTGCTGTTTGATTTTCGCTGCAGATTTCTAGCTGCGTTTGCAGATGAACATCCCCGCAAATATGATTTAACTAGAACTACCAAAGATTCCCAAAATGGGAATCTTCGTCTAGGTACCAGAGAGGGGCCAGTTTGGCCCTCCAAGAGAGGGTGTGAAGAGGCGCCTTTGTTATGTAAATAAGGCCATTACTGACAATGACAAAGGACAATCAGCGTGAAAGTTGATGTAGTGAGTTTGGCTCTCCTCCCCCCTGCTGGTCCCTCAGGCTATGGTCACATCTACAGGGATGCTAATTAGACCATTCAGAGTCGTCAGTTTGGCCACATTTGGATGCTAATAACCCAGTTTGGCCCTCTCTCGATAGTTCTAGGAAGATACCCAATTTGGCCCCTCTTGGTAGAGATAGGAATTTCTCAAAATCCTGGTAGTCCTAGTGTTAAACTAACAGAAATAATTAAGAACAGAAAACAATCTTTTATCAACTGTTGCTGAAATTTCACAAAATGTCTGTTGGATCCAAAGTGGCTCCACATTAAAAATCGATTCTTCTTAAGATCTCAGCAGCGATGAAAGTTTCCAATCTTCTGAATTTAATCTTCATCGAGTGTCTTAAACAGAAAAAAACATGTAAAGTTTTGCAGCTGGCCTTTTGAAGCCCAGAGTGTCTTTAATTCTTATTTAGTGAAATTAAATATAGATGGATTTAATCTGAATCTGTTCTGCAGAACAAACCGGACCTTCAGGACCGTTACCATGACAGCAGATCCTCCTGTGGTTCCAACACCAGCTGAGGTCAAAGAGCTTCACCTTCGTCCCATTGGACCTTCAAGCGTTTTATGCAGGAGACTTTTGCCTTGTCCATGTGAACAGCTGCACATGTGAAGCCTTAAGGCTTCGGTTTCAGAGCCGCAGTTTCTTTCTTCATCAGATCCTTTTCTGTTCTCACTGGTTTCCAGTTGGGAGCAGCGTCCATCCGGCTCCACCTCCACTGGGTGTTTCTTCCTCAGCCTTTGCAGAGCAGAGACACCTGGACGTGTTTTCTCTCCGTACGTTAACTCGACTGTTGGCGTTCAGAAACTTCTGCTGTGACTGGACTGACTTTAGGATTTTCCTGGAATAAAAATCCCTCAACTTCTGAAATATCCTGACTTTTATTGCTGCTTTTTAGACTATTTGATCTATTTTTGTTAAAAATCTCTTCATCATCCTCATCATCAGATCCACCCAAACCAACCCTGCAGCTTCACTTCCCTCCTGAACGCTTTGTGAGGCGACCATGGGAATTAAAACGCTGACAGAGCCACAATCAGACGCACGGCGTCACCGGGCCCCTGCAGTCGGAGCGCAGCGGGTCTGCTGGGGAATCCTGCCAGGATTAAACATCCGTTTCTACCAGCAGATGGCGCTCTCAGCAGGAGGAAACCAGAGAGAGAAGCCAGGCGAGTCCAGATCTCTGCAGCCTGGGCGGGCCTCAGGGCTGGAACTCGGACCCGTTTGACTTTAATCGCTGCAGAAGGCAGAATCCAACGCCGCCGCCTCGTAAACACACTTCCTGTTGGCTCCTCCGGGGCCACAGATAAACACGGAGCAGGAAAACAGACGACTTCTGCAGACATCAGGGGGCAAATGTGCACCAACCCCGGAGCAACAGGGGAACAGCTGACACCACAAGTTTACATACACCATGAAAGAGACAGCAAGACGGTTAAATCACACTGCAAAAACACAAAATAGTTTCTAATGCAAATATCACAGTTCACTTAAAATAAGACTAAACTAAATAACCAGTAACTTTTCAGCAAGTTATACGAGACTGTTTTAAGTCAATAATTTCTTAGCCTTTATGAAAAAAATGTTCATCATATTATTTTAATTATGACATGAGAAAATGTCCTGATATAAGTGAAATAATCAGATTATTGATTGAAAATAAGCTGCTATGTCTTCCTAAAAAGTTACAGATAATTTAGTTTAGTCTTATTTTAAGTGAACCAGAAACTAAACAAAATACTTTTTTATGTTTTTACAGTTCAGATCAAACTTCTCTTGCTTCAGGTTGTAAATTATTTCTGTTTGCTAAATGAACCTCTGGCAGGTGAACTGACAACTGGAGTCACAAATATTCATGCATTTGAAAGTCAGACCAGGAAGTTTCTGCTCTGGTGGAAAAGAGAATCAGCTGCTCCAGTCCGGTTCACCCTGGGAAACATTCACTGGACCTTAACGGAGCCGCCACGATCAGGACAACGATTACACTGAAGACATGACGGGAACGTCCAACCAGCAACAGGAAGAGACGGGTTCTGTTCCCGGTTCTGGTCCAAAATGTGCAGAATGACCAGAGAAAAAAAGCCAGAGACTTCCTGAGGAAGCTGCTGCTGGTCAGTCAGAGAAAATGAGTTTTGTACCAACATGAGGTGAAACGAAGCTCAGAGAGGAAGAGACTGTTATTCCTGAAAAAACATTCAAATCCAGATTACAGAAACACAAAAACCTTCATGTCTGGAGAAAAAATGTCCTGTGTTCTGAAGAACCTATAATCACCTATAATCAATAAACAGAGTCCAGCTTTAACCAAATGTTCTGGTTCTGGCCTCAGAGAAACACCAGAACCCAGCAGACGGGTCAGGGAGAACAAACCTGCACAAAACAGCAGCCCACTGTGAAACACGGCGGTGGCAGCATCATGCTGGGGCATCCACCAGGGCGCCATGATTATTTTAGTATTCAGTTATTTACTGATTATTCTAACCTTTAATCGGATCAAATTGGCCGGTTCTGGTGAAAAACCTTCAACTTCCCAGCTCATCATTCTGCCTGCAGGGGGCGCACTCACAAATTCCAGCTTCCAACCTGAAGGCATCGAGTAATTCGTTTAAAATTCATATTTTCTGCGAGTTGTAGAGTTTTTCTGTTCCAGACAGATTTCAGTCCCACGTGGAATCGACTCTCAGATGGCAGCAGATCAGAGAATATTAAATCTTACGTCATTATTTATTGAAATGCTGCTTCATCTCCTGCAATTTGTTTCCATTTTCAGCCCCAATGAAACATGTATTTCAGTAAACTGTATTTTTTTAACAGGAAGAGATACTGATCTTATGAGTCTGGTTTCAGGAAGGAAAGTGAAAGATTGTCTTCCTGAAATAGCCTCGTGTTTTAAAGAACGGCTCCACTGACTCCTGACCTCATTCACATCCAGAACTGAAGACGTTTCCACATCAAACTCAGCAGAAACCGGGGAAAGATGAGGCTGAAACCCAACAACGGTTTCCTAGTGAATCTCTGCCAGAGACGCTTTGATGCGCGCGGCAGGTGCCTGCAGTTAAACCATCAAGTATTAATTAAACCTCCCAGTGTAAATGAGACGGTCCGCCCACATGTGTACTTACACCTGACATTTAGGTAAATGCCAGTCCAGCGGCGCTGCGATGAGATGTCAGGAATGAGGGATGCAGCGGCTGAAATTATACGGTTTCATGAAGTCCTGCTGCCAGATCGAACTAAAGCTGAATTATTTCTGGAGATGAATCTCTGACTTTCTGAAACTCTCAGCCTCCTCCGTCCTCAACCTCAAAAACTTTGATTCTCTGTTGGAAGACGTTGCAATGTTTCACCTTTTCCTCCTGGTTGTTTGTCTAAACATGAAGAGATATTTTCAGCAGACGTCTAACCTTTCAGGCTCTAAAGAAACATAAAAAATACTGAGAGCGTTGGGGTCATAAGACAATTCAGCCCTAAGAAAACTCCAAACTGAAAACCCAAGATGGAATTTAAACAACAGAATCATAAAATCAATAATCAGGGAAAAAGCAGATTAATCTGTTGGTCTGTTGTTTTAAGGCCAGTTTGTAAAATAAAGTTCAGAGCCTGACATTGAAATTGGTCTGAGCTGGAACTTCCTGTAGAGTTGGACTCCCAGCTGGGAGGAAGTGCACACACCTCCAAATTGCACAGAGATTCAGATTTGTGAACAGCTGGGAGACAGAAGAAAGTTTTGAGTTTTTAAATGTGAAAAATCAGGAGTTTGCTTGTGTGCATCATTCCTTCTGATGACACCAGAAAACTGAAATATCTGATGTTATGGGTTTTTACCTTTTTAAAACCAAACAAAGATAACTTGAGTAAAAACTAATTTTCTCTCCTCATAAAATTCCTTTACAAACAACTCACTGACGGGTCCAGGTCCGACGTTCCTGGACTCAAAACCAGAACTCAGGGAGACGTTTGGGTCGGCGAAGCGTTCTGCTTCCAAACACTTAAGATCAAAAGTTGCTGGTTTGAAACCAGCTTACAAATTTGCTCAAAGGTTTATGCCAAGTAAAAAATAAAGTTAAGAAAGTTTGTAAAGTTACAGTTAAAAATGAACAGCAATAATCTGGCTGAGGAAACATGGAGGTGCAGAAACTCTGAGAAAAAAAGACTAACATTGATTGAGGGAAGACAAAGCTAAACTTGGGGGAATTTATTTATATGTGCAAATTAACAGCCATGCAGCAGCATTTTTCACAGCTGATTGATAATAAACATTTAGATGCTGCTCACAGAGAATCTGCTTCATTTTGGCAAAGAGCCACAAAGGATGAAGCCATCAGCTTCATGACAGAGACACAGGGCTGCAGGTTTCAGGGCAGGACTGAAGGTTTGCTTTAGAAATGATGAGTCATGTTTCATCACAACGTGCCAAATGGAAAAACTGAGAGCAAAGAGAACTGAGCCTTGAGGGACACCGTAAGAGAGAACCAGGGGAATCTGCAAGATCTGGAGCCAAAGATTTTAAAATGTTCCGTAAGAAAACAACTGAAGTTCAGCCATGTTGGGTTTTTCTTTCAAACTTTTTCTTCACCAGAAACCATCCAGAAATCATTTTCATTTCTGATCTGATCTGGATATTTCATTTACAATATTCAGACAAAAAGCTGCTGATCTGCTTAATATTCTAAAATATATATTTATATTCCCGTCTGAAACACAAACCATCCAAAGTGGCAAACAGCAAGTTTCATTTATAGATTCAAATAGATGGAATTATTAATCACAGGCAGGGATCTAAACTTTCTGTCATTTCTTGTGTAAATCTTAGAGGAAGCTGTGAAACGGCGCAGGAGTGGATCGATACTGGTTCTTGGTTCTGGTCCAGAGGTTCTTGGTTCTGGTCCAGAATGAGCCGCAGCGGACCAGGATGAGCTGCACCTGCTCGAAAAGCGCCAATTCAGCTTTCCTCAAACTCACAGCTTCACCTCCACCGTTTCCACTTTCACACAATAAAACATTTATTATTTACACCCTAAAGCTGCTAAAGGTTGAAGAAGAAGAAGCTTTTCTGCCACTTTCTGAGTCTTCAGTCTGACTGGAGCAGATTAACTGACTGTAGAGAAGAAATGCGGCAAAAAGCTTCTAATAAAGTGACAATAATCTCTTCACCTTTGCTTTAAACCACAAAAAAAGATGGAAGAATTTTTTTGTTCGGTGAGGGGAAAAATAAGAAAACAATGATGCTTACCTTGAACGTGGTTCTGGTTCCTGTTCGGCCTGAAGAGGTTCCCTCCCCCGGGCTGGGTCTCCTCCTAAAGCCGCTCCATGTCCTCCGGCTGTCCGCGCCGGCGCGCCGCGGCCGGTGGAGCTCCGCTGCTGGGGGAAACTTCCAGGCAAAGTGCGGCTCTGCGGACCGGAGCCTGTAAACCCGACCTCCGGGGTGGGGAAGAAATCCGAGCAGCTCCGAGCAGAAATTCAATCCGAGGCGACAGCCACCGAGCGCGGCTCCGAGCGGCTCATCGCCCCGCCAGCAGGAGGAGGCAGGCGGAGCTGGAAGGTGGAGGAGAGGAGAGAGAGGAAGGGGGCGTTGATGCAGCCGCCTCCCCGCTGCACAGGTGGACATTTCTCATCTCGTTCTGCCTCCCAGAGAGCGGAGCGGAAATAAAACTGAGCTGAAGAACATTTACAGATTTCACATTTATGTCCGCAGAGATGAGAAAATATCAGCAAGTCTGACTTCTGATCCAAACACGTTTCATGTTTCTAGAAAATCACCGTTTCTGATATGAACATTATGGCTCCCTGCCCAGGGCGGCAGGCCGGGAGGGTCGGTTGGTGCAGGAGGGGCTCAGCTAAAGCAGCTGCTGCAGGAAGGAAGTTTAACAAAATGAAGAGAGAAAAAGTTTTATGAACCTTCAGCAACTCTCACAACATGTGATGATCTTTGCTCCCATTGGACAGAAATGATGAGGAGGCGGGACAAAGAACCCGAAACAACAAACTGTGACGTCCTGCTGGTTTCTGCTGTTATCACAACTGAGACGCAGCTCAGGAAATGCAGGTTTGTGATTTTTGAAACTAGAGATTTATGACACATGTTGGTCATTTATTAACCCAAAACAGATATTTGATCCGATTAACCTGGATGTAAAAGTGAATGAATTCATAAAAACATTTCTGTCTGTTTTCTGTTGCTTCAACATTTCAGGAAGTGAAACAAAAATTACAAGTGAAATTTTCAAACATATAAATTTCACCTGAGTGGCCAAACTTTTATTTAATGTTGGGACCAAACTGCTACAAACTTTAGAATCTGGACAGAACCAGCTTCCTGATGTAGCTGGGAATTTCACAAAGCAAAGCCTGGAGGCATTTAAAGGGCCAGACGCCCGACTGGACTGGAAACAGGAAGTACCAGTGGATTTCAGAGATCCAGGTTTGGACAAACATTTTGTCTAAGTTTGGATGAAAATAAACCACAATCCACAACGAGGGTCCAGCAATAACTAATAAAACCAACTTCCTGTTCAGATTTTATCACAGAATATTATGCCTGATGTAAACAACATGTAAACGTCATCAACAAACCAAGAATCAGTTACATCACATTAAATAATAAATAAGAGCTAAATAGCAAAGGGTAAATAAAAAAACACAAAACTAAACAGAAAAAAAATGTCCAACTCATTCAGAGATATTCAAACACAAAATAAACAGAAATGAAAATATATTAAATATTAAAAACGTTGGAATAATTTAAAAAATCTAAACAGCAGTAAAACATAAATAATAAACAGAAATCCTGGTGAAAATTGATCAACGGAGATGAAATAAAACAGAATGAGCAACTTCTGTTGCAATTAGTTGCTCTGGATTTTGCTCTGGGAGTCGGAGTAAAGGGGGTTAATACATAATTCATATTTTTATTAGCTGAAAATATTGAAACCATGAATATGAATATTTCTTTTCTGTCACATAAAAACCCAATAAAACACAAATTCTGTTGATCTGATGTGAAAAAATGGATGAAAGTTTAAGAGTTAAAAATTTATTCAGAAAGATCAGAATTATTGTTTTTATTCTGAGTTTTTCTGTTGTTTCTCAGGTTCTGGAGTCCAGAGCAGAACCCTGGTCAGACTGTTTCTGTCGGGTCGGTTCTGGACCGGATGACGACGTCACTGGGCTGAAACATTCATCTACCCGCCTGCGTCCCGGAAACACTGGAGACCAGCGTGGCCCCCTGCAAATAAACGGTCATCACCATGACAACGGCGATGGAAAGCCGAGCAGGATGCTGATCATGGCAACAGTGGCAGGCGGCCAGAGCAACAGGCCGGTTCGGCCCAGGACCAGGACCGAGTCCACAGCAACGAAACGGTTTCACCGGAGAGGCAGAGACTGCAGCCGCAGATCAGTATGGAAACCATCCACACTCTGGTCCCAGCGTGTGTGTGTGTGTGTGTGTGTGTGTGTGTCTCCACTGTAAATATTCACACTTCAGTGGAGCTAAAGGCTCCATCAGGATCAGAACCGCGGCTCTTTTTACTGAATCCTCCTCTTCACGTTTCCACTCTGCAGCGTCACGATTTCACCGCAAAATGATTTTACACGGCAGGAGGAGAAGATAACTGGCCTGAAAATCATCATCATCATCATAATAAACCTTAACGAGAACCAAACACAGACAGCTAATCTAATGTACGCAGTGCACCTGAACGCACCATGAGCCTATAGAACCAGAGCGCTGATGTCAGTTTTACACGTTTAGATTGATTTTGATTTTATTTACACATATTTACTCTAAAAGTGATTTTTCTTTATTCGTCATGTCGGTTCCTGCTGCGTTCAGGGACTTTCTGATTATCTTACATCCTCAGAGTTTGATGTTTTCTCCACAACCAACCAGCAGCCAGAACCAGCCTGCTGCCTCTTACTGGTTCCTTACTGGTGGAAACTGGCCGACGTCTGGGAGAAAATCAAATGTTTTAAACTTCTGGTGCAGAAAAACCTTGAGAAGCGAAAAGTTCAGTCTGGTCAGACGTTCGTATGTTTGTGCTTTCAGAAGATGAACTCAAATTAAAATATGCAGATGAGATCATATTAGTTTAAGTTTCCCTGCAGTCGGTTTGTGGTAACTTGGCTGCTGTTGGATGTTTGAGATTTGACCTCAGTTTGTCCAGATGACCTGACCTTGACCTCTGAAAGTTTATTGTTTCAGGAACTACACTAGACATATTCATACATTTAACTGTCTGAATATGTCAGTATTTCAGACATTTATTAAGCAAAAATCTGTCCATTAAGTTGAAAGTTCAGAATTTTGTGTGGAATAATTTGTTCTTAATTTTACTGGAGGTGTTAAACCTGCTGCTGTGTTTTAACTCTGGTGACTGAAAGCAGCTGCTGATGGAAACCTCTTCAAACATGTTGGAGCTTCTGCTGAACACGGACAGCAGTGGGAGGAGTCTGGATGTGCGGCGCTGGCGAGAGGAGTCGGGGGTCCTGCTGGGGAGGATCTGGTTCCTATGGCAACTAATGAGCCTCTCTGGGAGCGGGGTCATGCATGTAGCACATGAGGTAAAGATGCTGAAGCCGAAGCAGAAAATGAGAGCTGCGGCGCTTTATGTTGGCATGTTGGTGTTTCTGGACTCCTGCAGGTCAGAGACCCGCAGCTGAGCAGGAGGATGAGGAGGGTGAGACGATGAAGAAACCAGAAACAGAAAAAAGACGAGGAAGAGTCAGAAGTCTGAGTCGCTCCAGAGAGACGGTGATGAGCGAGGCGTCTGTCCGGACACGTCCGCCCGCCCAAAGCAATTCCAGAGGCGACGAAAAGGCTGAGAGGTTTGATCACATGGAGGAGCCTCCGCCCAGCTGCCTCCTCCTTACACCACCAGCACCACCAGCACCTCCAGCAGCAGGAGACCCAGTTACTAACTGGGACATTTTATAGGCCAGGCAGAAAAAACTCAGGACTAAAACAGGTAACAGAGAGTCCTGCAGACTGCAAACAATGAAAACAATGAAAACATCATCATCATCATCATCATGGCTGCCGCTGCACATTTAAAGCTCAAATCAGTTTCTCACATTTTAATTCTGTTGAAACAAAAAAACATAATTTATTACATAAATTCATTAAAGAAGCTGGAATATCAAGATTTATATGGAGGGCCAAATATGTCATAATTCAACAAAAAAAATCACTTTAGTGAAATAAAGAACATTTTTATCAGTATAATTATTTATGTTATGAGTAGAAAGCAATTTTGTTTTACAAAAAGCACAAATATTATGTATTGTGCAAAATAATTTTCTCATGGTTCCATGTTGAAGCTCATCATGAATGTTTTATCTTTCACCTGTTACAGCCAGTAGGTGGCGCTAATGCAAACTGAAGTGGATCACCAATCAGATTTCAGAGCCGATTTAAAGGAACCACAGTAACAGTTTCACTGCTGAAAGGTGACGGTGGATTTAATGAAACTCCTTTCTCTGGTCGGGTTAAACCAGCTTTGATTCTGGGAGGTGATGAAACCAGTTTGGGCAAAAAACCAGTTTGTCAGTTGATAGATATGACAAGTCCCATCTGTATTCCTGCTGTGTTAGACATCAGTTCTGATGATTTAATGACATGAGGATGAAGAATCATCCTGGATGTATCAGATCTGATGAAAACATCCTTCAGTGTTTGGCCTCCTTTCTGGCTCAGTCCGCCTCTGAAGGCACATTAATCATAGCAGTTTCCCACATGCTTCTCTCCTCCTCCTCCTCTGTTCCTCCTGTGCTGGAAGCAACTGGGTCACCCTCAACTGGAGAACCGCTTTAAGGCTACCAGAGCAAACCGAGATGCAGATTTCCTTCTTTTATTAGAACCAAGTCTGAGCGGTTTCCATCACAAGCCTGGAAATCCAAAGCAAGTTGAATTCAGGTCGGAGTGAGACAGCATGGCTCAGGTTTTTAAATGTCCATGATTCATCCCTGTCAGCAATGGAAACTGGAGTCTAATATTGGACTTTATTGCTGAAAGAGACATAACTGACTTCTATAAAAGCTGCAATTCATCTCTGATCAGAACCTGAAGGTCGTTTGAAGAACAGAGCAGAGAGAGAAGCCGTTTTCCTGAGGAAAACCCACTCAGCCTCCAACACGACGTCATGTTGAATGAGATCAGATCCAGTCTTAAAAGAGAAGAAAAGGGAACTTCTCCATAAATGATTTAAGACTCGGATGACTCGGCTCCCAGGCAATAAATTAATGATCACTTCCTGCAGCTGAAATAACTGGAAAAATGGACCAAATCTATGAGGAGACACAGATCCCACCTCTGTGACACCGTCAGCATGGGTGGCTCTGGTTATACTGGGAAATCCTGCACAGCACACTAACAGACTCCGCCCTCTTGTGGTTGAATGAACACATTACATGAAACAAAATCCTTGGTGATAAAAAAATCTCTTATTCTTGAATTTTAAGTAAAAATCTATCGAGTTAATATGAAACATAACATTTAAAAATAATTGTAGTTTAGCCTAAAAAGCAGAGGTTACTATGATTATTATTAATATGATTATTATGAGTGAGGTTTAGGGTACTGGGTCATCAGAACCAGTTCAGTTCAGGTAAACTGAATCAACCGAAGTTAATTAAATTTTCTGAGTTGTATTTACACCCAAACATCAACTAATTCATGCTCATTTTGTGAAATGTTCACCATTTAAACCTTTACTACTGTGACCATAGTGTTATCAATAATATCATGTATTATTTCTAATTTTCCCCATTTTACAAACAACAAAACTCATATCAGAGCAGTTTATAAGACAAACGGGTCCAATTCAACCAAACCTGCTCCAGACGGCACCACTAACTAAAGTTAGCTGCGCTAAAGCACTAACCATAAACAATAGCTTAGCTAATGCTAACGCGGTACGCTGAAAACGATCACGATCTCAACCTGTATGTTGGGCCATTGTATCGACCAATCACAACTAGTCTTGTTAAGCTTTATTCAACTGAATGTTTGCAAAACTGCCAACTAATTTAGTACTTCAGAATTTATCTGGGAAAAGTAATTTAGGGAAAGCTAAGTATGCCAAATGTTAGCAAAAATGCTAAGGTGCAGAAAAAAAACTAGCTCATCTATTAGCGGCGGAGCATCAACTTCTGCTGGACAGCAGGAGCATCACTTTCCTCCAACTCAAAAAAAATAAGAACAGGTTGTTTTTTTTACAATTATAAAGCGAAAACGGCTTTGCATGTTAATAAAAAATAATAATTCTCAACAGTGGCTTTAAGTTTAAAGCAGATAAAGAAGCAGTTGTGAAATGTGAGAAGTGATTGGATGAACTTTATTAACGTCTTTCTGAGATGATGAAGGATGAGCTGAAAAATGTCACTTTATTGCACAAAGTTTGACCTCGAGTCTCTGAGGCGTCGCCAACTCGGAAAAATAGACAGTAAAGAAAATATGTCATTTTTCAGTAGTTCACCTTTTTCCATAAATACATTCGGTTCCGTGTTTCACGCTGGAACCTCAAACTTTTATACAAGTAATTACAACTACGCAGCAGAACCGCAGCTTTTCCATAAACCGGATCAGTTTAGGATCCGGTTTCAGAAACCTTCTGATTTCATGGAAAAGGTACAGAGAGGAATATACAAACATAAATACATCATGTACAGCCCAGGTTCTGGATACTCATAAATACAGGAGGATCTTAAATATCTGTGGATTATTTCAAATGGCACACATTGAGTTTCATCTCATCATCGTTACCATGGATGCAGTTTCTCTGCCGCCTTTGGCTTTAAAGGGAGCGGTGCTTGTGAGCTTCTATCAGTGCATAGTTGAAGTCAGCATTACGATTGATTATGTGCAACTCATGGCATCAGGCAGGGCGGGTGAAGCAGCGGGTGGGGTTGAGGATGTGTTCGCTCAGGAAGGCAACGGAGACGTTCAGTAGTGTTAACGGAGACCGGACGAAGGTTTAATCGTCTCGTCTCCTTTTCAGACACAAAAACCTAAAATTACGACTATTCAAGAACTCCAGCTCCTTCCTCTAATTATTAAATTGTAAGAAAACCGAAAGGAGAGCCATGATTAAAGGCTTGATTTACACTGACATTCAATAATTCAGTTGAACAGAAAAACCTTGTTGCAGCTTCGCTCTCTACCGGTAGACAGAAGCAACGAGAAACCAGGGAACCGTTGCAGGAACTGTGCAGCTGTCTGGTGTTTAAATACTAGTGCAAGTGTCCTGTGGCCTGCAGGAGTTCAGAGAAGCTGCAGCTGGTGCAGCTCTGCTGGTTTTAGTGTTTTAACACAGAAACGCAGTTTGAAACCGCAGCAGACCCTGAGGGACTCCACTACCAGGCCCCGGTGAGGCACATCAGGACCACCACGTGTATCGTGAGCAGGTAAGCCAGGAAGAAATACCGAGAGCGAGCGCGACCCGTCAGCAGCCTGGAGAAGTAGAGGCTCCGCCCCCTCAGCCACCGGCGACACGCCACCATGCCACCTTTCACCTGGAGGGGGAGACAAACCATCCATCAGGAAAAAAACACATTGAAGTTCCACCTGAAGAACTCCACACCAAACTAATGCCAGACCGATGAGACAGGAGCTTACAGACCCAACCGGCTGGTCTTTAAATCTCCTGTACGCAGAATTAAATGTTCCCTGCAGTGCAATAAGGCAAGCCCAACTGTCATATAATCAGTTACATGACAAGCCATATTTAGTCTACACTATATTTCTATTTCTATATTTATTTTCTACTTTTCATACCAGCCATCAGAACAAGCTTTAGTGTAATATTATATTTTGACATGTTTTATAATGTTCAAGCTGTGACGGAGTTTTAGAGCCAGGCTAATTTTTAATTATAAGAATGAAGTCATAGTATTATGAGAATAAAGTCGTAAAATACAAAAATAAAATCAATATAATGACAATAAAGTTGATTTAATACAAGAATAAAGTCATAATAATGCAAGAGTAACTTATTGTCAATTTTTCTACTTTCCTCAGGTTATATTATGACTTTATTCTCATAATTTAAAATGATCTTAGTCTGTTTTATTTTTACTATCAGAAAAATACCAGCCAGTTTGGTGACAACCCGTTTTATTTGATTAA
This sequence comes from Xiphophorus maculatus, assembly GCF_002775205.1. Lineage (NCBI taxonomy): Eukaryota > Metazoa > Chordata > Actinopteri > Cyprinodontiformes > Poeciliidae > Xiphophorus > Xiphophorus maculatus. The sequence continues at coordinate 1,258,713 of NC_036446.1, read as the reverse complement.
TAGCCTGTAGGGGGCGCCGTTCAGTTCAAGCTTCCCTTGCTGTGAACATGTTGGTGTTTAACAGGAACGTTTAAAGAGTGTTTGAGTATTGCTGACCTTCCGTGTTATGAGCGGCTGGTTTGGGTCGAGGCTCAGAGCTTCCCACTCCTCCTCTGCTTCCATCTCGATGCTGAAGTCCCTCTGATTGTCTCTGGACAGGCCGGATGCAGCGCTGAGCAACAGAAACACATTTTAAAGCAGCTTTTCACAGCCGGACTCTGGGAGAGGTCTGTGAACGCCTCACCTCTTCGCTCTGTCCTCCGCCAGTCGCAGCGCCTCTTCTGCGCTCTCTCTCCTCGTTCGTTCATCAGCCAGACTCAGCTCCACCTCCACAAGTCTTCACACACACACACACACCATCAAGGTTCACTGATTTTACTGATTTCATGAAGGGAGGATCGTACAGGGATGAGATGAAAGATGTGGTCACCTCTCCCGGAGCTGACTGGCCTCTGCTGCCTCACTGACGGAGTCGCTGCTCCTCTCCTGAGGAGCTCCAGGAGCCACTTCAGCCGAGCCCTGCTGTGTGCAAACACCAGGCTTTAATCCAACATGTCTGCCTTGATGGCGTCAAATGGTGCAAACAAAACATGATGAGTTTTGTTTATTTAATTTATCAGGTTTTATCACCAAAGATCCAGTTTGTTTGTGGACAGAAGGTGCAAACAAAGCAGAAAAGATTAGTTTTAATCTTTGTGCCTCCATCTGGTGTAGAACTAGCAGCATTGATACCAGTGAAGGATGCAGGTGCTGTGGAGGTTCTACCTGGCCCTGGATCTGACTCTCCAGCCAGTGGCAGCGGTTCTGGCTGTCCCTGAGCGTTTGGGAAACGGCCCTCAGCTGGCCTGCGACCGCAGCTTTCTCCTCCACCGCCTGCTGCAGCTTCAGAGAGGAAGACGAGGGATGAAGGTGGATGAGAAGCAGGTCGTCTCTCAGAAGATCTCGACTTTGGTTTGACTGGCAGCTGTGAATGGCCTCCAGAGGAGCCGGGCTGTTTCCTACCTTGGTGTTGAGCTGATGGAAGTACTGGTCCCGCTGCTGGATCTCATAAACGCAGCGCTGCAGGTCTCTGTAGAGCTGCATCTTCTCAGCCTCTAACCGACTCACTGCCGCCTCCTGGCTGCTCTGGCCTGCCAGCGCAGCCGTTTCCTTCTGCATGAATGGAAAAAAAAACTGGATTATTTAGTGTTTTTACTAGAAATGAACTCATATTGTCACTAAGCATCCAAGGTTAAATAAAAACCCCATAAAGTTCCTCAGTTGTTTCATTACTTTAGGCTCAACTTTAAGGAGTCAGAGGAAACAAGAAAAAGGATAAAAATGACTGAAAAACATTCAAAGTTCAATGAAAGGTTCTAAAAAAATCATGTGATAGAATGAAGAGCTACTGATGTAGATGCTTGATTTGGAAAGAATAGAAATGTATTTTAGAAGAGCAGCTTACTTTAATGGGCAGGGTGTCCTTCCTCTCAGCTTCAGACCTAAACAGCAAGAATGAAAAAAATCATTCTTAATATCTGTAACTGCACTAAAAAAGCCATGAAGCTAGAAAAAAATAGTTTTTATGAAGAAGCAGAATGATTTCAGGGTTATTTTCAAGGCTTTCTGAATGTAGGAAACAGATTAAAATGAAAACACTCCAATGATTTTCCAGTCCAGGCGTAAATCCCTCTAAAATTGGATTTTGATCCATAAGCAGGATGGTGTTTTACCTCAGATGTGCAGCGTTTTGCTGATAGCTGCTGGTAGACTGGTGGAGCTCATCAGATTTCATGTCCTTCACCTGCAGACATAGAGTCATGTCACAGATCATCAACAAGCTACGCAGAAATATGATAACATAGAAAAGAAATCAGGGCAACTTAAGGCATTTGTCCGAATGTCCTTTTAAACAAACACAGGAAATCCATCAACCATCAGTTAATCAACAAGCAACTAACTGAAAATGAGAAGGCAAGTAGCAAAACACAGCCAACCAATAGAAAACCAACAGACAGTTAAAACTAGTAGCAAACCAACAAAAAACAAAAAGTCAATCAATATAAAAGCAGCAAACAGAAAACCAACAGGCAACCAATAAAAAACCGACAGCCAACCATCAAAATTAAAGCAACCAGCAGAAAACTGACAGTCAATCACCAGAAAACCAACAACCAACTAACAGGCAACTTTTAGAAAAGCAACAGGCAATCATAAGGCAACCCACACTGATCCAGTAGTTAAACAACATCTAATGATCCAGCAGTCAAACCAATATCAAGGTGATGACTCCACTTACCAGTCCATCATTCTCATCTTCCAAGGCACCGACGGCTTTTTCTTTCTCCAAGGTTGGGCTGAGAACCATCTCTGCACTCGACCCGTGTTTGGATTCAGCCACTCTTTTGGCTCCAGCCAGCTCATCCAGCAGCCGGTCGCGGTCATTCTGCAGGCTGGCCATGGATCTGGAGAACGCAGACAGCTGCCTGCTGTATGCGTTATTTTCCAGAACCACCTGTTTCAGCTCTCGTTCCTTCTCTGACAGGGACTTCGATAGTTCCTCCAACAACTTGCTCAGCTCCTCGTGTGCATCTTTGCCCTCTACAGCTTTTAATTTGAGAACAAGGATGTCTCTTTCTTTAGCATATCCGGCCAGGTCTGAAGACGCGTCCTGCAGACTGCGCTCAACCTTGTTCAGAGCCACCTGACTCTGCTGGAGTTCTTCGTCGTACCTGTTCCTGAGGGTCTTGAAGTCCTCGATGAGCTGGTCTCGGTCATTCTGCAGGGCAGCCATGGCTTTGCACAGAGACTCATTCTGAGCCTTCAGGTCTTTGTTTTGTGATTTAGCTTCAGCTAACTGCTGCTCCAAATCCAGCAAATCTTTGGCGAGCTCCGCCACTCTTTGATCTGCCGTCTCACGCTCGTTTCTCATCATCTCCACCTCCCGCTCGAAGGTGTCCAGCTCACTGTTGTATTTATCTTCAGCTTCAGCAAGTTTTTTGTCAGTCTCATCTTCCAACTGTTGCATTTTGCTTTTGAGCTCATCGACCGATGCTTTCTGGGAGAGCAGTTTCTGCTGGAGGTCGCTACATTCAGACGCCTTGGCCGCCACGGCGTCCTGTAAACTGGCAATGACCCTGCCCTCGTTAGTCGTCACTCTTTCAGCTTCCAGTTTGGAGACTTTACCCTTGAGTTCTTCATTCTCTGTTTTAATTGCATTACTGTCTTCTTGTTTCTCTTGGAGTTCCAGCCGAGAATCTCTGAGAAGCTTTTCAGTGGAAGCCTTCTGGATTTCCAGGTTTTTGATCACATCCTGCTGCTTCTGAAGCAGAACCTTCACCTGGTTGTCTTTCAGGGACAGTACCTGATTTAAATCCTCTCGGTAGCGCACCAGCTGAGCCCTGAGCATGGCGTTCTCAGAGTTCAGATCATCCATTTGATGCAACAACTTTCTGATTTCATGCTTAAAGCCTTTGCTTGCACCGCCCTCACCATCATGGGAACCTCCTTCATCCTTCAGCCCCAACTGACTCTTTGCCTCTAGTACTCTGTATTCAGACATCAGCCGCTCCCGTTCGCTCTGTAAAGACACCATCGAGTTCTTCAATGACTCGATCTTCATCTCCATCTGTTCCTTTTCTTGAACGGATCTGCTCACCTGAATTTCAAGACTTTTGACCTTAGCCTGAAGTCCTCTTATGTCTTTGTCCAACCTTTCCCTTTGGTAGCGTGACGACGTGAGTCTGTCTTCGTAAACAGACACCTGGTTGTGATAGTTAGCCTGGAGTTGCTCCAGATACCCAGACATCTGGCCATCTTTGCAGGAAAGCAGGGAGGAGATCTCGGCATCTTTGCCCTGAAGGAGTGTTTTCAGTTGAATTGCAATGCCCAGCTGCTTGTCAAAGTCAGCCTGAATTCTGTCCCGTTCGGTCTGTAAAAGGTGCAGCTGAGCTTCTGTGTCAGCATTGAGCTTCTCCATCTGCTGAAGACGAGGCTGCAGCTGGGAGAGCTCGTCCTCTCTCTCTGCCAGCTGTCGGTTCAGACCGTTCTTCTCTTGCTCCAATCTTTCCACTCGACCACTGAGTTCCTTCACCTGAACAGTCATGAGCTCCAAATTCTCACTCACTTCAGCGTTGGTTGCGCTTACTATAAACATCTGGCGCTGATGAGCGGCGGCAGCAACTGAGTACTCATTCAACGTCCTTTCCAGTCTTAGTTTAGCCACTCGAAGTTCATTCACTTCCTTTTCTTTCTTCCTCAGATCCTCCAGGAACCTTGTGATGGTTGACCCTTGTTCCAGCAGTTGCTTGTCTTTCTGATGGAGGCTCTTCTGGTACAAATCATCCCAGAGTCTGGAGGTGTCAGCCCCATGTGGAGTGGAAGTCAGAGCAGAAAGCTTGGCTTCGCTGGTCTCAACCGCTCTCCTCAGGGTGTTTATCTGGAGATCTTTAGAGTGCAACTCCTGGATCAGTTCATCCACTCTTTCATTTTCCTTCTCTCTCAGATTCTTCAGCTCGTCAACTTGTTGCTGTAGCTGATTCTGTATGAAGGATTGTCTTTGTGTTTCTTCAATATGTTGTGACGATTTAGTTTCCTCTATCTGTTTAACGCTCTGGGATATCTGAAGAGCCAGCTGTTCCCTTTCAGACTCGGTACTTGTGATCTTTTCCTCTGCCTCCTGGAGAAGCTTCCTGATATTTACCGACTCGGATTCGAGTCTCTTACTACTCTCCTCCGATGCCGACATCTTCTCAGAGTTCTTCTTCAGCTCTTTCTCCAAATGTTCACAGGTTGACTGTGAACTCTTCAGGGAGTTTTCCAGATCTAGAATCACCTCTTGGTACCGGATGCAGTTTTGTTGGAGCTGATTTATCTCCTGGTGCTTTTCTTTCAGCAGCTCTTGCAGCTCCTTCTTCACGTTCTTGGATCCCTCGCTGCCTCTCTGAACAGTCTTGAGTTTCTCTTCAAACTCTCTAACCAACTTGAGCTGCTCCTGCTCTTTTTCTCGACAGACCTGATCGCTCATCTCCCTGCTCGATGTAAGCTGCGCCGTCAGCTGAGCGTTCTGGGTTTGCAGGACATTGACGGACTCTGTCAACTCATCAATTCTTTCTGAATTCTTCAGGATCACAGTTTCCAAATATTCATTCTCGTTTTTCACCTTGTCCGAAATCTCTTGGGTATTCTCCAGCTCCTCCTGCAGCAGTGTCTTGTCGTCCTCCAGGATTCGGACCTTCTCGTTCAGACTGATCGTCTCCTGGTTGTGCTTGTTGAGAATATCTCGGAGCTCTTTGATCCCATCATCTCGCCTTCCCAGCTCCAGCTCCAGCTTCTTCTGGATTTCTTTTAGTCTTTCAGAAAGATCCGCCTTCTCCTTTTGCAGCAGATTGCTTATTTCCAGCTGAGAGCTCAGTTCTGTTTTCTGTGCTTCAATTTGCGCCGTCAGTGAGTTATTCAAACTGAGAGCTTCATCGAGCTTCAGCTGCATATTGTTTGCGTTGTTGTTTGATTCCAAGTTCTTCTCCTCCAGAGAACAACTCGCTGCTTCTAGTTTTTCAGCCAGCTGGATGTTTTCTGCCTGAATCGCTGAGAGTTTCTCTCCAAGTTGGGAAATCTCTGCCTCCAGGTGCCGGTTTGTGTCTCTTAGTTCGGACACCGCCACCTCCTGGTTTCCATCAAGCTGTGAGATTTGCTTTTGAAGATTCTGATTCTCTTCCTCCAGGTTCTCGATCTTCTGGCGTTTCTCTTTGGAGAATTTGTGCATCTTCTCTTTAATCCTCTCATTTTCCTCCTCCGCCGCTTGGGCTCGCTTTTCCAGGATCTCCTTCTGGGTCTCCTGATCATGGATTCTTTTCAGAGCTTCCTGACGCTCTCTCTTGGCTCCTTCCAACAGCTGCCTCATCTTGTCCATCTCACTGCTCACGTTTTCGTACGCTTGCAGCAGAGACTCATACTCTTGCTTCAGCTCAGCATGCTTTGACTTCCATTTGGTCAGCTCCTCGGTTTGGGAGTCTTTGAGCGACTCGAGCTGGCAGGAGAAGGCCTGTTTCTGCTGTGTGATGCTCTCGATGGTTGACTTCAAACTGTCGCAGGCTGCAGACAGGCTGCGGTTGTCGTTCAAGATGCAATCAACATCAGCGACCAGCGCGTCTCTTTCTTTGAGGACAGATGATGCAGAACCTTCCAGCTCCACGTTCTGATGCTTCAGCTTCAACAGGGATGACTTCAGATCCAGGTACTCTGCTTCCTTTGCTTCCTGTTGAGCAGACAACTTCTCAACTTCTTCCTTCAGCGAGGCGTTTTCCTTCATCAGATCTTTTCTGGAAACTAAAGCTGCTTGAAGTTTCCTGGTTAGAAGTTTGGTTTGGTTATCTTCTTGGGATCTCTGAAGCCCCTCAGCTTCGGTTCTCACCTTTTCAACTGTGACTTCATGCATTTTGATTTGGTGAACCAGCTGCAGCTCCAGTGAAGTGATTAGTTGATCTTTCTCTGAAACTTGAGCCTGAGACACTGACAAAGCTTCATCTTTCTCCTTCAGTTTCACTTCAAAGTTTTCTGCACAATTGCAAGAGTAAGCAACATGGTCTCTGTTGACTTCATCTTTCTCCTTTACATTCTGCAGTTTCAGTGCAGCCATTTCACCTTTCAGCTCACCGATAAACCTGTCCAAGTTTTCTTTATCCTTCTTCAAAAACTCCATTTCTTGTTGGATTTCTGTGAAGTTTAGCTTCACCTTTTCAGTTTCTTTAACCAAAACATCTTTTTCTTTCTCCGTTTCTGTTAACGTCTTTTGGATTGCTAAATACTCTGAAGATTTCTGTGAAAGCAAACCAACTGCTTCGTCCAGTTGAGTTCTCAGCTGATTGCTTTGCTCCAACATGGCTTCCTTTTCTTTCATTAACATGTGAAGCTTTTCCTCGTTTGCTCGCTTCTCTTCCTGGAGTTGGTTCTCTAAAGTCACAGTTCTGTCCAATAACTCCTGATTCTCCTGATGCCCAGCTTGATATTTCTCCATCTCGTGGGTTTTCCGTTCTACTTCTGCCTGAGCTTTCTCCAGGTCGCTCTGAACTCTCTGCAAAGTCGACTTTAAAGCAGCTTCTCTTTCTTCAACCTGAGCAAAAGCTTCGTTTTTATCAGCCATTTCAAGAGAAATGCTCTCAAACCTGGACCTCATGGTTTCCAGAGACACTTTGACATCTTGCAGAGTTTTGTCCTTCTCCTCGATGAGCCGTCTTAAGGAGTTCGCTTCATCTAGATAAGAGGTAGAAGTTTTATGGAGCTCATCCAGCTCCTCTGCCTGCAGCTGGTGTTGCGCTAAGAGAGCCTCGTGCTTCTCTTTCAGCTCAGATAGCTCTTGAGTAAGTTTCTTCTCATTTTCTTGAGCCTTCTTTAGTGTTTCCTTGCGTGCCAGCAGTGCAGCCTGGGCCTTTTTCTGCAGAGCAGCTTTTTCTTGCTTCATCTGTGCCCGCTCCACCTCCAGATCTGCAGCAGCGGAGGAAGACTTGTCCTTCAGCTCGTCCTGGAATGTCTTCGTTTCGTTCTGAAGCTCCTCTAGTTTCTGTATCAAATTGTTTCTTTCTCGTTCGATGTCTTCTGCTCTGGACTGAAGCTCCTCAATGACAGAGTTTTTCTCCTTGACTTTCTCTAAAGCGTCACACAAGCTCTCCTCTTTTTCCATTAATGTCCTCTGCAGCATTTGTTTTTCGGATTGTAATTGCTCTGCAGCTCTTTCACCAACTGCTTTGTGTTCAAGTCTCTCCGCGTCAAGAACAGAAATTTTTTCTTCATACGTTTGTTTCATTTCATTCAACTTTTCCTGCAAAACATACATTTTATTGTTCTGTCCTTCTTCCTTTTGCTTCTCATACTCATCAATCCTTTTCAGCAGATCTTTTCTCACAACCAGAGCAGCCTGAAGTTTCTTCTTCATGGTTTCCTTCTCTTTGGATGCAGCAGAAAGCTCCTTCTGCAGATCCTCTGCTTCCTTTCTGAGCTGAAGCTTCTCAGAGTTCTCCTTCTGAAAACATGAAAGTTGTTCCTGTAGCTGCAGAGAAATCTCCTGCTGAGCACGCTCCATGTTCTCCAGCTGCGCTGACAGGGAGGCGTTTTCCTCCACCAGCTTCAGCCTCTCGTTTGAGGCGGACTCGATGAGCTGAGCGATGGAGGCGTCTTTATCCTTCAGCTGCTGGCTGAGAGAGGAGAGCAGCTCCTTCTGCTGGCTGACCTGGAGGCTCATGCAGCTCATCTGTTCATCTAAGGATGTGTTCTTCTGCAGCTCTGCATGAAACTGAGCCTGTAAATTCTCCAGAGCTTCCTGTTTCTTCTCATCGCTGCTCCTTTGATTCTGCAGCTGTGCAGCAGTTTCAGCCAGGTCTCTTTCCACAGCATTTATCTCAGCTTGATGACTCTCGTGTACCTTCTTTATCAAGACTTGTAGTGATGATTCTTCTTGGTTTACTGCAGCAGATCTATCAGAAGAGTCCGTTTCAGTGTTGTTTTTCAGAATTCTTCGTAGCTCGTTGTCTGCAGCTGATAGCGCCTGCTGCAGGCTCCGGTTCTCATCCTCCCTCTCCCGGATGGAAGCCAGAACTCCCTCCAGCTGGACTCTGGATGCCGATGCCTCCAGCTCTTTAGCGCTCAGCTGGTCTGAACCTTGCATGACTGCAGCTGATGCCTCTGCTAATCTGTCCTGCAAACCGTCTAAGTCTTCCTTCAAAGCATTAACTTTAACATCTTTGGATTTCATTTCAGTTTTGAGACGTTCTAATTGTTCTGTGAGCAGACTCTTGTCCTGCTTCTCCCTGTCCAGCAGCGACAGCCACTCCTTCTCAGAGTCCTGCAGAATCTGCTCTATTTTTTGTATGTTTTCTTTCAACTGAGACAGTTCTTCGTCTTTGGCACTAACCTTGGCTTGTAGGCTCTGCTCCAGCTCTTCCCTCTCCGCCTGCAGCTTGCGGTGCTCCTCCCTGGACAGCAGCAGCTCCTCGCTCAGACTCTTGTTGCGCTCTTCCAGTTTCTGCATCTCTGAGATCAGCTGCGCCGCCTGCTTGGCCTGAGCGCCGTACTGGTTGTTTATTGCGTGAAGAGCCATCTCTCTCTGCTCCAGGTTCTCGGTCAGAGCGTTCATCTGCTCTGCGACCTGAAGATGTTGGGATTTAAGTCTTTCTATTTCAACCGTCAGCTGAGTTACACTTGCCTGATGGGCGTCCTCTTTCTCTTTGGACAGGCTGGAGTTCAAGGCTTGGCTTCTGTCCAGCTTGTCCCTGATCAGAGACACCTCCGTCCTCAGAGTCTCCACGGTGGTTTCTGCCGTCTGGCGCCCTCTGCTGGAATCGTCCATTTGTGCTCGAAGGTCGTCGACCTCCTCTGTCCGTTCAGCAAGGCGCTTCCTGACGTCCTGCAGCTCCTCCAGGGATTGGGCGTACTTTTCCTGTAGGTTGGTGAAGGCGCGCTGCGTCTCCTCTGCTGACCTCTTCAGGTTTTCAGACTCGGCAGACAGCAGCTGGTTCCGACTCTGCAGCTGGGACGCCATCTCTGTGCTTTCCATGAACTGCGACTTGAAGAGCGAAGCCTCGTCGGCTCTCCTCTGAGCTTCCTCCACAGAGCGGGATCGCTCCAGGAGGGCAGCATCTTTTTCTCCCAAAGCCGCCCTGAGTCGTTCCGCCTCAGAGGCCTGGACCTGCAGGGAGCTGCTGAGCTTAGAGACGGATTCCTCCAGGTGAGATATCCTCTCTTTCAGGCTGTCGCACTCGGCCTCTTTGCCTTGCAGATGGGAGTTGAGGTTCTCCACGGTGGCGGTCGAGTGACTCTGATACTCAAGGCTCAACTGCTCCTTCTTCTCCAGGGCGTCTTTCAGCACACCTGACTCTGAGGTCAGAGTTTCTACCTGACCTCTGAGGTTGGAGGTCGTCTCCTGCAGCTCTGACAGCTGTTTTTGCAGAGTGTCGTTGTGATCTTTGATCTGCTTCAGCTGTTGGTCCTGCTGCTGGATAAAAGCTTGCAGTTTCTCCAGGTTTTCATCCTTTTCCTGCATGGTGGATCTCATCGTCTCCGCCTCTGACTGGACATTTCTGAGCTCCTTCTCTCTGTCTGAGATTTCTGCTCTCAGTCTGCTGATGAGCTCCAGCTCGCTCGCCATTTTCTGCAGCTCAGCCTTCAGCCTGCAGTTCTGGTCCGTCAGCGCCTGCATGCCGTCCCTCAGGTCGGTCACCTCGGCCTCGCTCTGCTGCAGCTGCTGCTCATTCTCTGCAGAGAGTTTCTGCAGGGAAGCTTTTAAACTGGAGATCTCCGCCTCCATCTCTGCGGCGCTCTGGTTCATGGCTCCGATCTGACTGCTCAGTGAAAACACTGACTCGCTGCGTTTCTTCAGCTCCTCTCTCTGACTCTGGAGCTGGTGAGTGACCTCCTGGAAGGCCTGCTCTTTCTGCTCCAGCTGCTGTCGCATCTCACACGTTTCTCTCCTGACTGACTCGGCTTCTTCCTGCAGCTTCGACGCCAGCTCTCTCTGAGTCAGAAGCTCGTTCTGATAAACTCGACATTCCTCTGCCGTCTGGTTGAGCGTGGAGTCTTTCTCCATCAGCGCGGCCTTCAGAACCGAGCCCTGCTCCTGCAGCATGGACACGGTGTCCTGGAGCTGCAGCAGCTGGTTCTGCCGGGCCTCCAGCTGGGTTCTCTGCTCAGAGATGGTTTTCTCCGTGTCTTTCAGCTGACTGACCTGCTCCTGTAAACTCTGGAGGTGTTCCTCCGTCTCCCGCAGCGATCTGGACAGACGAGCGCATTCATTTGTCTTCTCCAGCAGACCTGCAGAGTTTGACTCTTGGCTTTCAGTCAGGATCTTCCTCAGCTCCTCTTTCTCATCGGTCAGAGCGCTGATTGTTTTCTGATTGTCTTGGATTTGGTTTTCGAGGCTGGAAGCTTTTTCCTGGAGGAAACTTTTCTCGGCTGCTAAGTCAGAAACCAGTTGGCTGTTTTTCCCTAACTCTTCCTGTAATCTCTGATTATCAGCCGTCAGATTGATAATCTGAGTCCTGATCTGGGAGTTCTGCTCAGCAGATGCTTCCAGTTGTTGGGTAAGCTCAGAAACAGTCTGTCTTTGTTGAGAAATCTGGTTTTCTTTGGATTCACAGGCGAAGCGGAGGTTCTGGTTTTCCTCGGTGAGAGTCTGGAGGTGGGAATTTAAATCATCCAGTTTAGTTTTCCTCCACTCCGCCTCAGATTCCAGTTTTCTGGTATTTTCTCTGAAGACGTTAACTTGGTCGTTCAGAGACTTCACCGCCTGGTTTCTGTCGTTCAGTTGGTCTTTGTGGGTTTGACACGTTTCCTCCTGCTCTTTAAGTCGGTGCTTCAGCTCAGAAAGCTCCTCGTTCAGGGATCCAGCTTCAGCTTCCAGCCGGGATTCTTCTTCTTCCTTCTGTTTCAGCATCCGGTCCTTCTCCATCAGCCCAGACTTCAAACTGGACTCTTGTTCTCGGAGCAGAGACAGCGTCTCCTCCAGCTGCGTCAGCAGACTTTGTTGCGTTTCGGTTTTGGACTGAAGGTCAGCGGCGGTTCGCTCCGTTTTCTCCACCTGCAGCCTCATCCGGCTCGCCTCCTCCTCCTTCTCCCTAAGTGCCTCCAGCAGACGGCTACATTCGTTGGTTTTTTCCAGCAGGAGCTCTGAGTTGGAGTTATTGCTTTGCTCTATGACTTGGTTTAAATCCTCTCTCTCTCTCTGCAACCGTTGAATGACTCTGTTGCTGTCAGAAAGCTGCGTCTCCAGCGCAGATATTCGGATCTGGAGGGAATCTCTCTCGGCTGTAACTTCTGAAACGGCTCTGATGCGTTCGCTTGCTTCCAGCTGCAGTTTGTCTCTGTGTTCGGTGATGACCTGAAGCTGTTCCTCCAGACTGCCGTTAAGCTGAAGAGCAGATGTAACTCTTTCATGGAGCTCGTCTGTTTGGCGTCTCTGAAGCTCCAGTTCTTCTTTCAGCCCTTTAAGTTTTACCTCCAGCTCTTGTTTTTGAGTCTCTGTGCTTCTTAAGATCTCCTCGACTTTGGAGAAGCCTTCAGATTTATTTTGGATCTCATTGTTCAACCTAGCCTTCTCTGAGTCAAACTTCTGCCTCTCCTCTTCCACCAGTTTATCTGCCGTCCTGATTTGCTCTTCCAGAGATCTTATTGCTTCAAGTTTCTCCTCTAATCTACTGGATAATGTCTCAACCTGGTTGCCGTATTTCTCCACCTGAGCTAAAAGTGTGTTTTGCTCGTCTTTAGAGGATTTCAGCTCCCTTTCCTGAACCTGTTCCTTATCCTTCAGCTCCTGCTGCAGTTTTTCGCTGATCGTGTTTTTGTCCTGAAGCTGCAGGACTTTTCCTTCGGACTCCTGCAGCTTTTGTGCTGAAACGTTGAGCTGCTCCTTCAGGGAGGAGATGTGAGTCTCGCATTCGGAGAGATGATTCCTTTGGCTCACATTCAGCTTCTGGATGTCGCCTCGCAGCTCCTGGATGGTTTTCTTGTCGCCTTCGGCCTGCTTCAGCAGATGCTCCACCTCGGCCGCCTTAGATTCTCCTTCCTCTTTGGTTTTCTCCAGCTCCGCCTCGGCATCCTTCAGCTTCCCCATCAGTTCTGTGATTTTGCCGTTCAGGGTTTGCTGGTCGGAGTTCTGCGAGTCCCTGATGATCGTAGCTTCCCGCTCAGCCTTCCTCAGAGCGTTCTCCACCTGGACCAGGCTCTCCTCTTTCTCCTTGACCTCCTGCTTCAGCAGGCTGAGCTGCTCGCCGTACTCGGCCATGTTCCCGGCCAGGCTGGATATCTCTCTGTCCTTCTCCAGCAGAACGTCCTTCAGACTGTCGATTTCCCGCTCGCAGCTCTGGAGGTCGTGGATCAGTTGGGCTCGCTCTTCCAGGTGAGTCGTGTTCAGCTTGTCCAGCTCCTCACTGGTCTGGTCCAGCTCCGCTTGGAGCGTTTCTATGGTAACCTCTTGCTTTTGGGCCTGAAAATGGTTTTAAAAATAAGTTTTAAGTTATTATGCTCAATTCATTCAAGAAATGACACAAAAACACTAAAATTAGCAAATTATTTGTGCAAAATTACGTCTTCATCCTCATTTATTGGAACCTCCGAAAGGATTTATGAAATCAAACGCTCCTTTTCAGCAGCTGCATCATTTCATATCGAAAAGTTTGAAAAATTGTAATTTATGACTGAAGCAATAATCATGATATAAATACAAAAAAGGCAGTTTTAACTAAGTTTAAACTATTAATTTCCTGATTTTGTAGATCATAAATTAGATTTGAAACTTTCTTCAAAGTTGGAAAGACTGGAAAACATTTTAATCAAACAAAGCTGAGTGTGTTAGAATCAGCTTAGGACAATTCCTCCTGGGATAAATCTGCCCAAATCTATGAGCAGAGGAATAATCAGGGAGTTTAAAGCTGCAGACCGACATGTTGGTGTCACCATGTCGCCATAACAACCGTTAGATCATTGATGTCCAAACCGTTTCACCAGAGAGCCACGGAAATGCAGTCATTTTTATTAAAAACTCCAAAAATAACTGAGCATGCAATATTTTAGTGAAACATGTGGCTATTTTAGAAAACAAAGTGATCTTTATGTTATTGTAAATTTAAAACAGAATTTTGTAGATTTGCCAAAACAGACCGGAATGCAAAAAAAATTAAAAAATAAAAAGTTTCCGCCCAACCATTACAAACGTAAACATGTGGAGACGAAGATCTAAAACTCCAGGAGGAGCCATGATGCTGCGGGCTTCTTTTCATAAACATTAATAAAACATTTGGCAGGAAGCTGATAATGGGTCGTTGGGCCTTTCAGCAGGAAATAATCCAAAACAAATTAAATCCACCTTCCTCTGACAAGCTGAGGGCTGAGCTGAAGACAGAACCAAAACTCTGAACCATCTGAAGGTTGAACCAGCGACTGACAGCGAGGAGGAAAATACTCAAACTGGACTTTCCTAAACTTCCCAGCATGAAATGGTGCAGCTGCGATGAAAGATGAATTGATTCATCTTTATCAGAGGACTCGATAAGCATGGAGGGTTTTTTGCTCTGCTAGGACACACCTTCTCCTTCAGCGCACTCAGCTTCTGAATCAGGTCTGCAGCTTCAGTTTTCAGTTCAGAGCACTGCTTCTCCGAGCTGCTGCGTCTCTTCGTCACGTTTTCCAGCTGTAAGAACGAATCCAAACATGAACGCTGAAGGCTGAGGAGACGCCTTGGTTCCTGAGAGGAAAAGCAAAGCTTGGGTTCTTACGCTGTGCTCGGTCTGGAGGAGTTTGTCGGAGAGCTCTTTGACCTGGATCTCCTTCTGGCTCAGCGTTTCTCTAAGGCTGTCGATGAGCTCCAGCTTCTCAGACGTCTTGGCCAGAATGTTCTCCTTCTCAATCAGGGAACTTTGCAGGCTCTCCTGGGTGTCAGTCAGCCTGCACAGACAAAAAAACTAACTTTTTATGGTCATTCTGTCTTCCTGGAGTAACTATAGTAGTAATGTAAACCTGAACTATTTTTATTCAAAGTGATCAGACACCAGCCCATGCCATATGGAAAGCAGTTGTATCATTTTCTGTCTGAAACCTGAGCCGTTAGCAGTGTTACCCTTTGAGCTGCTCGCTGAGGCTGTTGACCAGCAGCTGATGTTTCTCGGTGTCTCTGCTGTGCTGACCGCGCACGCTGGCCAGCTGGCTCTGCAGTTTCTCCATCTCATTCTGTGGTGACAAAGAAGATAATTAAGAAAAAGGTCAAATTACGATAAAGATCACAGGATCTTAATTTCAGCACAGCAAACAGACCTAAAGGAAAGCAGCATTTCTTAAAAGCATAAAGACGTTTGTGTTTACAAAGGAAGGCAAACTTCTCTTTAATGTTGAAATAGAAGATAAAGAGTAAAAACTAAAGGATCTTACTCAGTTTTATTCATCCATCTGATACTTTAGTGGCACAATAAGAAACTTTACTTTAATCTACTGCAGTTTGGGAGAAACTCAGTTATTTCTAAGTATTTATCTGTGTTTTTGTACAGTTTGCATGAAGCTACTTCTGAGTCTTAGAATAAAAATTGTAACTGATTTAACAGACCAAAATATTTAGCTTTAGATAGATTTTTCTGGTCTGGACGTCCAAGTTCCTATCA
This sequence comes from Xiphophorus maculatus, assembly GCF_002775205.1. Taxonomy (NCBI): domain Eukaryota; kingdom Metazoa; phylum Chordata; class Actinopteri; order Cyprinodontiformes; family Poeciliidae; genus Xiphophorus; species Xiphophorus maculatus. The sequence continues at coordinate 1,243,561 of NC_036446.1, read as the reverse complement.
TATGAAGGTATATAAAGCAAAGAAGAGATTGTTAATTATGGTTTAGCAGTATGTGTTTTCAGTTCCTACATAATTGGAGCCCAACGTGGGGAACCCGACCCAAAGCTGGTCAGAGTTAAAGAGAAAACAGATTAAGTTAAATCCAGGTTGCCACATAGGAAGCCATAACTTTCCATCTCCTTTACAATGATCCACTGTGTTGGTTTATCATATTCAATCCCAGTAAAACACAGTGAAGTTTGGTTCTAACCTGTTCCAGGGTATGAAACCCTCATTTCTCTTTTCTTCTATTTCCTTTGTAAATGTGCTTGTAGTTTGGCTGAAGCAGGTTTTGTGGAGAACATTTCAGCTCATTTCCACCTTGTGCCACAGACCACGTTCAGTAATGATGACGCGTCAGCTCTGCATGTCTGTGGTTAACCACGCACGCCAGCCACACCGTTAGCCACCACCGCCAGAGGCGCCCTCCAGCGCACACCAAACATGAGCGACCCAACACACCTGAGAAACCCAACATGGCTGCTCTTCTTCATCTACATCAAACGTCACCTGTGTTAGAAGGGTTTAACATGCAGTTCACTCGTCATTTCACCAACTTATTCCTCAGTGGGACGGTTATATGGTCACAGTGTAAGGTGGTCTTTAAGAAGGTGAGCGGTTGTTAGAGGTAAAGCTGCGATGCGGGGAGCAGGAGCGTACCTGTAGCGCCTCTATCCGGGCCTGCAGCTGCAGCCGGTCCTCCAGGTCCTGGCACCGCTCCTCCAGGCTCAGGATCTGCTCCTGCAGCTGGTTTCTCTCGAGCTCCAGCTCCTCCACGACGGAGCGCAACCCGTCTGCAACCGCCGGCAGACACAGTTAGAGTCGGAAATGGACTGAGAATAAACATCTTTCATGAGCAAGTGCATCACAACTAAAACTTCCTTCACTGAGATTATTTTCCAAACGATAATGTAGAAAAGAAATGTGCAGGAAAAGAAAATTAAAATTGTAAAATAATATTTGTTTCAAGGAAAACCCTTTGAGGTGCGTCATCTAATTTTCAAGAGGGTAATATTTCATAATAAAAAAAATAGAAATAACGATATTTAAAAGTGATCGATATTCTAATACTTAAACTTATTTTTATAAACATTTAATAATTAAATTTTAAAATTTAATCATTAAAATAACCAAAGTAAATTTAAAAGTAAATTTTAAATTCATTATAATTGCATACCTATTTTCTAATATTTTTAATTTTATTTTTATAAACTGTAGTTTATACAGTTTATAAATTAAGATTTATAATTTTAAATCTTAATTATAATTTAGATTTAAAAATTAAACAAATCATTAAAAATTTTAAACCAAAGGCAGAAAAAATATATTAGTTTCAGAATAAATAATTATAATTATTTAAAACATTTTTTAAACTAACTATCTAATTTTATTTTCATAAACATTTATTTAATCTTAAGAATTAAATAAATCACAAATAAAATGTATAGGTTAAGGGTTGTAAAACATAATAAATACTGTTTATTTAATAATTTCTCATTAATGAATCCACATTAACATATCTACCACTTTGATTTTAAAAGGGTAGGAATGTCAGCATCCTGGGAGGAACATGTTTTATTCAGGTGAAGAAAACAACATTTAAGTTTGTTTCTTTTAAATCACCAAAAATTACATCAGTTTTCAATCTGAAAAATATATTAAAAATTTAGTATTGAAAGTGCATTTTCTGTAATCGACCATTTGGAGATAAAAACTGATGTAATCTTTGGTTCTGTGAGTAAAACAAACCTGGAAGCAGGTGAAGGAGAAACATTAGAAACAAAATGGGAGGAAATCGTGCAGAAACGCCAAAAAACACCAAACTTACCGCAGATGGACGACATCTTTCCACCCACATTCATAATGATCTCACTTTAACTGAGACACACTGACAAACACTAGCCAGCTCAACCAGCATGCACGTGTCTGAGAAATTAAAATCTTAGAACTCATGATATGATGAGGCAGACGACTGCGCCGACTGCCACAGCAGAGCTCTGTAAACCAAAAAAACACAAAAACCAGAGATCCCAGTGGTTTTTACCAGGCCAGACGGGGAATGAACAGCCAGGAGTCCAACATGGTGTTATGGATAAAACAAAACTACCCAAAGGAAACTGAAGCTTCCCACAGTGCAGGTGACTGAGTGCATGCCGGCGGAAAGCTGCCTCGCGGGTCTCACACCTGTGTCAGGAGTACTGAACTCGGGCCACCAACCTCCCATGTTCTCTCCCTCCATCGGGGTCGTGCTCTCCGAGGTTCTGCCGGGGTTCTGGAAGGACGCCTGTCCGTCAAACTCAAAATCCTCCTAAACACAGAATGTTTATATTAAAAATCCACTCCACTGTGTGGCTGCAAAGCAAGCCCACACCATCAACCCTCCACCACCGTGCTCCACAGGTGATAATGAGTTTAGGCTGATCTGCTGGGTTCGGTTTCTTCCTTCATGGTCCAACACGTCCTTCATCCAGATGCAGCTTTGCCATCTTACTTCGAGAGAGGCTTTCTCCTTTTACCCTTTCTAGCAGCCATACTGGCTCAGAGTCGTGACCTTTGACCTTGACCCCGCTAACTGAGGCCTATAGCATGAGAGATGGTGGTGGGACATCCAGTCCTGAGAAGACTGCCGGCTGTCTGAGAGGTTTTCCTTTGGGGAATAATCTTCCTCTCTGCAGAACGATGGACAGGCAATTTGGAGATGACCTTTGACCCTTCCCAGACTGTTGCTTCTCCAACATCTCTGTTGTGTTTCCAGCTGGAGCAGAATCAGTTAATCCATGCATCTGATCAGCAGCAACTTGCAGCTTTTTTCCCCATTTAAAGTTTACAGATTTAAATCTTAAAGGTCATAAAAGGAGCTGAGAAAAACTGGGAAAAACTGGGGAAAACTGAGAAAAACTGGGAAAAACTGGGGAAAACTGGGGAAAACTGAGAAAAACTGGGAAAAACTGGGAAAAACTGGGAAAAACTGGGGAAAACTGGGAAAAACTGGGAAAAACTGGGGAAAACGTTGTTAAAGGTTAACAGAGCTCCATGTATGTAACATTCTGTAGCTGCTTGAGTGTGCTATAAAATAGAACTATCTGCCTGGAAAATACATAATATTGCCCCTCTAAGATAAAAAAAATTCCAAAATAAGTATTAATATCTCATATTATTAATTATAGTTAATAATAATTTATTTAAAAATAAGATATTTCTAATACTTTTAATTTTATTTTATTAAACATTTAATTTTAAAGATTAAATAATTATTAATAAACAAAAAAAATCAAAAGGCAAGAAAAAATATATTCATTTAAAAAGAATAAATTGAGTTCACACCAACCTGCAGGCTTCGATGGGCCGGAGCTAGCAGCTTCTTGGCCCCGGGTCGGCCCAGCCCCCGAGCTTGAGCCAGCTCCTCCTCCAACTCCTGCTGCCGGGTGGCCAGAGCTGGATCGGAGCAGCCAGGAAAGAACCAGTCATCCTCAATCAGTTTTGTGCCACAGGGGAAAAGGGGAGGACGAGTTTGTGGATGGAAGTGAACATTAAAGTGGACTGGACAGAGGAGCAGAAGCGTGACGATGTTGATGGTGTTGGTGGTGAAGAATATGGAAATCACACACAGAAAAGCTTTTTCTAGGAGTGGAAACACTGAGCGAAGAGGAGAGGTGAAAGAATCAGGGATGGAGAAAAATATGGATTTCTATGTCTGCAACACTTCATGAAGAGACACACACTGCTCAAAGCCATGCACACCTAATTTGCATTGCAAAGGAAAACAGCATTCAAACATGTGGGAGACGGAGTGGCAGTGGGAGGAAGGACAGAGCCCGTCTTTATGAGTCACATTTAAAAGCCAACGCTTCATCGCTGAAAACGTGAAATCTGTGCAGATCTGAGAGGGTTCCTCAGGACGGAAGCAGGGCGGCGTCCGAACTGATCACCGCAGACGGTCCCATCCGTTTTGTGCAGACAGGCTGCTTGGTGGGTGGAGGGGGAGAAAAGGTGGAGGGCAGCTCCAAGCAGAGGGTGAAGCAGAGAGGGGACACAGTGTGTTCAGCGCTGATTAGTGTGTGCACAGCAAGCAGAGTTAGGAAGACATGGAAAGTTCCCAAAATCCGATGAGGCAAAGCGATTCAGTCCTGGGAGGGTCAGAACCGACTCCACTTCAACCCAACTCCAGTTTATCTCAGGGATTTTATGTGACTGACCAACACAAAGTAATGCAGGTTTATCAAAAGGAGAGAAAACGATGCAACGCTTCCAATTAATTCACAATAAAAATCTTAAAAGTGTGGAGTGCTTCTATGTTCAACTCTCCACGTCAATCTATTCAAGCACCACCATTGGATGCAGTTGACTCCAGCAGCTTTGCATATTTTTCCCCAAATCTTTTTTTTTTTTTTGTTGGAAGATTATTGAAGAAAAGGGAACTTCCCACAGCATGATGCTGCCACCAACATGGCCTTCTCATTCTGTGTTTTTCAGAAAGTAGCCATCAGATACACCTGAGATAGAGCTCACACTAACAGGTACATCCAGAGTTTGGATGGATGGATGGATGGAGCGTGATCAGACCCAGTAGATCCGTTAATTTACGACGGAGCGTTAGGCCCAGAGTAAGAAGAAAATTATTACGAGAATAAAACTTTAATGATACAAGAATAACTTTGTAATTTATGAGAAGTTGTAATATTACAAGAACAAAGTCATAATACTAAAATAAAGTTGTAATATTATGTGAATAAAGTTATAATAATGTGAGAATAAGTTTGGGATCTCATTCTGTTTGGTTCTGTGTAGATCTTTCAATAATTTCTGATGGTTGCACAGATTTTCTTGAAAGTTATCAGAGTAAAGGAGCCAGAATACAATTACATGACATTTCTGATTTTTAAATGTAAAAGAGGTGGAAATCATGTATTTGTGTTAAGTTTTGTGTTGGTCTGTCACACAGATTAACAATAAGATACATTAAATACAGTATCTGAAGTGTAAAAAATATCAGAGAAAGTTTTTCAAGGCATAGTCTGCATGTTAGAACAGAACACACACCCCAGTGATGCAGTAAGTTTAAAACCTGTGGCCTCTTACTCTTAATTACTTTTATATCAGACAATATTTGGTCCTCAGTAACTGATAATGCATCAATTAAACACCAATCTGCCTGTTAGTAAGGATGAGAGTGAAGGATCTCCGCCTGAAGCATTTTACTCCTCAGTTAGTGCAAATCTTCCCAAACACTGAGCTGAAGCTGAGACCAGGACACCACTGCTGCAGCGCAACCATTAGACTCCAGACCAACAGAAAAACTGGCACAGAGGACAAGAAGAGAGGGGAAAAGGTGTAAAAACAGAGGAAACTAAACGACAGACTCTGCAGCGCGGCCCGTCTCTGCACTGGCTGAAGCTCAACCCTGTAAAGCTGAGAGGAGCCGCAGGCAGTGCAGGGAGCAGGAGCTGCGCTGGAGGTGGAGGAGCCTGCATGCACAAAACTGATGGGAAACGGTTCTGAGTGGCTGCTCCCATCCCCGGAGCAGGGGGCCGGAGAGGGAGGCGGTCCGCGAGACGGGAGGCAGCGCACGCTAACTCAGATCTCCCACATGATGACGGCGAGGACAGGGGAAATAAAGAAACAGAAAGTGATGTTCAGTCAGACAACAGGGGAAAGAAACACAAAAAAACTCCACAGACTTTGGGCTCATTGAGACACGATGGCTGCAGCTGGACTGAACCTGCAGGCGTCAAACTCATCTTCATTTTGGGTCAAATTAAGGTCATGAATGTCCTTAAAGGGCCAGAACGTTTTGATAAAACCCATTATTAAACTGTTAAAATATTAATAAATAGATGTGTCTTCATTAAGTACTTCTTAAAATTAAACCATATTTAACATCTTTTCACACTGATCAGTCCATCCAGGATTTCACGACTGTTGTTGTGATTTTTGGCAAATCACAAGTTTTGTGGTGCTAATTTAGAAATGTAATTTAGACTGAGGGACCAAGAAATACTGCCACCTACAGGTGGGAGTTAGAGTCACTTAAACCCATTTAGAACTGCAACTACCAAATATTTAAGGAATCAATTCTATCAGTTATTCGGACGATTAATCAGATAAAGAAATTGCCACATTCTGCAGAATTTTTTACTCAATATGAAAAATACACTAAAAGAGGAAAATAAACAATTCCTTTATTAAAATAAGAAAATAAATATTATATTGTCTAAAATACAACAATAGCAAAAGGTGCTTCATATTTTCTTACATAACTTGAACCAGTTGAAGCTCAAACTGGAGGAGCTCTGGATGGAAAACATTTACAGTAAAAGGTTTTCTTTACATAAATTAAATATTAATATATGTACATATATTAAATGCCATTTCTTTGTTTAGTTTTTTTGCTATTTTTTAGAATCTGTGTATTCGAGATAATTAATTGATTACTAAATTAGACAATTATTTCTGTAATCAATTAATCACAATGAATCTTATTAACCGTTTCAGCTCCAAACACAAAGTTTTAAGGCATTTTTGGCAAAAAAAAAAAAAAGATTTGCAAAAATCTCACAACTATGTATTACCGAGATAAAAAGAACCAGCTGATTTTTTGCATAAATTTTTGCAAAAACCTGGAGGGACTGATTGACGTAGTTTGGTGTCTGTGTTTTTTTGTGTTGTATTTGTTGCTGCCTCTTGGCCAGGACTCCCTGACAAAGAGGAGTCCTTATCAGAGAGGTTTTTAGTTGATTAACTTCTCAATTAAAAGGGATTTTTATCCATTTTACCAGGATAAAAATAAAGGTCAAATAAATAAAAACATAAAAAGCTTTGGCGGGCCAGATTTAGTTAGACATGTGCTTTATAGAGGTGAATCTGGCTTTAATGAGACTAAAATAAAAACATGAGAGTTGCTGCGTTATGAAGGACGACGGAGCAGATTAGGTGTGCGTGAGGTGAGCGGATGAGCAGAAGGATCCGGTTCTGGTTCCTATCCTGCAGCTGCTGTCTCACCCTCTCGCTCCTCCTCCATGTGGCTGATCCGCAGCGCCATGGCCGCCCTCTCCTCCCGTTCCTCCCGGACGCGGCCCCGGGCGCTCGCCGCCTCCGCCACCATCTCCTGCCACTCCAGCACCTTGCTCTGGGTGTCGTCGGTGCTGCCGGACTCGCTGGCCTGCAGACAGAGGGTAGACCCGGTGAGGAGCAGGTCGGGACGCGGCAGGTGAAGGCGGGGGGAAGCGGTGCTGACCTGGGAGGCCGCCCTCTTGGTGAACTGCTCCAGCTCGGCCTGCAGCGTCCTCTGCTGCTCCTCGTACACCACCAGCTTCGCCTCCAGCATTTCTGACAGGAAACGGCCAGACGTTCACGGCCGCGGCCTCCAGTCGGAGGAAAATCACAGGGTTCGGTTTCCTTACCGCTCTTCGCTTTCAGCTCCTCGTACTGATCCACCTTCCACTGGTTTTCCTCCCTCTCCTCCTCCAGAGCCGTGATCCGACCCCGGAGCGCCGTCAGGTCCGGAGGAGCAGCGCCAGCCTTACAGGAAGCAGAAAACAGACGTTTTACTTTCATCCGCTCCATTTTACAGGGTTCACATATTTATCCACAGAAACATTTTCAAGTTTCAAGTAGTTTAAAGGCAAATTTGCAGCTTTTCCTTCTCCAAACTTTGGAAATGAAAACAAATCAAATGAAATCTTCAATTCACTATTATATAGTTTATTAGTATTAATAATGTCTTGTGATAGTAACATACATTCTACACCAGGGACAAGATAAACTAACTGAAATGTAACAATATTTTCTGTCCTGAAATGTCTCACACACCTGCCTGGTCTGACAACAGTTAGTGAGAAAAATGTGCCTGTGTCTTTTATTAGGCGTTTTAAATATCTGGTTTCAACTGTAAATAATATTTCCCAACTTTAGGCTGTAATCACTTTTGGATTGCACTTTATTGCTCAGCTGAACAGAAATTAAAACACTTTCCAAACCTTGAAATCGCCTCATTGAAATGAGTTTCACTGCAGCTGCTGCAGACGAAGCATTTGGATCTGGACGCTAAAACTCACCTGGCTTTTCTTCAGCTCCTCTTCCAGCTGTCGGATCCGAGACTTGGACCAAGCTTTCATTTTCAGGAACTTGGCCTCTGACCTGCTGGCCTCTACCGTTTTTTGCTTTGCTTGAGCTGAAAGAAAACAGAAAACTAACTAAATTATCAGAAACCATAAAACCAACCAGAAATGTTCCACATGTCACCAGTAAAATTAACTACAACCTTCCAGCTCTGCCATCCTCTGGACGGAGGCCGGATCTGTCGGCAGGTTTCCGGTTCCTGAGGCCTCCTTGCAGACAGGTGGCGCCACTGCAGGCGAGGCTGTGCGGCGCTCCTCCAGCTGCCCCAGCAGCTCCGTCTGCAGTCGCTCCATCTGGTCCAGATGCTGCGCGCTCAGCTGCTGCAGCTCCACCTGGTGCTTCTCCATCAGGTCCCGCAGCTGCGCTCGCATCACGTGCTTCTCCGCCTCCATCTTGGACTCCAGGCTCTCCCGCTCCACCTGCAGCCGCTGGAGTCGCTCCGTCAGCTCCTGTCGGGTCAGACAGAACCGACACAACGTGACAACAGGAGCCAAAGTATTCAGACCGCGGGAACCTTTCTACATTTATTCACTTTGTAACAAGAAACCAAAGATTTATTTTATCAGGATTTGATGAGCAAGAAGCAGAAAAAAGTATAAAAAGATTCTGATGTGGAAGGAAAATGATTTTTAAAATAAAAATTACTAATGAAAAAAAGGTTAATTAAATATTTTTTAATTAAAATAAAATAAAAATTTCAAAATTAAATGAATATATATACAAGTAAAATAAAAATAAATATGCTACAATTAAAAAATGCATAAAATAAAAACATGTAAAATATATAAAAATATAAAAAATAAAGATGAAATAAAAGTATATATATATTAAATAAATAAATAAAAATGTGAAAAGCATTCAGACCTTCTCAGTGAACACTTTGAGCTCCTGTCCCTACAGGTGCAGCTGCTGGTCTGTTGGGCTTTGAAAATTTTTCTCAATCTTCCTTTAAATGTCTCTAAACAGTTGTCAAGTCTTGCCACAGATTTATTTTGTACTTTGACTAGGCCATTCCAACACATGGATCTGCTTGGATCTAAGCCGTCCCATATCATCTCCAGCTGTGTGTTCAGGGTGGATGATGGAGGGGGAACCATCAGCTCTGACCAGCCTTCCTGTCCCCACAGCATCATGCTGCCACCACCGTGTGTTCAGGATGAGTCCAGTTATCAGTCTATATCAATCTGTCTGGAGCGACATCGTGTGTTTGCACTGGACTGAGGGATTAATAAACATTCATGATACATTAGTCTGATTTTTATTTGTAAGGAGTGTCGAAACTTTTGAGGTCAACACATTAAAAAAAGACAAAAATGGGACGATAACGATGATGAAGCAGGTACATTACAGATTCTTACATTTATGAAAGTGTAAGAACAAATTTACGGGGTACACATTTATTGATGCCATTTCCCTTAAGGTAACCAGAGGGTCACAAACTCGATTTTTCCTGTTCATTGGTTTGGTTTGACGGTAGAGAAAGGACCTGCTGACCTTGATCTGCTGGTCCCTGCCGTCCACCTCTCCCTGCAGCACGTCGATGACCTGCGTCTTCCCGTTCAGAACCTCTTCCTTCTCATGCAGCTTCTGCTTCAGAGCCTTCAGCAGCTGGGGGGAAACAGGAAGTTAGAAGGCGTTTCTAAGCGTTTCATTGGACAGTGAGCGGCGGTGCGGTACCTGCTCCAGGTCGGCGCTGGCGTCTGATTTGGCTGCCAGCCTGAACAGCTCCTGTTCGTGCATCTGGTTGATCTCCGTCAGCTGATTATCTTTCTGAATGATGATGTCTTTAAACGTCTGGATCTGAAAACAAGATGGCGGCGTTATTTCTGCCTCTGCTGCTTCAGTTTGAGCTGCCGTGTGGAAACCTACGTTCTGCTTGAACATGCTCTCCTTCTGGCTGTACTGCTCCTTCTCTGAGGCCAGCAGCTCCTTCAGGCTGTCCGTCTGCTCCAGTAGCAGACTGTAACGCTCCTCTGACTCCTCTACCTTCTTGGTCAGGCTCTGCACCAGCAGCTGCAGCTCCTGCATCTCTCCGCCGACCTCCAGCACCTGAGAAGAAGACAGGAGTTAAAACATGTGGATGCTTCCTCCATCAGAGAAGCAGGGGTTGGATGTTAGAAGAGCTTCACCTTCTGCTGAGGTGCAGCAGCTACAGGGTGATCTCCGGCCAGTCCCGTCTGCAGGTGGACGATGTACGCCTCCTTTTCTGCCAGCCTCCTGTCCCTCTCTGTCAGCATGGCGTCCATCTCCTCTCCTCGCTGCTGCTGAACCTCCAGCTCCTTCCTCTGGAATCATTCAGGAACAATTAACATCTACCAAGACGTCTCCCAAACAGAAATAACTGAGTTCATTTGCACAGTGAATATTATCCACCTTGTTCTCCAGTTCTCCCTCTTTCAGAGAAAGCTGCTGCTCCAGTTCCTCCACCTTCTTCTTCAGCAGGACGATCTTCCCCCGACTGGCCTGCTCTCCTCCTCCCTCTGAAGAACCCTGAGGGACAAACAGCTCATTCAGCCGCCATCATCATCATCATCATCATGTAAATAAAACTGGAAAATTAAACCAAAGAAGAAGTAAAAAAAGAAACAACTGGAGATTAAATATGATTCAGTAAAACAAAACTGAAAAAATTAAATATCCTACCATACAAAAACAAAATAAGATCACTCAATAAAAACTAAAAATAAAATAAAATTTAACAAAAATGAAAAAAAATGTAATTTATTAGAAGCAAAGCAAAGTAAAATACAACATAAATATATTAGAATATGTAGCAGAATAACATCTATAACATATTTTAAAGTAAAACAAGAAACTAAATAATAAAATCTAAAAAAATAATAATAATACAATGAAAATAGCAAAGAAAGTAACTTAAATCTGTAGAGTTCATTTGTTAGTGGAGATCCTGTCTTTCCTCAGACCTTCTTGCTGTGAGTCGGCGTTCCGGATTCTCCCTGCCGTTTCTTCAGCTCCTCCAGCTGTGATGTCAGAGACGTCACCTTGGCCTTGTTCTGGAGGCGGAGCTTAGACAGCTTGGCCTCACACGCCTCCTTCTCCCCCTGAGGCACAAAGCCCACAAATCACCTTCGGTTTAGTCAGAGCAACTGAAGCTGCATTAATTATGGAGGATAATCAATACTGTTTAATATGGTTCTGTTCATTTCTGCCTTTGTTTTGGCGTTCAGGTCAAACATTCACTGAGTTCTTGTCTCACATCCCGTCTCTCAGTGAATGCTGGACTTTGCCTCCAGGGGTTAAAGGTTAACCAGATCCAGCTCCAGGTTGTAGGCGGAGCCATCCAGAGTGGGCGGAGCCTGGCAGGGAGCCGCCCTCACCTTGAGCTGGTCGTCTTTGGAGCGAAGCGTTGCGTCTTTTTCCCGGATCAGCTCCTTCAGTTGGGAGACGAGCTGCTCCGTCTGGATCAGCCGCTCCGCCATTTCCTCCACAGGAAGTTCTGCAGCGCCAACAGGACCTGCAGCGGCTGCAGCGCCGCGAGGGGAGCCGGCGCCCTGAGGAGGAACGATGAAAACCACAGATCAATCTGTTTCTGGATAAAACTTTATGTAGCCAAAGCATATTACTAAGAACTTATTGATTCTTTTTATGATTTATAACAGAAATGCAGTGAAAATAATCAGAATAACTGACAGGTTTCTAATTAAACAGCTCCTTCAGTTTTCACTTCAGATTTCCAGACGTAAACTTTAATTTTTCATCCTTTTCAAACAACTTTATAAATATAAATACTGAAGTTTCCTGAGGATTTATGGCAGATGTTGAGAGAGTGAGAGACATGCAGCAAACTTTCTACTTTACATTGAAGCACAGAAATAAACTAACTGGTTAAATACAAAAATTTTACAATTATTTCTAAATGCTGCTCTGAATAAAGCAAATACAGCATTTCAATATGCCTTTTCTCATCTTAGATAACAACTGAACAATATTATGAATGACTGCCTTCATACTGAAAACAGTTCAGTGGGATTCAAACAGGAAGTTGTAGCTCAGTGAAACGCACCAAGGTCAGCAGTTTGACTGATTCCTGTTAATCTGGACATGAAGCTCAACATTAACACAGATAAACCTGAAGTTATAAAGTCAGAAATACCTGGAGCTTCAAACGTTACCACTGCTGGTGAAAGCTGGTTGTAAAAATGCAGCAGATTAAAAGTATGGGATCATTTTATTGCTCCATAACTGGAGAGCTACCATCCTGCAGCGATGCATCACTGCTCCGAGTCTGAGCTGAAAGACTGGAGCTGAGGAGGGAATTCACCATCTGGAGCAGAAATGCATCTAAAATCTGCAGACAGCTGAACCAAACCTCTAACTGAATGATATTTTATTTCAAAAATGTTTCTTTTTGCTCTTTTAGATCATTTACGGTAGTGTATTTTTAAATTATGCAAATTCAGGACTTACAGAGGAGCCGGGCTCTCCCTCTTCCCCAGAAAACCATTTCAGCATGGTTGATTAGAGCCCTGGAATACACAGACACACACACACACACACACGCACGCACGCACGCACGCACACACACACACACACACACACACACACACACACACACACACACACACACACACACACACACACACACACACACACACACACACACACACACACACACACACACACAGAGAGAGACACAGGAAGTCAGCTTTCTCTTTCACATTCCAACAAAAGGCTGCTGTTCAGGTATTTCTAGGAGAAACACGGACCAGTCAAATCAGATTAATGTCCTGCAGCTCAAATAAAGAAACATTCAATGTTTTTCTACCCAGTTTAAATTATCTTTAATGGTTTGAGTCCTTCATAAATCCTCAGCAGCGGCATAGTTTAGTGATCTGTTCACACATGAAACACATGATTTTCTAAACTCAACTCATTTGGTCTATAATAACTCAAACCAACAGCATATAATACATTAATAAAGGTCAGGGATGGACACTTAAATGGAGATTATCTTGTAATTGGTCCATTTTATGTTGTGTTTAAAACATTTCATTTCTTTTTGTTTTATGTGTTTTCGTTATTACAATTTGTAATCAGAATCAGATAAACTTGATAAAAATCTCAAAGAAAATCAGAAATCAGGGAGAAAATTCAGATTGGTGCATCACTAGTTATTATTTCCTCTGGGTTATCTGCATGTGTTAGAGATAGAGTTATGAATGAATTAATCTGATTCTGATGTTATTTCTGTCATTAATCCTCCTGACTAAAACATGCTACTGATGCTGATTATTATGAATTTTGAGAAAATTAACAAAGAGCCTGTCAAATTATTATTTTTTCCAACACCAAACATGTGGTTCACATGGGACCAGTGTAGGGTCATGAATCCATTTAACAATTATTTTCCATCTGTGGTTCTGGAGGAACAGTTTGATCATTAACTTCCTTCTCTGATGCAGTTTCCAGTTTTCCATTTACTTCCCTAAGAGGCCTAAAGCTTCCCGCCACTCATCACGTTCATGAAGGTCTAAACTTTATCCTAAAGAACCTAGAATTTATTTTTAAACTTTAGAACCAACAACCAGCCGGTCGTTTCTCTTTGCAGTTGAACCAACAGTGGTGGCAGCATCATGCACAGTGTCTGGTTCGAACTTGTGCAAGAAATTTAATCCATGTCAAATATTATAGTTATATTTGCATCATATAGTCCATATAACTTTGTTTCTGTGACAGGATCCAAACGGTTCTCTGGATGGAGCCTGAAACACCAGAGCCAGCTAACAAAGACTCTCATGTTTAAATATTCATCATCACCATGTGAGGGAATCAGATGACCTCTGACCTCAGCAGAAACGCTCTGAGGTCAGAAGTCATGTGATCGCTGGGACAGGAGCCAAGCCTTTCACCGCTGGACAGAAGAAAAACTCCTGCAGGATGTTTAACCAGCTGCTGGGAGAATGACAAAAATCTCAGGTATGAAACAAAATATATCCAATATACCTGCTGTCTGGCTTTTAAACATAAGGAAAAACTTTATTTAGATTAAAAATATCTAGTTTATTTTACAAGTCCCTGTGAAAATATTCTATTCTTTCGTTTGGCCAAGCAGATAAAAAGCAGATAAATTATTTGCTATATGATCAAAAACAAACGGTCCTTTGCTGGGACTCATTTGAATTGGTTCTGACTGGTTCTGTTGAAGAATAATTCAATAAAAACGTTGCTGTTTGCAGCCCAGACCAGCAACATGTCAGCGTCTGGTTCTGGCAGGGAAGTTTTCTGCTCCTCTGCTGGGTGGAAATAATGATCATCTAGTGACTGAAGGAAGCACAGAAAAACAGAAAACAGGAAGATACCGCAGCTGAAATCATCAAGCCAAGATTTTCTAAAAACTAGTTTCAATAATCAAAGAAAAAATCTAAATAATTTAAAAAGCAGTGCTTAAATGATTTTATGGCTAAATGATTGAAATGCAAGTTCTGTCTATTAGTATAATATGAAAATATAAAAATATATATGAATATTTAATTCCTGACCAATTGATATATCCCAGAAACCAGCGTAGCACGCAATAAAACAATTATATTAACAATATTAGTTCTAATATGGGACTTTAAATAAGTGTAAAAGCAGCCAGTAAATAGAAAAACACAATCAGAAAATGTGAAAAAATACTGATCAACACCATTTTAAAAAATTAAAAGCACAGCAGCTGAGAAATTAAATAAAAATAAATAAACAGGACATTGAATATCTGTTACAGCTGATGGTAATGTGTAATATCTGAACATTAACGTTCCTCCTAAGGCTCTTTTCTCTCTGTTTAACCAGTTTATGTAGGATATAAACTGTCTGGTGAATCTTTCCAACTATTCCACTCATTTATAGAAACACAACATTCCTATTGAGGCAGAAACAAGCCAGCCTGTCAGGACCCGAGGCCTGTTCAACACATGATCTGCCTCATTCATTGAGCCTGTTGGCTGTCCAGCCAGAGTCAGAGTGCAGATAAAAATCCGGTCAGACTGGTTCTGTCACCACAGCAGCTTACAAACTGGTGCAGCTCTGACACATTAAACTGGGCTAATCTCCGAGTTTATGAGGAGCAACAGTTACAACCAGCCCAAATCCAGCAGAGCAGGAGCCAATTAAAAACATTCCTGATCAGATTATCAACTGCTGTTATTTTCTTACTTCCAAATCCATATATTACATTTTATGAACACAATACAGACGCCGTAGATACACCTTAAGGCTTCAGCAACAGGCCCAGACATGTCAGCAGATTAAAACGCTGCTTTAAACCAGGCTAAGGCCACACACCGTCCAGTAGCTTGGAGCTAACTTCTTAGCTAACCATTTAAACGCCTCTCGGCTCCCCGGCGGGTCATAAAACACGCAGGCTGTTCAGTTTGAAAGCTTACCGCGCTCACAAGTTCATGAAGAACCCACCCGAGTCAACACCTGGTCCAGAAGAGTCCGGCAAAGTTACATTTTATTACATTTAGAGTACAGATCTTCAACGGGACAGAGGTCTTGGACACATTTGTCAACAGACTGAGAAACGTCTGCGCATGCGCAATTCGAACAGGAAGAAAAAACCTTTTCACGCTTTTTCCATCAGCAGCTACAAAAAGAGATATTTCCAATAAATTACATTCGCATGGATCTAAAATGTATATCACAGGAATACAGGTAAGGAATAAAGTCTTCTGTTCTGTTGTCATTTGTTTTTCCTGCTATTTTTTTTTTGTTCTTATCGTAAAATATGAATCAAAGAAGGAATATTTTCCAGGAGAACTACATGAATATCATTTCCGGTTTTGCTTCCAACCTAAGAAGATTCAAAAAAGATTTTGAAATTGCTTCCTTTTCATGTGAGTACACAATGAGAAAGTGGATTACTATTATTTTATTAACTATTTAAAACATGCCTCCTTGTTTTTTTACTTTTAAAAATTCAAACGTAAGTAGATTTGTTCACATTTTATTGTACAAAA
Organism: Xiphophorus maculatus; assembly: GCF_002775205.1. Lineage (NCBI taxonomy): Eukaryota > Metazoa > Chordata > Actinopteri > Cyprinodontiformes > Poeciliidae > Xiphophorus > Xiphophorus maculatus. The sequence goes on along the minus strand of NC_036446.1, from coordinate 1,227,440 downwards.
AACAAAATGAATCAGCGATTCCTCTTGGATCTTTAAAGGCGAGGGAGAAAAAAAATAGATATCAAATGAATTCATAATGTATTTTCCTTCCTCAGCCTCCAGTCCTGCACCTTGGTGAGTCTGGTTGCCTTGCAGTGTCAGAGGCAGTTTTGATTTATAAAACTGGGGGAAATGAGATGGTCACCCGGTTCTACTGAGAGACGTTTGGGTCGGTGATATGATCCTTACCCATTATGATTGATGGACAGGATGGTTTGAACTTCCTCCTTCTCCCTCTGCTCTCTGGTCTCCGTCCATCCCTTTTCATTTGGGGTCATAGTTCAGGTATTATCTGAACATTTGAATCAGCAGCTCCCAGTTATAAAGACAATACATTGTTTGCTTATAATACAATAACTCTTCTTGCAGATCATCTTTTGAAAATGGTTATCTAATCCCTCAGACTCATTTACTTGTAGTTACCAACAGATTCCTGTTGGAGCTGCAGTCAAACTGAGGAACCTGTTTTTACTTTTTCTCCAGGATTTATTCCCTTTGAAATGAGGCAGTTATGGTTGCAACACTTTTATATCTTTGCTTTTAACTTCTTTTCCATGTTGATCATTAAACACTATTTGCTTTTCTGCACCATTAGAGTGAAACTATCTTTTGGGGTAAATGTAGTCTTTCTTCTCCTCATTAGAAGCTCCGTTTGGTTGGTAGATCAGTGAGTGGATTATTCTGGATCGAGTTTCTGATTGCAGTTGATGTTCCAGAAACACTCGCAGCTCCATCACTCTAAGAAACCTGTCTCAGCCTGATTCCTTGGCCTTCTAATCTCTCCTCCTAATCTTAAAAATAAGCGTGGAAGTAAAAAGGCGTCTGTGTGAAGGCAGCAGATATAATTCTGGCGGTTAAGGAGCCTTACAGGCTAAGAATAGTCCGTCTAATTCAATAGAGTAAAAGCCCCCATAAGGTCTGCATGAAGCGACTGGAGGATCGTTTGGATCTGCAGTCTGATTCCTGTAAACACAGAAACTAACACATCGCTGATGGGAATCTGAAAAAACCCATTAAAACCATAAATGATGACAAAGTCAAGTGTAAAGAGAATCAAACTAGTCATTTTTCCAAATGTTTCATTTATTTTTCAGTAAAAGTGGAGTCTAATGAAGAGTTTGAGCAGCTAAGATGACTCAAATTGCTCCCCAGTTTTATTGTAGATTTTTCTAAATGAAGCTTTGCAACGTTTCAGGTAAAAAACATGTTGTGATCATTTTTTTAAAACAGGCACAGGGGGAAAAACAGTTACAGACCAAAGTGAAAACCATCTAAAGCAGGGGTGGGCACTCCCGGTCCTCGAGGGCCGGTGTCCTGCAACTCTTAGATGTCTCCCTGGTCCAACACACCTGAATCCAACAGCTGAATCTCCTCCTAAGTGCAGTCAAGTTCTCCAGAGTCCTGTTAACGACCTCATTATTTGACTCAGGTGTGTTGAAGTAGAGATGCATCTAAAAGTTGCAGGACACCGGCCCTCGAGGACCAGGAGTGCCCACCCCTGATCTAAAGCATATCTACAGTTATTTTCTACTCTTATTTCCATTTAAATTGATGACAAATGAGATAATAATCATCTTTTCAGAAATAAAATCTACACGTTTTCAGAGTCCAGTTTGGTCACTGATCTCAGAAAGTATATTTTATAATATTTCTGAATTTTTTTATGTTAATTTATCTGTTTGCAGAAAAGTATGTGTGCATCTGAAGGTGAATAAAAGCACAATATCCTTAAATAAAATAAAGTTGAGCTGCCAAACCTAAGAGCTTGTAGTTTGGGTTCTACAGACTCCTGGTTCTGGTGTTCGTATGGGTTTTCTGTTCAGCAAAAGAGACAAAATGTGGTTCAGAAAGTTGTACAATAGAAACATCAACCTTCCATGTTGGAGGAAGGTTGTTTAGACTTTTTTAAATATGAGGTCACAACAGTGTAAAAGGTGTTTTTAAGCCTGTAGTTATCAGTTACAGACAAATTGTTGGATTAATCCAAACTTGGAAATTTCCAAAAGTTGAAGCAAAAGTTCAAACAGTGAGAGGAATGGAATAAGCTTTAAATGAGACCGAGCGAAGATCAAAAGGCTTCTGCTTGAAAAATGAAAATGTGTCGATCCAAAACGTTTGTCCAGCTCTGCAGAGCAACGGCTCAGCAGACAGAATCCACTTTCCCAGAGTAACGGCTGAAGATCCTCTATCAGGACGCGCCAACCTGCTGAAATGCTAAGTTCTGTTGGCAAATATGGATTATTTTGAAGGAAAATGGGAAAAACCTTTTCCCAGAAAAACAGAACCTGAACATTAAGGCTGGCCGCTGAGGTTTAGTCCAGTGTGTCTGTTGATGGTAAGGCTGAATATTCCTGCAGTCTGGAGGACTCAGTTCTTCTTCTGCTGGGTTTTAATGAACCAGGTTTTAGGCGCCAAGTCCAGTCGGAGCTGCTCCATGAGCCACGGATCCTTCTCTGCTCCCTCAATAAACTCCTCCAGAGATATCTGACCTACAGACACAACACAAAGTTTAAGAGTTCACACTGAAAGGAAACAATACTGTTCATTTCCAACGGAGCGTCTTCCTCCATGTTTTCACCTACTGTCTTTGTTTTTGTCCGTCAGCTCAAATATCCTGTCGCAGATGTAGTCGACAGTTTCCACATTCGAATCATTATGCCATTTAATTTTGGTGATGATCTGGATAAAAAGAAACATGATTATGTCAATATTTTAGCAAACATTACCATGATTTTGGACGAAAATTGTGAATATGTTCATTCATTTCTACAAATTAATTTATTTTATGATTTCTCTAAAAGCTGATGGAGATGCAGAGATGGTCCCTGCTTCCCTGCTAATATTTCTTAATTGGTTTCTACCAAAAGTTGCACAGTGTTTTTGTGGTCATAGTTTGAGATGTTTAGATGGCGGCTTTGCAACAATTTGTCTCCAAAAAGCAAAATGCCAACGGCTCTGAAGTGAAAGTGTAAACAACAAATAAAAAACAGAAGTTATTTAACCTCAGAACCACATTTTCAAACATTTATAAGAGATATTTATGACTGTATTTACTACCATGTTTCACAGCCTGCAGGTTGTAAAGTGAGGAGGATTATCTGGAGTAAACAGCTTCTCTGTGCTGCTTAAAATACTCCAGGGTTCACAATAGTTTACTTTAAAGCTCAACCAGGTTCATGTTAAACTTTCCAGCTGCTCCAAATGCTTTTCATGAAACAATAAGACTTTTTAAAAACCTGGCACTGAAGACTCACTTTGATAATACGCCTCACTTCCTGATTGGTCAGGCAGCCATTCCCATCGTTGTCGTAAATTTTAAAAGACCACTTCAGTTTGTCGATGAGTTTTCCACGAAGAACGAGGTTCACGGCTGCCACGTACTCCATGAAGTCCAACTTACCGTCCTAAACAGAACCAGGAGAGATGCTCTGTGGATCACTGAATCCTAACCCTTTTTCCACACCAAAACACACGTTACCTTATTGGTATCAAAGGATTTAAAGACAAGTTCAATGAAAGCCACCTCCTCCTCTGATGATTTGCTGCTGACGCCAAAGATTTTCTTGAATTCATGCAGGTGCAGGTTTCCACTCGGACATTCATCGGTGAATTTCCGGTACAGTTCCTGAATGTTCTGCAGAGTCACTTCTGTATCGGTGGTGGCCTGGACCTGACCCATGACTTCAGGCAGGAGGCAGCAGGAATCCCCTCAGGTGTCGGATTACGGAGCAGGAACATCAGGATCCCATCGGTCTGCTCGGACCTTTCCAGAACTGGTTCTCCTACTTCAGGAACACCTACTGAACAGATCCAGTTATATCCCAAACAAATCCCAACCTCTAAGGAAACTTCTGGAATATTTCCTAGCTGCTCCTTCTCCACCATGCAGTGAAATAAAGTTGGGGAACTAATCTGCAGAGTGTTTGACTGTGGAGAGGAGCAGAGATTAAAAGGCTGAATCCACCAGAGCGTAAGCGAGTGTTTGTCGATGTGTTGATCCGATGAAGCGTGTGAGGAGGCGGTTTACCCAGGCTGACCTGGCAGGAGAACAGAAAACAGTCCTGTGATTGGAGCCGCAAAGATATAAACAGCTTCTGAACGAGCTGCATTATCAGTGTCTTTATGTTCAGAACTGAGTTTAACACCTTTGTTGTTTGATTGCTGAATTGTAAATCAATATTAGTTTAACTGACTGAGAAGCTTAAAATATCCCATAATGTTTCTAATATACACAGAGACTTGATCAGGTGTATTTATCTCCAGTTGAAATGTTTTCTTTTCCATTCTTCCCGCACTTCCCTGTTCCACCCACCAGATGTCCTCGTTTGTTTTTCAGCCTGATTTTATTATCAATAATCAAATCCCACAATCAATTAAAGCAGAACCAAAAGGCAAAACGTATCTCTTAGTGTTTCTGATCTAAATGAAGAGATGTGGAGTCATTTCCTGGGTATTTGTTAGAGTGACTTTGGGTTTCCTTTCAGACGTTTCATCATTTAAGATTTTCTAATGTAAAAATCTGAATATGAAGAACACTTTATAACATTTTTATTGAAAATCACAGAGATTTTCAATAAAAATGGTCCGAAGCTGAAAAGGTTTGGTCTGATTTAATGTCAAGCGGTGAGAAAAATCATCAGTGTGTCTTTTTAATGAATTCTCCTCATTTTAAAAGCTTCCTCTGTTTTGAAGATCGGTTGGAATATCAGGTTTATAAGTTGTAGTAAAAACAGGAAACTTGTCCCTGCAGGTTATCTTTAACCTGCTGATCTGGTTAACCATGAGTTCCCCGGTCCAGTCAAAGTCCCTCATCCTCACTGCAGGAATCTACATTCATTTGTTCATTTTTAGCTGAAGCACAACATGAATCTGTAACTTAAAGTTTTATTCATCTTCGTATCCTCACACTGACAGCCTCGTTAGATTTAAAGAGACACCGAAATTTTCCAGTCTGGAAGTTGGTAAGAAATCAGAAGAGCCTTTACTGTTGAGGTGAGAAGAAAAACATGTTTTAATTAATAAAATGATGCAACAGGAACTTGTCAGACTAAGATACAGTGTATGAAAGATTTTAACATTTTGCATTAAATCCACAATCAACTTCCAGATCAAGAAGTTTAAATATTTTTAATTAAAAGTGATTAAATCAGCTGCGAGCACCAAAACTTCAGCTTTTCAAATATTTACACAATTGCATCACTTCCTATATCACAGTCAATGGAATAAAATATTCCAAGCTGAGTATATAAAAGAACACAAAATAATAATATTTATTTATTCATTTATTTGTGGCCTGGAAGTAGATTTGACTTGACGTTTTTCTCAGCATTACAGAAAAACGTCAGCAGAGGGCAGCAGACTGACTTCTACCCCATCAAAACTGACTGGTTGATGATATATTATTATTTATTAACCTGTATTTCACCAGGAAAATCCCTTTGAGATAAAAAAAAAAAAAATCTCTTTTACAGGTGAACCCTGGCCAACACTGGCGTCGGCTTGCAGAGTTTACTAAAGATTTGTAGCAAAACAGAAAAAATGAATATCATAAACAAATTATTTAAAAGATTTCAGTTTCAGTCCTTTTTATCTCCAGACAAGTCAAAGAAAGCTGCTGGTTGCTGAAACCTCCCTTGGTTTTATTTGACCTCCTCTGAGTGTGAAAGTGATGAAAAGTCTGAGAAGTGTGGCTGAAATGTTGGTGAGATATTTGTAAAGTAAACATCTGCATTGGGTCAAAAAAAATGGATAAACAATTAGTTTCAAACCTCATGATGAAAAATCACTTTTTACTAAATGTGTGTATTTGCGAGTCAAATGAGGTAACAGTAGATTTATTTCAAGAGGTTGGATTTTATGCAAGAGTTTAACAAGCTAATGAGCTTAATGCCTGGGAAGCATGCCTCCCAGGAGAAACGGGCCAGTGGTGCTGATCTCTTTACACGAGTCAGTCGGAGCCTTCGCAACGGACAGACGGCCAGAACCTCCTGATTATTGTCAAATCTTCAGGAATCGTTTTGACCCAAGCAGCTTGCAGCAATGAGACAAGAACAAAGCAGCAGCGATGAGGAGGATGTGGCTCAGATTCAGGGGATGTGCCTCATTTTCCTGAGGGAATGTCCCAGCGGCGCCCTGCATCTACACGAGTTCAAGAAGATCTTCGGCGTCCAGAGCAGATCGCCGGAGGACTCCCTCTTCCTCGAGACGATCTTCCGCTCCTTCGACACAAACCAGGTGAAGGATTGTTAACTCTGCCTGCCAGAAATCAGGTCCATGGTGTGGTTTGTGTAACTCTGCCTGGTTTATCCACAGGACAACACGCTGGACTTCATAGAGTACGTCGCCGCCCTAAACTTGATCTTAAGAGGAAATCTGGAAGATCATCTCAAATGGTCCTTCAAGATGTACGACCGGGATGGGAACGGAAAGCTGGACCGGAACGAGGTGAAGCTCCTCATAAGGGTGAGGAAAACCTGCTTTATCCAAAAGTTATTGACAGAAACGTCTGATGGGAGCAGAGATACAACGATGACGAGTCAAACTGTGAAATATTAACAAGTTTTTCTACAGCAGGAATCTCCTAAAGGTGGACTTTAGTGCCCCGGTAATCTGGGATTAGGGCAAGAGGCTAAGGTCATGTTATGTGGCTCCATTGACGGAAAAAGTGTTGAGCAGTTGTGATCCTAAGTACCTTTAACCTGGAGATCAGGTGGTTCAACGGCTCAGGTGTCCTGGGCATGGCGGAGGGGTCAGGATGTGCAGACCACATAATCTGGGTTATGAAGGGAAACTCTGCTACTCAATAGGCTGGTTTCTGATTTAATGAAGCTTTTTCCAGTTAGCTTCATATTGTTGAACTGGTCCATTTGATAAACGTTAGCGGTTGGGTAAAGCAGAGTTCGGACCCTCTGGACGAAGCGAACTGGATGGTTTTTCCTTCAGCAGCAGCGAATCCTCTCTCTCCATCCAGTCCTAATTTATTTGAATCAAATTTTACTCATTATTTTTATTTGTCCATTTATTACACTACTTTCTACTATCCTCCATTCATTTTGATGCTGAGATCCTTCAGTTTTGCTTTTAATGAAAATTGTTCATTTGTGAAAGTTGAGTTAAAATTCCTGGATTCTGACATTTTTCTGACAGATTCTTCATAAAATCAAACTTCAGAAGAGCGAGGTCGGACTGACTCCGTCCCAGATCTGTGATCGGATCTTTGATCTCGTTGACAACAACAATGACGGTAGGAGAACAAATTCAGGCGCAGCTCCAAAAATTAGAACATGGTGAAAAAATGACAGATTTTTTACCATTTCTTTTAGAAAAGGAAACTCATAGATTGTATAGATTCATAGACAGATGGAAATATTCAGGCCTTCATTGCTTGTAATGTTAATGATTCTGGCTTAGAAAGAATTCAGAGTCTCTGAAAATTTAAATATTACATCAGATCAATAAAATTATATTTATTCAGAAATTTCAGACTCTGAATGTTTATTTCTGTACATCCTCTCTGTTTGGTCTGGACTCTTTTTGCTTGATTTAACCTCCAGCCTCAGTCCTGCTCTTTGTGAGATTCCTGAATGGATTTTGCTTGACAAACTTCTTAAGGCTCCAGTTATCTGTTGCTCATGCACTTTTTCCTTCCACTCAACTTTCTATCAATGTGCTGTAACCTTTTCCACAATATTCTACTTTTCTGACACAAAAATATTAGGTTTTCATTCTCTGTGGTCCAGAATCATCTAAATAACAAGAAATAAAGACGATAAATATTTCACTCCATGTGTAATGAATCTATAAATGAGACAAATTATCTTGATAACTCCTGTTTGATGATGTCCTATTTTTTATGTACCAACATTATTAAAATGATGCTGCAGATTGTGTTTGATCACCCAGAGAGATTCAAGGAAGACATTATTATTCGATTTTTTTCTTTATGAGTTGAAACCAGCTTGTTGTGACTCGTTCTTTTGTAAAAATGAAGACATGGTACCAAGAGTCTTTTTGGTCTCTGTCCTCTCAGGTGAGATAACCCTGACTGAGTTCATGGAAGGGGCCAAAAAGGACCAGTGGCTCATGGACCTCCTCAATCTGGACGTCAACACCTCTGGCTGGGTGACCCAAAACTGCAGAAAGCTCCCATGATGCCTTGCAGTGAGAGCAGCGTCTTCATGAACTCTACTGTTCTGAACCCCTTTCAGTTTGGAGCTGGACCTCTTACTGTGGCAGAAGTTCTGCTGGGCCGGTCCGATAGACGGCGAGTGATTTCTGTCATCAGATACAGACAAATTAACTGCTAAATATCCACATTTATCAGGTTTCATTCTCAGTAGATTTGCTCTGTTTGGATATTTGCTGTTATTTTTAGATCTTCATAATGATTCACTGAAGTCATGAATATTTTGGAGAGTCATTTTAACACTTTTTAAATTCCTCTGTGGTTAAAACTGAAACCTTTTCAACATGTTGCATCCTAGAAGCTGCGAATGTGCAGGAACTATTCGATCCTGATGTGAAGGAGGACGGTGCAGTAAAAACCCAAAACCCCGACAAGTAAACAGAACAGAAACCTTCTTCATTTTAATTCTGACATCTGATAGACGCTGCTCTTCACTCGTTTCTCTTTCTTTACTCATTAAGACCAGATGAACAAACTTAGCTGACTGAAAAAACTGATTTATTGTACAAATTTGCATGTTTACACAGACATTTGCAAAGCTTTGGATCCATTATTATTATAACACGATAATCATGGGTGAAGATTTGATTTCAAAGTAGAATAAAGTAATTTCAACACAATCTGGTAAAATTTTATGTCATCAATTAAAATCAAATCGTACGATCACATGACTGAGTGAGATGAGTTTCTGACCTTGCAGTTTGGCTGAAAAATAAATAAAAATGAATAAAAAACAAACAATAGCTCAACTGCTGCGGTCGGTCAGTGAAACGACTCCTGCAGCCTAGACCCCGTTCTTCTCCTCCTGGATGCTTTTCCAGCTCTGACTGGGATCTAGGCGGTTCCAAACTGAGCCAGATCACTCAGCTCTACGTCACCAAACTCCTCCCAGGGGCAGATCACTGCAGCATCTGCAGGGAAACAGAGCAGCATGAGGGAACAGCTCAACACCACCAGGATCCAGGCTGAATTTGACCCTCAGACTCACCGTCCAGCCCCTCCATCCCCGGCAGAGCGCTGTCAAAGCTGGTGGAGAAATAAAAACTGGATTAGAAAGAGAAGAAAACCCTGAAAGCTGAGTGCTGGGAAGACTCTCCTCACCTTTTCTGTCCAGGTTTGGGAGCTTTGCTTTTAAACTGTCTGCTGTCCTTCTGCTTGAGCTCAGCTGGACTGGGCTTACCGGCCTCAGGTACTGATGATGCATTCATGTTCTCCACTGTGCATCAGAAAAACCAAACATTTCATAAGTAAACAGGAATCTGTGGCACATTAGAAGAAGTTGGTTAAATTCTGCTATATAATGTGAAAGAACAGAGAATGTAAGTAAATATGATACTGACTATAAACATTGAAAAGTGAATGAACTTACTTGTTTTCCAGATGTTAGAGATGTTTCTCTCTGCAGACCAGATAAGAAGCAGCTGCAAGACAAAGAAGGATTCTTCTTTCTTCTTGCGGTCTCTGTCTCGGTTCTCCTCGTCCTTCTGTCTGCTTTTATACCCTGCAGGGATCAGCTTCCCCTCAGCGCTCAGGCCGATTAAGACTTATGACTAAGCCTCATTAATTCAAGATACCCACAGCAGCTTGTTGGGACTCTTTGTTTATGAAATGTAGAGACTCAAAGACAAATAAAATTAGGATTTTTGTCTTTCATGGGAAACATGGAGGCCAGTTGGGAACACTGCTGCCCAGTCTGGTGTCTTTCTGCATGGAGTTCTCCCTGTGATCACTGGGTTTCTCTCCAGGTACTCTGACTTCCTCTCTGTTAGCTTAACTGGTCTCTAAACTGAGTGTTTTCATGGTTTTCTGTTCTGTGAAAGTCATTCTGATTTAGATTCTCAAAGGCCTTTAAGCACTAATTAGAAATATTTATTTTCCGGTGTTTTACCTCGTAATTGTTCTCCATTTTAATTGATTAAAATAAAGCGCTGCTGACAGAGACGTGGCTGAACGGCTCGTCTGCTCCGGGACAACAGGATGAGTCACACAGATAAACGTTGCATAACAAGGATCATGTCCAAATCTGCAGGTGGGTGAATCAGCCTCAACCTTTCAACAGCATCTGCAGATACACACGTGTGTGTGTGTGTGTGTGTGTGTGTGTGCGTGTGTGTGTGTGTGTGTGCGTGTGTGTGTGTGTGTGTGTGTAACATCTTCATAGATTGTTTCAAATGAGCGAGTGTTACCGAATCCTCTTTCCGACACCTGAACTAAATCACCTGTTCAGCTTTACTGGTGCTTAGAAACAGCATCACACAAACAGAGCGATGCAATATTTCTAATATGATTAAATGTGTGCACGAATAAAATAAACAGTACTAAATCTTTAAAGTATTTTTGACTTTAAATTAGAATACAATTTTAAAAATGTTAGCATCTCTGAAACAACTGTTGCTAAAATAAAACAGCAACTAAAATTCTTTAGAAATATTTGCAAAAAATGGCAACATTACCAAGAATCTCCTGATTAACTCGCCATAATTTATGGCATCGATGCTGATGTAAGAAGATGAGCTTAATGAGACACAGACGTGGTTCTTGAGTACAAAGTAGTGAATTATATTGGAAATTAGTCAGGGATCATATTTACAGTATATACAGTTGTGCATAATGCACAAGTCTGCTACAGTCAGATGGTTTCAAACCCAAACGTGGGGATGTCATGTAGACACCAACAGCTGGGCTGCAATAGGAGAAATGAACTGCAGTAGCCACCTGTCAACCCACAGAGGGCAGTACTGCAGTACTGAGATGGTTTTAGGCCGAATATTAAACACATTTACATAAAAACGTCACAATTTGTACAGAAACATAGAAATAGCAACTTAAAGAACCATTTATAGAGTTTATCTGCAAAGCAAGTTGTTTGGGGGTTTATTTATTCTTTAAGGTCTGACTAGTGATGTAATAATCATTACTAGTCAGATGATGATTAGTGTAATAATCAGTATAAGGTAGAGAGAAAGCCTAAGGAAGCTAACATGCTACGTTCAGTCAGAACAACAGTGAACATAGTCATTCTGTTTGGAAAGATTAAAGAGAAATCTGTTTGTTTTCAGGTAAAGACAAGATCTTTCCTTTGTTCCCACATGGCCAGTTAAAATCATAAACAGCAGACATGATGGTGTTTGTCAGTAATCTGATGAACTCCAGTCAACTGAGACGCTTTTCATCAGGACTGTTTGAGATAAATTCTGGTTGAATCTCAGTGAATCCACCACCGTTTCTCTGAGATTAGCCTTAAAATCTGCTCTGATCAAACTTTACCTTCAGGCTCCTGCAGCTCATCTTTCCTGAACCGGTGCAACATTTCCATGTGTCAAATAAAATCAGAAAACTGGGAGCTTGATCCAAACCCTTACATACTTTGTTCCTTCTTCCTTTTTGTAACTCCTGACTGAAAATATAACCTCCATGTTAAAGAATGAGAAAATGTTTGACTTTCATAAAAATATTTTTTAATTTCTCTTAACTTTCCTGAAATTAAAGGGGAGGAGGAATTTTTTTACCTTTACTGAATAAAAGACTCCAAATTTCTGACTTTATCTCTCCTTTAAAAAAATATTATGTTAGGAAGAAACACCAACAGAGTCAATGATATTCAAACTCGGTGACTGGATGATTTCCCTGAATGTAATAATAATCCTAAAAGAAACAAAACTCAAGGACTAAAATAATTTTATTTAAAATTACAAACTTTGAGAAATATTAGTGGTTTTGTGTGAAATACAGCAGAATGAATGAGAAAATTAAATGCAGAGTTAGTTTCTCTATTTTATTCAATATATTCAACAGATTTTAATAATCCGCTGCAAACAGACAGATTATAATATAATATTATATTATATATTATATTTTTATTGGAAGCAGCTGCATCAACTATCAGGAACTTGTAAGGCTCTGAAGAGTAAACAGATGATCATAAACATTTCTGTTCATATGTAAGTCCATGAATGCATCTTCATGATTTATTATTATGCTTGTAGATCTGTGATGTTTCTGCTCCTCATCCTCAGGATGAAGGGGGAACAGGAACAGCAGGAAGTCTTCCTGAGGGCTAAACGGTTCCAAACTGGGCCAGTTCGCTCAGCTCCACGTCTCCGTATTCCTCCCAGGGACAAACCACTGCAGCGTCTGCAACAAACCAACAAAACCAGTTAAATGTTTCACAGAAACCATCACACCCACTGGGAAACCTCCAGTAAACTCACCATCCAGACCTTGCATGGCTGGGTCGTGGCTGTTGACTCTGTTTTCAGGGAGACAGAAACATTTCTCACTCTGCTGCTGTTCATTAACTTCCTGTCTGAGGTGAAAGGTCATCTCACCCTTTCTGTCCTCGTTGGGGAGCTTTGCTCTTGAACTGCCGGCTCTCCTTCTGCTCCAGCTCTGGTGGAGTCGACTTGGTGCGTCCAGCTGCTGCTGCTGCTGCTGCTGCTGCTGTGGAGTTCATCCTACTGACTGCATCACAGAGAGACCGGATTCAAACCATCAACCACCCTGGAGACGACCTTACTGTCCTGTTTCACATGCCATGAATGCATCTGTTGATGTAATTGTAGGAGATGTGTTTAAATATATTTAATAGCTTAATTTGGACAAAACTACATTATTAATTGCATGTTTTTATATTATTTTAGATAAATTATAGTAAAAAAAAAAAGTTTGATTGGAAGGAGACCAAACACTGAGATAAATACTGATAACTCTAAAGTGCATTTAAAACATTGTAATTTATGAGCTGTGAATATAATTTGCACATATAGATAAACAGTCCTCCAACTGAAGAAACTGCAGCTTTAAATAAGTTTTTCTATATTTTTATTCATTTTTTTACCATCCTTATGTTAGTTTGACAATATTTCGTTGCAGAATATTTAGTTTCTCCCTCCCTCTTTACATTCAGCGTTGACTCTAAATAGTTCATATATTCACTCTTTCAGTTGAAATAAAAAAATGGTGACACATGACAAACGTTTAAATTTGATATAATAAAAATCCTCCTACCTGTTTCTGTTGGTTAGTCACTGAAATGAAAAGCAGCAGTGAGACAAAGAAGGAGTCTTCTTTCTTCTCACAGTCTCTCTTTTCTCCTGGTTTTTCGCCTCAGCAGCGTCTTTATGCGCCTCCATGGACCGACCGCCTCTCCCAGAGCCGATTTAGGCTGCCGGCTTATGACTAAGCCTCCATAACGCACAACAACTGGAGAACAAGCTGGATTTTATTAATATTAGCTTGTATGACAGCTGTTGAGGTTTTGTAACTGGCATAAATAAAGGGAAAAAAGCTGTTTACTACAGGAATCTAGGAAATAGACATCTGTTTGGATTGAATTTTTCAGCTTCAAGCATTCTAGGGGAAACAATGGATGAATATGACAAAGAAGCACTTGATGTTTACTGTTAAGTACGGTGGAGGACCTGTGATGCTGTGGGCCCTGTTCCCCGTCAGATGAGAAGATCTCAGCTGTTCCTGTTGGAGGATAAGTGGACAATCTGATTTGGAGAAACTAAATTGTGAAAGTCTTGCTCACTGGTCTGTTCTCTCTCCAAACTAATCGGATCCAATTTGGCACAATTGGATTCAGAAAAGAGGCGTTTAGATCAACGGGCTGCAGATTACAGACGCTGAGAGACTGGGTCAAAGATCGGACCTCAGAACAAACCTTATGAGCTAAAAGAGATCTGGAGACCTGTTCCAGGTCCAGACTTCAGGTTTGGTTAAAGAATCAGGACATAAAGTCATGTCTCAGGTTTTAGATCCGTCCCACACAGACGCTGATGGCTGCAGGTCAAAAGGTCACCTGAGGACAACAGCTTTCCTCTGTGCTGCATGTTTGGAGGCCGCTGCACTAACACCTGATTACAATTCGGACACCAAGCAGGGAAATCTTCCTTCACTGAGAGGCGTAACAGACAGAGAGTTAGAGATTCTTGTATAATTTAATAAAAATCCACATGAGACCAGAGGAACATGAGGAACATCAGCTCAGATGGACGGCATCATTTCCTACCTGCATCCAGGATGGGATTTTAGTCCTGAGTCGGTTTATCTGCTAACTCTCAGCCCAGCCTTGGTCACAACATGGTCTGTTAGCACAGATTTAGTTCAACAACAAAACTTCTCAACTTCTTCTTCAAGTCTCTTCTTCCACTTTCTGCAACTAAAATTATTCTAATCTCCAATGCAAATTAGTTTTAGTAAAAAAATGCAAAAATGTTTGATAAAAAGATGACATGAGAACAGTTACAAAAAGTTAAAGATAATGTTTAAGAGGATGATATTGTGATTTTATCTAAACTGAAAACCAAATGCTGTTTTTATTGAGTATAATCCTAAAATGATTCCAGACCCTGAACAGAACAGCTGAGACGAGCAAGCAGCTGTAATTTAGGACTGAGATGAAACAAAAACCTTTAAATACCTGAACCGTCATCACCGCATGTTAGCAACTGGGATGAGTATAAAGTTGCAAAATGTTTTATATATTTTTCTTTTATTTAATATATACTATATATTTTTTTTACCATATTAACCATTTCTATATAAAAACATATAGTTAGCATGAATCAGTAAGCTTCATAAAAGTCTCTCAATTAAAGGAGATCGTTTTATCAGGAGAGATGTTTGCATCACTAAGCTTTGGCGGCCTCTGGTGGTGCAAAGATGAATTGCTGAGAGTTTATTTCAGAGATGGAATAAAAAACTTTATTTTTACATATAAAAAGTGACATTCCAGGCTAAATAACTGTACAAAGAGATGTGTGTTATTCCAACAAACACAACATTCACACACTCACACACATTTAACGGGACTTCAAGGTTTCTCCTTCTGGTTCCTGCAGCAGAAAAACAGAACATATAACAGTCAGTTATTTATGTAATTCATTAATTTTGAAAACTATTTAAATATAGATACACTGGATATGTTTTAAATGTGTGACAAAAAGAGTTTAATACTCAGTAAAACCAATCAGGTCTGTGTGTAGCTAACCTACTGATGCTCCGGCCGCCGCTACTTCCTGACGCGAGTCTTGCTCAGCTGAACTTCGCTGACCAGCAGCGGGGCCCCCTGGTCGGCGTACGGGTTCCCACCGGCCTGCTGGATGAACTGCTGCAGGTCACACTGCCTCAGCTCCTTGTTCAGCCCATCGATCTGCTCCAGTCTGTCCTGGAGATCATCAGAGGGATGATACGTTATCAGGGGGAACAAACTGCAGTCAAACCAGCACCATGAAACACCTTAACACAGCCATGCACCAGGGGTGGGGATGTGGGGTGGCAGTGGTGAATGTTATGTCATTCTGATTCTCACTGCTGTGGATATTTAATATCTGCAGTTGGAGGAAGTTCAAAGTTTGCTGCTGCTGGAGATGCAGAACATCAGCATGTTTGTCTGGGTGTTTCCACCCAATAAACTGGCAAAATCAGTTCAACTGGGGACCAAAACTGAAACATCTGCTCCGTTTCCAGCTGCTGTGGTTCTTTCTCTCTGCTCTGAATCAAACCAACCTGTTCCCCTCCTGGCCTGTGGGGGCGCTGCACCAAAAACTACTGAAGGAAACGACACAAAAACATCTGAAGACACTGAACGCAACTTCCTTCTTCACCAAATAAAAATAGAGTGGCGTCAAATTTTAGCGGTTGGAGGATTTTTCTTTAGTTTTTGGCTAAAGGCTACGACTAACGCTAGAGTCTCGGGTTTGTTTTGGTTGTATTTACCCAGAATGCCCTGCACTGTAGTGCACTTCCTGTTTTTGGAGCAATCTCTGGTATGCTTGGCGTTCATACATCCATTCAAACCGCCCCAGAGTTCACTTTTTTGAACTCTGGTAAATATGATTACATTTTCACATTTCCCCAGTCGGACAGAACTTTCTGGAAAACGGGCTTGAGTTGAATTACAGCGGATTAAACAGGGACAATGTTGATGCACCATCTGTTTCACATTCATCTAAAATATGTCTCAGTCATATTTCTGATGATTTTTAGTTCAAAACAACAAGAAAGGTTTGAATAATGATTATGTTTGATCAATAAAATATTTTAATATCTAAACAAAAGAAAAAAAGATTGAAAGGTGGATTTCATAACTTCACATTTGAAAATCTAGAGCTAATATTATAGAAAGTGTATGGAAAAGAGTTTTTGCTCTCAGTTGCAGCTGAAGTGGAAATATTTGTAATTTTTCTTTGGTTTGGTGTTTGTGTCATCAGTCCTGAGTGTTGCTGTCATGAACAGTCTGTTTTTTCTGAGAATAAATCACCTTCCTGTCTTTTTGTGATCCGGCTCCTTTGTCTGTTCCGGTTCTTCCTGTTCTCAGGTTTCTCTTCTTGCCTGATCTCAGTCTGTCTCTGTCTCACCTCCGTTCCCTTTGTCTGTTTCTTTTATTCCTGTTTATTCCTGTTAAGTCATCATTTGTCAACTAAATGCATTTAAATGTCTCACATTTTAAAGATTTTTCTGACTCATTATTGCCTCATTTTGATCTTAAGGGACCAGTGGACACATCGGAGGGGACAGACATCCGTCTCTGACCTTCTGACTGGAAACTGCTCCCGTCCAACCAGATCATCAGCTGCTCTGAAGAATCTGCATCATTACAAATAAAACTGCAGGTGTGGCTGAGAGTCTGTCAGCACTTTGTAATCTAGAATGTAGATTATGTTTGTTAAGTTTTTACAATTTTTATTTAATACATTTTTGTTTGTGTTTCAGATCACTTTAAGAAATTATTATTTAACTTTCAGCTCAGGTTTAGTTTGATTTGATGTTGGTTTTTAATACAATTCGACAGAACGACAATTCTTCATTTGTTGTGAGTCATTTCTGATTGATTTTCAAATTTAAAAAAATAATGGCAGCGACGGATGTAAACAGTTACATGAGATGAATTCATAGTTCATCCATGATGCCAGCGCTCAACATCGATCAGCCAATCAGAGGAGACAAACTCCTTATACTTGGGAGCGGCTAAGTATGTGGCGTTTTGGGAAATCATATACTGTGATTTTGTAGAAGAGCTTCGTTGAAATGACACTTTTTATGAAATGTGTGATGCTGTGAGAGCTCTGGTGGAGCAGGCTGCACATTGTCTGAAACATGACAAAAACAAACCATCATCCTGTTACTACTTCCTGTCGTCTTCTTCATCATCTCTGCCTGTAGTAACATGCTGGTCATGTGACTCCTGTGATTTCGATACGACCAAAAAACAAACTAATTCTAGCGCAAAAGCTTTTATCAAACCTTTTTCAGAATTGGCGTATTTCCATTAAGCACATTTATTTTTATCATTTCATTTTGCTCAGTTCTGTCAGTGGAAACGCAGCTGCTGTCGTCTCATAGACTTTCCCTCCTGCCACCCATCCCTGCTGAGACTCGTCTCCATCCGTTAGCTTAGCGTGACGCAGCGTCTCCCTCACCCAGAATGGTAGGTGATGTGGTATACCTTTACCGTTTCTTCTGCCGTCTGCAGCTGCCACTGCGTCTCTGTCAGCGCCGCGTCCAGATCTTCGCCCAGCTGCAGCCGCTTGTGGAGCTCCTGGGTCAGCGACCTGAGGGCCTCGTCCGTCAGCCGGGCCCCCTCCTCCTCGGCGCTCGGGGCGCTAGTCTGGGCTCGGTCCTGTAGGTCCTGCTCCAGGTGGTCGGAGCGGCTCTGGAGCACCTTGATCTCATAACTCTGGTCGTCTATAGACGAGTGAATCTGCTCCAGGCGTCTCTGCATGTCTGTAGAAAACAGGATGATGGTTTTAGAGACGACTTGGTACAAAAACACATTAAAGATTTGCTGCTGTGTCAAACATCCAGACCTCTCAGAACCAAACATGGAGAAGCAGCTTTCAGCTTCTATGCACTACAAATCTGGAATAAACTTCCAGAAAACTGCAAAACAGCCGAAACACTGAGATTCTTTAAACCCAGCTGATTAGAGTTGATTTTGAACCATAATAACTGGAACATTAACCAACGTATTTGATAAATATCAATGATTTAGAGGATGGAACTCGTCAAAGTCTAACATTTGTTCTGGTTTGTCCACTTTATGTTGTTTTTAGGACTTTTTGTGTTTTCATGATTTAAAGCATTTTGACCTGAATCATTGCAGAAATGTGCTCTACAAATAAACTTGATTGATTGATTGATTGATTGATTGATTGATTGATTGATTGATTGATTGATTGATTGATTGATTGATTGATTGATTGATTGATTGATTGATTGATTGATTGATTGATTGATCGTCTACCTTGCTCTCGCTCCAGCTCCACCTTCAGCTCCTCCTCCCAGTCTTCTCCGTACATCAGCTCCACCTCGTACTGTTTCCGCCGGTACTCCAGCTCCTGCAGGTCGTCTGTCAGGTCCGGAATCGGATCAGGAACTACAGAATTTGTGACCTTCTGCTCAAATAACTCGGTGTCTTTCTCCAGAGCTTCGATCTGAGCCTCCAGATCCTGCAGCATCATCTGCTGCTGCAGGATCTGCCTCAGCATCTCCTCCTTCTCAGGATCAGACGGATGATTTTCTTCTGCTGATTCCTCCAGACTGGGAGACCAGTTCCTGCTGGGTCTGTTCCTCCTGGGAAACGTTGAGGGGCCCAGACTGAAGGAGAGGGCTTTCTGAGGGCCCTTATGCTGAGGTTCTGGTTCTGAGGGCACCAGCAGGGGGCGATGGCTCTCCTTGCTGGGTCTGTGTGGCCCTTCGCTGAGGCTGGGGCCCGTTTTCCGCAGGACGAACTGGACCTCTGCAGCCAGCTGACCCATCTGAGCCAGCAGCTGCATGGGGCAGTCGTCAGCAACCAGAGGGCGCTCCAAGCCCCGAAGCTTCCTGATCAGAACATACCGACCCGTCTGGCCTGCATGCAGAAGGAAAACATCAATCTTCTGCAGAAAAGTTTAATTTTTTTATGATTACGGAGCAACGAGCAAGCTGAAGAGATTTTTAAAAAGTCATTAAACACAATTTTTGTACTAAAAGTAACAGAAATCACCCATTCTCAGTGGCATTTATCCAAGGAGTTCCCCAGGGCTCTGTATTTGGTCCTCCTCCTTTTATTATCTGTTTTCTACCTCTAGTTTTCATTTTATTGGAATTAAAACAAAATGTTTAATCGATGTGCTTCATATATGGACATAAACTCTCCTACTTTCCTTCTTTCACTATTTTCTAAAATCAGTTCCCTTCAGCTTGCAGAGCTTTCAGAAAAATGGAGCTGAGCATGCTCAGTAAGAGAAATCCAAACCTTACACTGCATGTTGCAGTGTGAATGTTCACCATGACTCAGTGTTTATTGGATCGCAGGGATGAAGAGGAACTACATACCGATGGCCTGAGCGAGAGAGATGACGACTTCCTGACAGGAAGTGTTGAGAGAAAGGCCGCAGACGACCCTGACGACCCCGTCCACCCAGACCTTCAGCTCCATCCTGACCCGACCCGACCCGACCCGACCGTGACCTGCAGAACATGGCATCCAGGCCAATAAATATACACATTAAAGCAACAGAAAACAGTAAAATGTTAAATAAATGATCAGTTCATTTGAAAATGCCTGTTACTACATGTAACAAACACAGATTCACTGTAGTAATTTTACTATAAAACAATAAACCTAAATCTGAAACTGGACAGATCATTGTCAGTAATGTGCCTGATATCAGAAAACCAGCATCAGCTCAGTGTTTTTACACATCATCTCCAGGATTTAGACACATTTCAAAGCTTATCACA
The DNA here is from genome assembly GCF_002775205.1 of Xiphophorus maculatus. Taxonomy (NCBI): domain Eukaryota; kingdom Metazoa; phylum Chordata; class Actinopteri; order Cyprinodontiformes; family Poeciliidae; genus Xiphophorus; species Xiphophorus maculatus. The sequence goes on along the minus strand of NC_036446.1, from coordinate 1,207,486 downwards.
CCTCACAGCATCTGATCTGAGTTTGGAGCCACAACTATAACTGATAACAGATTTATATATTTATGTCATTAAAGGAGCTCCATAATCACCTTTGACCCATTTTATTTAATCCTGCTGCCAATAAAACCTTCCTGCCTGCTCTCTGCAGGTAGTTTCTCAGACATAAAGTGTTTCCCCTGTTGAACAGCAGTCACATGTCTGCAGGTTTCTGCTGAAGGCAGGAATGCTGCAGAACGCGCCGACATTCCTGCAGGTTCAGGCTCCGCCTCACATACTTCCAGTCTCTGTTTACTCTGCTTCACGTCGGTATCACCTTCATTCAGAGCTGCAATCAACACCCACTGATGGAAACCTGCTCTATTTATTCACAAGTGGTTCTATTTTCTGTTCATTTAAGGATTTAAAGCTGGTTTTGAAAATATTTTCTGCCCCTCAACAAGCAGCTCAGTGATTTTAAATGGTCAAAAACTGAAACTTTACAATTATAAAAAAGTTATTTTGTTGTTTTTTAATGTTTCATGATTTTATGTTGTTGAGCTTCTATCCACCTTCAAATAAAAAGTAGGCAGTCAAATAAAAACATTAACTTTACTTCCTTACATTTGAAATGCAGTGTTTTAGTAGTTTCTATATTTTTGCATATTAGAAAAATATGTCAAATTTAATGCAGAATAACAGTTTTATTTTTTTATATATTTTTATCCAGATTTTCTATGTGAAATAAATGAATTAGCGACAATTCATTTAAATGAATAGAAATAATAACAATTATACGGTCCAGAAAACAAACTCAGCGCTCATCAAGCACAAGACACACATTAACTCATAAATGTTTTATCTGATTCTTTTCTTAGTATTGTAATAAATACAAACTCACCTGTTTTATGTAAAAAGTTTAAAGTTACAGACAAAAAGCTCAATAATTATTTCTTCCTATCAGAGGAAATCGGAGCCGACACTCACCTTCCCGTTCAATCTTCTCTGTGCTTCAGGTTCTGAGTGGAGGATGGCTGGACGGATGAATGAATGCGACCAAAACATTCAAACACAAACTTCATCCAGGAAAGAGGAGGAGGAGGAGAAAGAGAAGGAGGAGTGAAGCTGAGGAATGCAGCTCATCTGGCTGTTCTGCATCAAGTGATGTCAGCCTGAAGGAACTGGAGCTTTTTACTGAGAGCCACTTCCATCTCAGGTGTTAAAGGATTAGTTTGACCAATCATGACTTCTGACCTTATTGTCATTTTTTTTTATTCATTTATTTTATGTTTTCATTAGATTAATCATCTGGGGACAGAAATAAATTTTATATTTCTCGTTCCCATCAGTTCCCAGCTGTCTGACTAACAGGTCTAATATTACATCCAGAATTACCTGCTCTGAGTTTTTCCAGGTTTCGCTGATCTTAGAAAATGTAAATCTGCTGTCAGTGATGTCACTGTGACGCGTCATTTGGCCCCGCCCCCTGAGAGAAGCAGGAGTGTCTCCGACCTGCAGCATTCCAGGCAGCAGGACGAGTTTGTGTCTCTGTTAGTGTTTGAATCTGAGGGTAAACAGCTCAGCACAGATTCCTCAGAGTCTGAAGTTTTATAGAAGAGGATCACAAACAAAAACTATCAAGCAAATCTAGTCTTAAAAGTTAAGTATACGCAGCAAATTTGGGACAATCTTTCTGTGTGGATGAAGTTCAGGTTTACAAATCCTGCAACAAGGAAAAACAGTTATGTGATCATTTATATACTGATAACATAATTGACATAGACTTAAGAATGTTTGGATTTTGACATATTGACACAGAATCAGAAGTAGATTAAAGTCAGAATTGTTTTTGTTTTTTTCATTTACACTAACTTTGTTCTTTAGACGTTTATACAAACACATTGTTATGAACAGAGTTAATAGGACTGTAGATGTGATGCATGTTTAAACAGTGAGATACGGTGATCATCTTTAAATTATATGTCAAGAATCACATTTGCGTTGGTTTTACAGGAGATTGTGATCTAAACCAGTCAGTTTTCATCTTCTCATGTGAAGAATCAAAAACTATATTTATGAAGCACATTTCATCCAGCCAGGTGAAACACAAAGTGCTTTAGAGAAGTTAAAAAGAGAAAGACAGACAGAAAACCAGCAGAAACACATTAAAAATGACCAAATCTGAGTATAACAGGAAGATAAACAACATCAGTGTCACATAAAAAGTACTAAATAAATTCAGTTCAGGGTGAATTTTCTTCCCCTTCCAGTCACGTCATCCATCTCTGGTCACTCCTTGTCTCTTTGAAGAAACTCTCCTGCATCAAATTTTCTAGCTCACCTCTTCCCCCGCCTGCCTTTGCATCGTCTGGACGCTGCGGTCAGTTACTTCTTATACATGATCCAGAGCTTATTTTAAATGGGCTAAACATAAACTGTCTTATCTCATCTGACCAAATCACAGGGTTCTTGCTTCTTCCTTCTGCAGGAAGGAACTCAGCTTAGTAAATTACTATAATAAAACTTCATAGCATAGCTATATATTAGTGATAATATATATCACTAATTTTTGGAAAGTTTTCCTGTTAAAGGGAATTTTTTCTCACTGTCACCACATTGATCCCCAATAGGAGGCATTGATTAAACTTACTTTTATAAAATGTAAATAAATGGTTCAGCGTTGAGTTTGTTTGGAAGTTAAAAGAAAGTTATTCTTTTTGGAAATTCTTTCTGTTGTGACCATAATTGTAACTGGGCCGCCTGGTATTTTTCTTTTTTTTTATGGCTGAAAAATTCTCAAAAAATGTGCATGGAGTCTGTATTTTTGCTCTTTTTTCCAGAACAACCTCAGCTTTCAGTATCTGATACTGAAACTATATTACATATTACATAAATGCAGAGAAAACTGAAGCCTGGCCTCCAATTTACAAGTTTTTATGGCTGTTTTTATTAAATTATTTCAGGCGTTTTAATATTTTGTGGTAGACTCTAAAGCACTTCCTCTCCAGCTGGCAGCAGAGTAAGTGTAAATCACTTTTTACCAGAACGGATTTGTATTTCCATCCATACTTCATCTAGAACACTTCAGGTTCAGAGGGGTGCTGGTACCCATCTCCAGGGGTCAAAGGGCAAGAGGAAGGGTACACACTGGACAGATCACCAATCGCTCACTTGGCTGATTTTTTTTCCTTCTTTTTTTTTGTTGCCAAAATCCCTTTTGGTAAAAATATTACTTAGGGCATACCAAAAGTGAGTTTGGTAACAAAAAAAAAAAACAACAAAACAAAATCAGCCAAGTGAGCGATTGGTGATCTGTCCAGTGTGTACCCTTCCTCTTGTCCTTTTTTGTTTCCAGTCTTGTTTCGCTTTTTGTTTCGCATTGTCTAGTCTTGGGTCAATTCAAGTCTTGGTTTTGGTTGTGCTTTGCTTTTGGTCTTCTCTGTCTTTTGGTTTGATCCTTTTTTTGCTTCCGGTTTTATTTTTCCCCTCTGTGGGCTGCCACCTTATCGTGGTGGAGGGGTTTGAGTGTCCCACAGATCCTAGGAGCTGTCAAAGGCTCCATGCCTCTGGGTCGGGTCTGCTGTGTCAAACAGCTCCTAGGTGAGGGATCGGACCAAGAGCAGCCCGAAGACAACTAAGAAATATAGACAGATGTCCAGGTTTCTCAATGTCTTAAAAGCTTGGCGGGCCACAGGGCTTTATGTTCCCCCTCCAGGGTAAGCTATTTGGAAAGTCTTCCTGTTGAAGGGAAGTTCCCATGTCCACTGTCACAAGAATCCTCAATATGAGGCATTGCTTAAGGTTACTTTTAACCAATTTGCATCATTTGTGCAGTTTTAGAAAAACACAGTAGACTACATAAAGATAGGTGGCCTGATGCTTTTTCACAGCAACAAGAACAGATCTTGGATTCACTCCACACATGAAATGAATGGAAGGCTACATAAAGGTAGGTCTGATCTTATTACAGCATCAAGGACAAATCTTGGATTTATTTCATGCTTGAAAAACACGGTAGGCTACATAAAGGTAGGAGGTCTGATCTTATTTACAGTTTTGTCTGGTTTTGCTTCCAGCCTGGTCCTGTTCCTGTTTTTCTTCAAGTCTTGTCTTGATCATCTTTTTGTTAATTTTTCATATTTTCATAAATGAATAAATTTACAGTATATATTGTAATTCTAAATTATAAAAATCATTTTTTGTGAATATTTGACATTTTCACAGTGAACAAATGTAAATTTTTCCAAATCGGATTTTGTTTTTCTGTGACTCAAGGTCCAAAATGCAGCCATAGTCTGTGAAAAAGTAAAAACTAAGTGTAAATTCATAAAGTTCAGATTGTCCTGAAAAAAGTTATCCCACATAAGGCAATATTATACAGTATATAATATAATGGTTTCTATTGGGGTAAAAACAAAATGGTCTCTGAATTGAGACCCTCCTCTTGTAAAGTCTTTGTCTTTTAACTTTATGAGCCAATTGGGAAATGGAAATGCATAGTTTTGAGTAGATTTTATTTTAATTTCCAGGAAGCAGACCTCACTAGGACTGTGTGACTCCACAGCTGCTTGTGTCACATTAATGTTAGCAGATGTTGGCAGCTATGATGTGGTCTAGAGATTCTGTTTCAAACTGAGTTTATACACCTCTGGAAAAAATAATAGTTTCTCTGATTTTACTCTTTCTAAGTATATGTTTGAGTAAAATTAACATTGTTCTTTAATTCCATGAATTACTGACATGTCTCTTAATTTTGTTTGTGAATGTATGTAAATTAGATTTAGAAAACCGCACCAACGAATATCTTCTCATGGGTCTTTGCCCTGCTGGGGGCTAAGCCCCCCTAAAGGTCAGATCCTAGAATCGCCCCTGCTGAATAATCAGACCAGAAGCGTCTCCATCCAGAAGTGAGCTGAGAAACTCCACACGTGACAAAACGCAGAGACAAAGTACATTTCTCAGCCTGTTATGGCAGCATTTTCCGGATTTCACCCTATGAAGTTTTTTGATAGTAAAGTCATCTACATGCACCTGAATGTTTCTAACGAATATTAAATAAAGACGTAAGTTTATTACTAAAATAGTCTTTATTTTCTGTGTAGAGCTGACAGGCTCCGGTAGTGCTGGTTGTCGGGTCGAGGTTCTGGCTCAGCTGAATCGGACTCGGCGCATGGAGCCCACGGTGCTGTTCTGGCTGCCCCAGTCATTGAAGTTGTGGTAGTCCCGTTTCTCCAGGATGTAGTGCTGCCCCCTGTAGTTGGGCTCCTGGTACACCACCCAGCTGTGACGGCAGAACGGATCGGACAGGTCGGTCGGGTCCAGAACACCCTCAGGTTCTTTCTTTACGTGATTCTGGTTCTTTCCAGATTTCCTTGTAACCCCATTCAAATGTATGTTTCACCTTGTTATGTTCTCATTAATAACTTTAGTTTTAGGCTAAATATTTAGCTGGATAACTAAATATTGAGCTTCAAACAAAATATTTTGCTTACCAGCTAAAGACTTAGCTTGCTCAGTTTGAAGCTAAATCTTCAGCTAGCTAAATAACGGATGCTTAAGCTAGTTAACATCCCATTAGTTCGCTAAATATTTTCTTCATTAATAATATTAAATTTAAAATGTAATAAAAAATTTTAGCTAGCTAAATATTTAGTTAGCCACCCAAATATCTAGCAGGCTAACTAAATATTAAGTTTCAAGCTAAGTATTTAGCTTTCTAACTAGAGCTTTAGTTTGAAGCTAAATCTCTTCATTTATTTCTGACTAATTTTTTCTGTTGTGAATATTCTGTAACCTCTGTGTGCCACTGCCAGTTTTGACCTGGATTCTCTTGCAAAAGAGATTTTTAATCCCAATGGTGTTTTTCTGGTGAAATAAATGTCAAAAAAAAAAAATCTATTCACATTTATCTTATTAAATTTAGCTTGTTCAGTTTAGGGCTAAATATTTAGCTTGATTCGCCATTTATGAACAATATTTCTGCATTCAACTTAGCTTTGGAATAACTACTTTGACAAACATTGACCTACTTCTACTTGAATGCAAGACTTTCAGCCCAAATAAGGAAATAATCAACCCCAACCTCTCTTATAACACAATCATTTTTTGTATTTTGTATCTGCAACAATTTAAAATATTCCTTTAGTTTATTTTTGAGCAGATAAAATAAAAAAGGCACAAACATTTTGTAAGTACGGTAAAGGATGTGTGATGCTGTGGGTTGTTGTGGGATTGAACCTCCTGAAGAGAGAGAACCCAGATCTCTGGACCCAAAGGTCAAAGATACCATAATTCATTATTAAACGAAGCCTTTCCTGATGTAAAACCTGAACTGGACCTGTTTGGACGGTGGACTTACGCTCCTCCCAGGACGCGGATGGACGCCACTCTGTTGAGGTTGTAGCGGCTCAGCAGGTTGGGAATGTCATCCTGGATCTCCATCTTCTTCCCAGAGAAACCGGCTCGCTCGAACAGCTGCGCCCTGGGAGGATTGTTGTCCTGAGGACCAGAGACACAGCGGATCAGTGAGGAAGCCGACACATTTAGGAATCAGGTAAAACGATGTTTCAGAGGCTCACCTGCTTAACGGAGCGGACCGAGGAGACGTGGTCCACTTGGGCGCACCAGCGGTCGTAGCAGTTGTACTCCCCGCGGTCGGACATGTCCCACAGGTACTGACGGCCCCGGTAGTTCTCCTGCTCGAACCCGACCCATCTGTCAGACACGCCACAGAGAAGAAGATGATGAGTTCTGCTCTTCTTCTAGAGACCGATATTTTAAAAAGAGTGGTTCCTAAACTTTCTCACATCCCCTTTGAAAACTCAGACAATGCTACAAAATCTCTAAAGAAACAGAATTTCAGTCTTACTTACTCTAGCTTGAGGAGCCAGTCAGGATCCTGGCAAATGACGTTTGCCATGACAACAGCCTTTTTAACAATAAAGGCTATTGCCAGACAATAGCCTTTATTGTGGGGCAATAAAAGCTTTTTTTATCCTCAAGAAGTTATCTTAATGTATATTTTATATAAAATGATTGAAATACAGATTACTTTTATTTAAAAGAAATAAATTTATGATTTAAAATTTTATTGGGTTTCCTTTTTTCCTATTTTTTCTTATCTTTCTCCGTTAGCGAACTTACGCTCCGCTGTCCACCTGGACGGAGTTACATCTCTCTGGGAAGTTCTTGTCGCTGATCCTGGGACAGTCGGAGTTCAGGTCCAGCCGTCTGCCAGCGAAGTTTCGCTGCTCGAAAAGGGTCACCTGGCCGCAGAGAACAAGGTCAAACAGTGACACTCATTGGTTTCATTCAGCAGTTCCAAAGAGTTCTGGATCAACGGTTCTGCAAACTTTTGGATCTTTTTCAGATTCTCTTCAACTATCAGCTGGTTTTTCATTGCAAAGTTTGTTGGAAGTATCTGAACCTGTACAGAATATTCCTCTGAAAATGTCCTGAGCTGAACAGAAAGACAAGATCCACAGAAAAACTCTCCAGAACCTCAAAGATTTTAGGAAATTCTGGCTGAAAATGTGAAGAAATTATTTTAAAACCACCAGGAGTCTTCGTAATCTGCTTAAACTCCTGGTTCCAAATGGGTCAAACCAAGTAACTATAGTTCTTCTACTAACAGGCAGGTTTCATCTATGTGACACAACTTTAAAATAATTAGATGAATGATGTGATTTTTTAAGGTGGCGCTGTTTTCTCGGCTGGACTCACCCTCCCAGTGGACCCGTAAAAGGCACGTTGGAGCACAGACCCCAGTTTGCTGCAGACAAACAAACCCACAAACCATTTTATTCAGAAAAACAGACAAATATTAAACTCTCTTTGTGTTTTGGAGCCTAACTGGACTCTAAAACCGTCTTTAGCTCAGGTTTCATGGTGTTTTTCTCCTCATCCTCAGTCTGGGTGATTTGGTGGAACTGTTGGCGGCCCCCGCGGCGGGCCCCGGCCCTCGGGACGTACCTGGTTTGTTGGGTTAATCCTGGGACCTTAGTGAAGATGTTCATGTCAGCTCTGCGAGGCAGCCAGAAAGCGCCTTAAATATGGCGCGTTGATGCAGCGCAGAGCTACCAGAAGGCTCAGGTTGCTCCTGATGCGGCCGCCGGGGCCCACGGGGCCATTCATATGCTAAACACACACTCCTGATGCCCCCGAGTCACAGGATGAATGAAACAGAAACACAACGAGTGCGGAGTGCAGCGCCAACACTTTGGGTTTGAACATTTCAGCATTTTCTCTGAAACAAAGCAGAGAGGAGGGCCGTGATGGCGGCGGGGCCCGCTGCTCCTGGAGCCTGGATTATTCACAGGAAGCCTGGAGAACGCCGCAGGGCATCCTGACTGCACCGAGCCCAGGTCAGCCTTTTGGCTCCCAAAACTGTTCCTGTATCTGACTTTAGAGTCACATCTAATCATTTAACTTTAATGTTCATCAGCTGTCATTTTATTAATATAATACCTTCAAAAATAAAAGATCAAAATTAATCATTTTTTTTACACAGGAAGAAAATATTTCCTCCAGGTGTGACATTTCAATAAATGTCCCACCTGCGCCCCCTGCTGGCATAGATTTGTGCCTGCAGTATCTTGTTGACCATATATGGACTAACCTTCATATTTACCTCTAATGACGTCCTTATTTCTTAAAATACTTCTGTAAAGAATTAATATCCTTCAGTATTTTAATTAAAACAACAAAACTTGTATGTTATGATTATTATTACACACAGTGAAGTATTTTGATGGGTTGTGTCCTCATAACATAACAAACATTGATATTTTTGCGCTAATGCATAATTGTGAGTTTATTGCAATTTTCTGAAAAAAATGTCAAAACTGTTAAGTGATGCTAACTCTCACCTGCAGGTGGCAGTATTTCTTTTAGGTAGATAAGGCGCTAGAGTCTATGATAACTGACTGACTGTACTATTAAGAGAAGAAAAGGAAGGCATGTTAACAGTGTAGCGCAGCTAGCTCCTGCTGTAAGTAAGTAAAACAGCAACTTTAAATTAATTTCAAATCTTTTTTGATTGCAAAAGTCACAAAAACAGACACGAAGCCCTGCAGGGAGAGATTTTTGTTCAGGTATGATTTAGATAACTTTATTGTGAGGTAAGGATCAGATGCTGTCAGTAGGAAGTGGAAGGGGTGTACTTTCTTTTTCCTCAGGCCTGCAGAGCATGAAGCCATGTTGAATGAACACAGACATTCAGTTTGCTTACAGTGTTAAAATCCCTCCATTCTCCATCAGATGTGTTTGTCCAGCAGATTTACTGTCACACTCTGCTGGCTCCCAATGCTGCACCATTCAGAGTGTGTGTGTGCGTGTGTGTGTGTGTGTATGTGTGTGGGTGTGGTGAATAGTGGAAAAGGTCCTGGATGTCTCACTCTGTTGTGTTTTTGTTGCGCTGGCAGGGAACCAGAAGCTTCAGGACTCTTCCTGCGTCCCGGAGACGGACGAGACAAACACAGCAGGTCAGACGTGTGTGTGTGTGTGTGTGTGTGTGTGTGTGTGTGTGTGTGTGCGTGTGCGTGTGTGCGTGCGTGTGTGTGTGTGTGTGTGTGTGTGTGTGTGTGTTCAGAGTCAGGCGGCGCCTCAAACCCAACACACACTCCTTCAGTTAGATTCTAGAGCTGAGGAGAGACCATCAGCGTGAAATTTCTCTCTTGGACAAGCCGTCCCACTTCCTGTCCCGGTTTGTCCACAGCTAGCTCAGATAAATCTGCTGTCGCCATGGCGACACACATCAGGGCAGAGGTCCGCTTCTTCTGGCCTTTCTGGCAGTTTGGTTGCGGCAGTGATTAAATCCGGCTGCATGTTTCCTGTCCTGCAGGTGTGAAGGAAGCGAGCGGGACGATGCTGCGGACAGGAGTGCGTCTTCTGGCGCTGGCGCTGTGTGTTTCAGCTGGTGGAGACTTTGACTGGACCAAAAATGAGAAAACCTCTTTCTACTTCGGGACCTTCCCAACTGGTAGGATGGAGAAACATGAGTTAGATTTCTGTTTGGAAAATTTCAAAACCAACAATTGCAGAAAATTCAGATGAAAAAAGTCATATTTGTTAGACCTGCCGCAATAAATCAATTAATCGCATAATAAATTAAAACACCTCAATAATTTCCATTTGCATGATTTATTGGTTTTTTTACTTTCCATCAGAACTGGACAATAAAAGTGTTCAGTCTGGTCCTTTGGTCTCAACTAGCAGTGACTTCATAATTCATTTTATTTGTTGATTCTGTTTTGGGTTTTTTTGCATTAATTTTTTGTATTAATACAAAACACAATTAAAATGTCTTCCAGTTCCAGTGTTAAATGTTTATTATAATTTCAAGTGTATTGATCTTTGAGAATGTGTTTTGTTATTATCACTATTTTATTTGAAAATGGTCTCAAAACAACAAAATTATTGTTTATCACAATAATTTCTGGGATGGTTTATCATGCAGCAGCATCTGTTACTGCAACAGGCCAAATCTCTTTCATTTTGTCTTTTATTAGATCACGGGTGTCCAAACTTTTGGTCAGATTGGCCAAAATCAGAAGTTCTCGCTGACCAAAAAAATAAATAGAAATAAAGTGAATAAAATAGTTTGTTGGGTTTTTTTTGTACAAAATTTTACAAAAAAAAAATTAGATTTTTTTGTACAAAACAGATTTTGTTAAAATTTAAAAATGATTTTGCACACTTGCATCTGGTTTTCAAATTATTTTGGATTCGATTGAACAAACTTGTTCTCAGGATCAGAACAGGATTTGGGTAACTTTCTTTAAAACGCTTGCTGTATTTAGTCGAGTTTATGGACTGAAATAAAAGCTGATGTGGCTGCAGCAAAGTTGGTTTTCCAGTACAAATCTCTTGATAAACATGTTTCTACTGATTATTAAAGCCTAGTTATAAAAAGACAAGTACTTTGAGTTCTGTTGAATATTTTCCATGGTAAGAAAAATTATGTTGGTAATAATTTTACCCTGATCTCCATTTACATCAGCTGAGTGGTTTCAGGATGTTCTGGGAGAAATGTTCCAAACTTTTCTCAAACATTTGGTCTTTTTGGATTAAAACTTTGGACTAAATCAGACTTAGGGTCCTCTGTGTGTGTCTGGATTAATTTATATTTAATCCAGTTCCAGGAACCAAAACAGGAAGTGTGGAGTCAGCTATTTGGGGTTGTGAACCCAGACCAGAACATTTATTTGGTTTTCTTTAGCAGCTGAAGTTTAACCTGATTTATTTGGAGCTTTAAACCTATTATTATTATTATTTTTGATCATTTTGATAAACCTGCAGGTTTCTCCTGGGGAGTCGGCAGCTCAGCCTATCAGACCGAAGGAGCGTGGAATACAGACGGGAAAGGAATGAGCATCTGGGATGTTTTTGCTCATAAAAAAGGAAAAATCTCCTCAAATGAAACAGGAGACTCTTCATGTGAAGGCTACTACAAGTTCAAGGTGGTTACACGATTCTCCAAATGTTTCTTATTATTATTTCTGAATTATGCGGTCTTTAAATTATGCCTTTAAAGATGTTTATGTTCAGGTAAGTGTTCAGTTCTTTGTCATTTTGAATGGAAACATTACTCTGTTCAACACAAAACCCTGCAGATCCAAGAATGACACAAACTTCAAGTAACAGACAACAGAGTCAGGCTCAGAGGAAGGCCAGATGAAGCAGAAATTTATTTACAATAAATACAAAGTGCAGCTAATTTTCTCATTATGTCATCTACAATAGAAACAAAACATTTAACAGCAGCTTGAAAACATTCTTGTTTTGTTTTGGATCAGAAAATCAGTGTGAAATCATGTTTTTTGTCTTTTAGGATGATATTAACCTGATGAAGGAGATGAAGCTGAATCATTATCGCTTCTCAGTTTCCTGGCCGAGGATTTTACCCAGCGGGTTGAGAAGTAAAAACCCAGTTTGGCCATTTTACATGAAAATAAAACGATTTCTAAGACATTTAAGATGTTTTCCTAACTGAGAGAAACCAAAACTTCTCCAATCAGCAGAATTATTGGCGGCAGTTGAAGGTGATAAAAACTCAAATGCAGCAGTAGGATTTCCATATTTATTTACTTCCTGGTCTGTCCTTTGTCCCGCCCCCACATCCTTTCTGTCCAATGGGAGCAAAGATTGTCATGGCTTTATTTACAAATTATAGTCCACTTGCAAAAAAAAAAAAAATGCACCAAAAGAAAACAATGAAGCATACTTTTCTGGTATTCCTGGTGTGAATACAGCCCAAAGCAATCTGAAATGTGTGGCGTGCATTTATAATTAGCTCTAATATTTTGTAGATCCACCTCTGGCTGCAGGTAGATCTGCAGGTCTTTGATGTATTTTGCTACCGGCTTCTCAGTTTGATTTAGGTTTGTACTTTGACTAGGCCATTTTAACCCCTGAATCTGCTTTGATCTGAACCATCCCATAATACCTGCTCAGGCTGGTTGTCCTGTTGGAAGGCGACCCTTCGCCCCTGGCTCAGCTCTGCTGCAGCCTCCAGGGTTTTGTTCCATACAGCTCCTCTGTCCCAGAGCATGATGCTGCCGCCACCATGTCCTGCTGTGGGAAGGTGTGTTTGTCACTCTGAGCAGTTTTAACAGTTTCCATGAAGTGGAGAATCAAACTGAACTCAGACAGGACACCAGATTGGAGAATATTCCAGAAACATGTTGGTTTTATTTTAAATACTTTCACGTTTTTCTTGTTTTTGGATCCGTTTGTTTGTTTTCTGACAGGAAATTGCTTTGTTCGGTCAGTGAATGAAAATCCCTGTATTCCTGTATAATATTAATGCATAAATGGCTGATGATGATGTAACTTCCTGCAGGTGAGCATGTTAACGAGAAAGGAATCAGGTATTACAGCGACCTGATCGATTTGCTCCTGAACAGTAAGATCACACCTGTGGTCACTCTGTACCACTGGGATCTACCTCAGGTCAGTTCTACCCGCCTGTCCGACGCGTGGGCGTGGGCGGAGCCATAACCAGGATATCGGCATTCCCGCAGGTGCTGCAGGAGAAATATGGCGGCTGGCAGAACGCCAGCATGGTCGGCTACTTCAACGAATTTGCCAACTTGTGTTTTGAACGTTTTGGGAACAGAGTGAAGCACTGGATCACCTTCAACAACCCCTGGGTGAGTGGATGGTGCGTCCACTGACTGTGGGAACGTCTGGACTGGGATCTCACTGAGGGGGTCTGTTTCTTTCAGTCCATTTCTGTGGAAGGATACGAAACAGGGGAGCACGCCCCCGGACTGAGGACGAGGGGCAGCGGAGCTTACAAAGCGGCTCACCACATCATCAAGGTCAGTCTGGGTCCAGATCGCTCCAAAAGCTGACTCGGCCGTTATGACCCTGAACGCAAGGCCGTGGGTTCAACCTGGAGGTTCAGCCGTTACATCAGGACCTGGTTCTGATCCAACATGACAGCGACTAAAGAAAAGCTTCGAGTTTCAAACTGAAGCTGCTGATCTGTTCTGTCAGGGTTTGATCGTTTACCTGACTTCAGTTTAGAGTTTAGACTCCACACTGAGTCGTGCTTAATTCGCTAAAACAAGATTCAGACTCAACTTGGACTTGTTTCCTTAGACGTGAGGTTTGACTTGGCCTCCAGTGACTTGAAATTTGCCATCACAGTCGAGTCAACTTTGACTTTGAGTTCAAATCAAGTTCAAGGCTTGACTTGAACTTTGTTCTCAGTGACTTGAAACTTGACTTGGACTTGGAAAAATGCCTTGTGAACATCTCTTTATACTGAACTGTTGTCTCCTCACATGAGGATTTCAGACTCGCTGTTCAACCTTTAGGCATTAAATTAGTTGCAGAAAGTGGAGCTTCGTGTTCAGCAGAAATAACGTGATTTAAATGTTTCATAATCAAACATATTTAGAAATGTCCCAGGTATAAAAACTAGTTAAAATATTAACAGAATAATAAATACATCTTTTTAAATTTTTTTAAGTAGTAACTGTAGGTACTTCCTGTTGACGCTCGTCTCTGTTTCCAGGCCCACGCTAAAGTCTGGCACACCTACGACATGAAGTGGAGAAGCAAGCAGAAAGGTGACGGAGTAAACCGACCCACTGGTTTGGCTCTGGGGTTCTGGTCAGTAGTTAACTGGTTTTCAGCTGGGCCCAGGTCTGATCGGGATCTCCCTGAGTGCTGACTGGGGCGAACCGGTGGACGTGTCCAACCAACGGGACGTGGAAGCAGCAGAACGCTACATCCACTTCTACCTGGGCTGGTTCGCCACGCCGCTCTTCCATGGAGACTACCCAGCGGTCATGAAGGAATACATCGGTACCTTCACTCTCTGCTCCGTTTCCTCCAGCAGATACAATCATGTCTGCATGACCAACCTGATCGAGTTTTCAGCTAACAGGTTTTGGTTTTCCTTAAACGTTCCTCAGAAAATGGCCGACTAAACATTAACAGACATTAACACCATAACGCCTGAATTTACTTCCAGTTGTATAAAGACAACGTGTCTTTGCTTTTTATCAGATGTTAAATAAATTAGTAGGCCTGCCACAAAAACACATTTTACTGGATGATAAATTATTGCGATAATGTTGTTTTGAGACCATATTCAAGTAATATTATGGTAAAGGCATAATAAAGCAATAACACATTCTCAAATATCAATAAACTTTAAATTCTAATGAACATATAACACTGGAACAGGAAGAGTTTTTAAATATGCAAAATAAATAAACTAAACACCAGAAACGACAAATAAAATGGATAATAAAGTCTGTAAACAAAATTGTTCTTCAAACAAAGGTTTAGTTGAGATCAAAGAACCAGACTGAAAACTTTTATTGTCCAGTTTTTGGAAGAAAGAGAAAAACGATAAATTAAATGGATATGATTGAATTTGTTTTAATTTATTGTGCAATTAATTGATTATTGCTTATTGTGGCCTATAAATTAGAGATTCTAAACTTAAGCACTGCACTGCAGTAATGTAAATCAGCTATGATGCTGATTAGCACCGCTGGGCATTTAAGGAATGAAGCAAACTTTTCACTGTTATTTTACTGATGCTGTTTTTGGTCAAACAGCTTCAGTAAAATTGAGTTAAAATATATATTTCTGAACAATGGTTGCTTATGAAGCTAATTCAGTAATGCACTATGGATTAAAGGTGAAAATGATTTAAAATAAACTGATTTTAACATTAAAAACTGGCATTTTAACAAAGGCTTGGACACTTTGAGCATAAATTATTCTGATGGCCCTGAAGGTCCGACTCATTCAGCCTCTGTAGCAGGAATCAGATTATTTTCACGTTTTTTCGGTGCCAAAGCTAAACTCTTGGACATCTAGAAAACCTGGAGAAGAACTAATAATCCCCGACCTCTGGATTTCCAGGCAGGAAGAGCGGCCAGCAGGGCCTGGGCGCGTCGCGGCTGCCCGTCTTCTCGCCTCAGGAGAAGAGCTACATCCGAGGAACCGTCGACTTCCTGGGCCTCGGACATTACACCACCCGCTACGTCACCCAGAAGAACTACCCGTCCGGCTTCGGAGACAGTTACTTTGCAGATCGGGACCTGGCGGAGCTGGTGGACCCAAAGTGGCCCGACCCTGGTTCTGAGTGGCTCTACTCAGTTCCCTGGGGGTTCCGGAGGTTGTTGAACTTTGTGAAGGTATAGCAACAAAATCATATTTCTTCTAACCAGCATATTGTAAATATGAACTGGTCATTACTGTTTTTCATAGAAAAACATTTCTATGAACAGAAAATAAGATTTAACCTTAAAAAACTTCTTAAAGGAACATTTGAATCTGCGGGATGATGCATCTGTCAGACTTCGGTTTGTTTGTTTGTAATTGGAGGAAAGAAGAACCGGATCAGGAGGTTCTGTGGTTCTGGAAGGGTAGATCTAACCCTGAATTTTCCATGTGATCTCACCGACAGACCCAGTACGGAAACCCGATGATCTACGTGACGGAGAACGGCGTCTCGGAGAAGATGCCGTGCACCGACCTGTGTGATGACTGGAGGATGCAGTACTTCAGGGAATACATCAACGAGCTGCTGAAAGGTGACGGTTTCTCCTCTGTGTGGAACAGGAAGCTGGCTGGGCCGCCTCAACGTCTGTCTCTGTTTGGACCCTCAGCCGTTAGAGACGGAGTCAACGTGAAGGGTTACACCGCCTGGTCTCTGCTGGACGGCTTCGAGTGGGACGAAGGTTTCTCTGAGCGCTTCGGACTCTACTTCGTGGACTTCAGGAACAAGAACAAACCTCGCTTCCCAAAAGCTTCGGTTCAGTTCTACAAACGCATCATCAGCTCCAACGGCTTCCCCAGCCAGAGAGAGGTGAGGCCCAGCAGCGCAGCCAGCTCCGGGAGCAGCTGCTGACTCTGGTTCTCTGCTTGGTGTCTGCAGGTGGAGAGCTGGAAGAGGAAAGCTGTGGAGACGTGTTCCTCCAGCAACCAGCTGCTGGCTGCAGGTCAGTGGCATGAAAGGCCCAGATAGATCAGGAGCATGCAAGAATCAAACACTTCCTGCTTTGGGACGTTCTGAAGGTTCTGATTGGTGGGATGTATTAAAGTAGCAAAGTACAAGTTCTTCCTTAATGTCCTTAATTACACTGTTTATGTAATTATGTACTTTGAAAATGTCATTAAGTAAAGTAAGTCCTCTTTAATTAAAGGGAACCTGTTTGTATTTCCATTTGGGTTTCTACTGCTTCTAAAAACAACCCAACCTCTTAAAAAGCACACAGGCATTTTTTGGCAATAAGTTCATCTTTCTTGGTGTTTGAGCCATTTCAAAACCTCCAGAATGTCACAAATCAGCAGGCACCACCCCGTTACCTAGCAACCCGAGCAGAATTCCGCCCGTTACCTAGCAACCGAAGAATTGCTCCTGCATGTTTGGTCAGCTGATTTTCTCTCTGTATGTGCTGTACAGTGGCTGCTGGAAAAGACAAGTGTTTAGTTGTTAACTTGAAATCCAGAAACCACTTAATGTATTCTGATTGGTTGTGCAGGAGGCTCCACTTCTGCTTTTCAAAGATGTACAGTTGAGTAATTGTGCATCTGTTTGAAGCCTTTTTCACTGGGAGTGTAAATGTTGAGTTGGGGGCGTGGCCAACAGAAGATTAGTGGATTTAAAGTGACAGAGACAGTAAAACTGATCAGACTAAAAGCTCATTATCTGAGAATGAGTTTGTGCAAAAAGAGTAATGAACATGATTTGTAGCCCATAGATACATCCCAACCTGTTCAAGGAAGGTCACTTGAAGTAGATTTAATCGCTGGTACTTTCGACTTTTACTCCACTACGTTTCTATAATGTAAAAATTATACCTTACATTTACGTCACATTGCATTTTTTTGCTTTCATTGATTTGAAATCAATGATTTATCTGAGTAAACCAGTTAAAAATGGACTCTAGTTTCAGAAAGCTGAAATATTGACTCCATTACAAGGTTGAATATATAATATTTATTCAGCTGTGATGACAAAATGAAGTTGAAGTGTCAGTGGAAAGGATCAGCACCTGCTATTCCTTTGTCTACTGCCCCCTTTTCAGGCAGACTGCAGTTAAAATGACATATTGGTTTTGCTTTGTGTTAAATAAAAACTTTCAAAGGTTCAATCATCCTTTTTCTTATTTTCTTACTGGCATTTAAGTGTCCAGATCCACAAAATCACTAGTCTAAGTGTAAACTGTGTAACAGAGAGTAAACACAATAAAACATGCATTATCTGCAGCATTGTTCATGAAAATGGCAGAACATTCATGAATTAAAGAAAATGTAATTCAGTAGAGACACATAACATTCTACATCATTGCATTACAGAACAAGTACTTCAACTTTCAATACTTTAGGTATTTTTAAAAACAAGCACTTTTACTCAAGTTAAAATGTTAGTGTTGTACTTTGTATATTTGTGTCTGTTTTCTGAGGTTCAGTGTTTGAGTATTTTCTCTTGCTGGTTGCAGATCCACTGATTGGCCACATGGAGATGGTCACAGAGATCGTTGTTCCCACCATCTGCACACTCTGCATCCTCCTCAGCGCCGTCTTCTTCATGTTTCTGCTGCGCCGACGCCTCTGAGGAACGCCCGGGCCTTGCCTGTTTCCATGGAAGCAGAACTCAGCAGGAACCAATCAGAGCGTCTTCCTGTTGACCGCCCTGCCGTTCTGCTCCAGTCAGGTCATCAATAAACAGTCAGAACAAGCAGAATATGATTATTAATCAATAAATGATTAGTAAGCCTGGTTTACTGTTGAACTAAGACTGGACTGAACTGTTCAAACTGTTTCCGACTGGAACAAACAACCAGGCTGAACTTTGTTTTGACTGTTATGAGTTTCATCATATTTAAGCTTTTATTACCAGTTGTATTTCTAAATTTGATATAACAATAAAGTGGTTTAAATGTGCATATTAAATCTGAGGAATGTTTAGAGGGTTTGTGTAGTATATAAATGTAATATTTTATTTTTCATCAAACAGCTCATTTACCAGGTTCATGCAGTCCTCTGCGGGAGTTCCAACCCTCCTACTGATTATTACACTTAAATAAGTATAATAATCACTTATTTTTCACTTGCTGAAAAATAAATATGAAACAGATTCACTCATGGAAAAAATTATTGCCCTGCAGGTTTTAAAATTGACATAATAAAAATGACCTAATATTTATCAGCAGGTTCCAGAATAATTAAGTCCAACCTGATGTGGACAAAAATACAGGACAGATTCAGCCTATAAGCCAAGAATAATAAACAGTGACAGGATTAACTCTTCGTAAGCCTAGTAGTATTTTTTAATTAGTTGGAGAACCTGGTAACTTCATTCATTTTTGCTGGGATTCGTTTTCTGTCCCGGCATGTAAAACCTGATGAATCCAGCGGGTGGCAGCAGTGCTGCAGGCTTCTCATGTCAACTGCAGAAGAAGAAGGCGCATCAGTGGCGGGTTCTCTGATTCTCTGGCGCTGCAGCTCATCAAAAGGTACATTATAGTTTCATTTCACAGTTTTAGTCCTCTCAAGGCTCTTCTCCGGGTCAAGACCGAACGTTTTATTAGTTTCAGGCCTTCTCTGGCCGCCGCTGGTTTTTATTTCAGCACATTTATCCGCAGTTTGTGTCTGAATTACTGTCATGTTCGGTTCAGCGGCCAAACAAAGAAGACTTTTAACACCTTCATGTCTTCTGTATTGAGGCGAGTTATCGGAACTAACCCAAATATCGGTTCTGTGTCCGGTTAACATGTTACTCTCTTTGTTTTGTTGGGTTTTTTTTTAGTGTTTACCGCCTTCATTGTTATTTCTTCTGGGGACTCCACAGCGGTGTATTACCGCCATCTACAGTGCAGGAAGGGAATTACAGTGTAAACACTTTTAACAGATGTGCGTTTACTCTGGTTGAAACCAGGAGTTACTTGAGTCCTGGGAAAGAGGCAGCAACAAATACAGCACAATAAATGTAAAAAATACTCAAATAAATAAGGCACTTTAAATTGGACTACAAAATAAAATAATAAAGATAAATAAATAAAATATATTGAATAAAATCATGAAATATATGGTAAAGAAAAATTTAAAGATTCCAAAGAAGAAATAATAAATAAATAAAGCATATAAAAAAGAAATTAAAATAAATGAAATGTAAGAAAATTATTAAATTACATAAAATATAAAATAGTACAATAACTAATGTAACAAACTAGTTTTGTGGAGGTTATATAATAAAAGAATATTTGAAATTAAATGAAGCACAAATAAGTAAAATAAAATCAAAAAGATCAAACATAAATGAATAATGAAATATTTGAATATGTAGGACATGAATTAAAAGTATATGTAATATGTAAATTATACAAATGAAACAGAAACTAGAGCTGCACAGCGTACAGAAAACTAGTTACTGAATATCGTGACTCCATATTCATCTGTTTTCCTCGTATTTCATCACTTTCTCATCACTGTATTTCTAGCATCTCATCCATCCAACAGATCAGATATATTATCGACTCAGTTTGTTTGCATTATATTTATTCCAGATGGTTCCTGATACTGTGATTGAACATAAAAACCTCATTAAAAACTGTAAATATTCGACTGTAGTGTTTAGCAGTTTAAATCTTAAAGTTGATGGCAGGGGCTTGTTTTCTCTCAGGATTCAGCCGCCATGAATGACCAACAGGACGACGGGATGAGCGACTTCTCCAACTTGGAGGATGAAGCTTTCCCTCCTCTTCCTCCCCCTCTGTCCCCTGGAGCAGCTCAGTCGCAGGGCGACCCGTTTGGAGAAGGTGAGAGTTCGTTTTTAAATGTCAGCGGAGATAAACGTGACGATCTGGTGACGGCCACCTGTGGTTGTGCTGCAGCTGAGGAGGGCGAGGTGTCCAAGCTGGCCGACGTTCCGGCTGCCAAGAGGAAAGGAGTGAAGAGGCCGCAGCCAAAGCTGGACTCCCACAGGTTTCCCATCATAACAGGTCGCTTTGCTCTGGTGGTTAATCCGGACGCTCATGACTGATGTCGTTTCCTCTCAGGCTCACTTCAGACAGAGGATTGCCGGCTCTGCGGACCTTGTTCGCCAACGCTCTCTTTAAGGGCAAAGGTCACGAGGTGAGAAACAAGGATTGATTAGTCACCATTTAGCTAAAAAATAAACATTTTTAAGGGCCAGTATCATGGAAAACAGACTTTTTTGATCTGTTTATCATGTTGTAAAGTTTTTCCTTCATCATGTTGCTTTGATTCTTTTATGTTTGAGAAATCCTTTAATCTCCAAGGCAACCATTCAGTTGCAAAACGCCTGGGTGGACTTAGCCCCGCCTTTGAGGCCTAGCTCCTTCAGACTAGCCAGCAGCAATTAGCAAACAGCTGGTGGAACTGCTGCGCTCGTTACAGCAGCTGCTGCTCAGAGCAGCGCTGGTGAAATGTTAAAGGGTTAATAGAGGAGCCATGATGGGACGACTTCCTGGAGGCGGAGCTTCAGGAAGAGCAGGAACTTTTAAAGAGACAGACCCGATTTCAAGGCACTAAATAACAAAGTCATTATGCTATAAAATGTAATCATTGTAAAATACATAACAGTACCCCTTTAAAATATTCCATATCCAGCTGTTTTTGTTGGATCTAAAATGTCTCATCTATAAAAGTCTTTGTTCTTCTTCTGATCGCGTTTAATTGAATCCTGTTTGCTCCTGCTGGACGTCTGGACCCGGCCGGCTCTTTGGCCAGGCGGAGGACCTGCGGCTGCTCATGCAGAAGATGGAGAACTGGGCCCACCGGCTCTTCCCCAAACTGCAGTTTGAAGATTTCATCGACAGGGTGGAGAAGCTCGGCAGCAAGAAGGAGGTTCAGGTGGGCTGAAGCAGGAAGGGAGAGTTCCTCTGGGCAGGACGGGTTCTAACGGGTTCCTCCTCTCTGCCGCAGACCTGCCTCAAACGGATCCGACTGGACATGCCCCTCACGGACGAAGACTTCATGGACAAACCAGGT
Source organism: Xiphophorus maculatus (assembly GCF_002775205.1). Classification (NCBI taxonomy): domain Eukaryota; kingdom Metazoa; phylum Chordata; class Actinopteri; order Cyprinodontiformes; family Poeciliidae; genus Xiphophorus; species Xiphophorus maculatus. The sequence continues at coordinate 1,186,021 of NC_036446.1, read as the reverse complement.
GAGACGGACTGGACCTGAGTCTGATTCTTGCTGCTGCAGAGGCTGAATGAGTCGGACTGGACCTTCAGTAACTAATGTGATTTAAAAAGTGTCCAAACTTTTCTTATAATGCTGGTTTTATATATGAAAATCAGTCAATTTTAAATAATTTTGACCTTTAACCCCTGATGGGCTAGTGAAGCTAATTAGCTTCTACCTCCTTCACTGGAGATGTATAAATATTACAAATGTTGGTTGATGCATCTGCCTCATGATAAGGTTGCTATTTGAAGTCCTCTGATGCCCTCTAGTGGTTGGAGTTTTAACTACATGTAGTTCATGGGCCGAAACTTTGCTGATAAACTCAGTAAATAATCTTAATTATGAGAGAGAGTGTGCAATAAAATATATCCAGGCAAAATAATGTCATCTATGTATGATACATTAAAACACATAACATGTGACCATAATTCTAAGTTATTCCAAATTTTATTGTTGGAAACACCAATGGCTGCTCAAAAATATGTTTAAATTCAGAAACTGATTTCATTTTGCAAAAACATTCCAGGAGCTCATGATACTTTGCAGCCAATAAGTTCATCTGTTAATCTGTAACATGATGAAGCAATGGTTTGTTCAAACATTTTTAACTGTATTTTAAAGTTTTGTTTGCATCAGTAAAATAACGTTGTAAGACTGAACTCTGTTTCATCCCTCACATGTCTAATGATGCTAATTAGCATCAAAGCTAATTAGCATCACTCTGGATCTGAGGTGATTTCTCTCGTTTCCAGGCGCGGAGGAGCCGCCGGCTGGATTCCAGGATCCCGATCCGGTCATCAGCCAGGCCTCCTTTACCGATCCTCCAGGTCCGGTCCACTCCACCCCGGTCCCGGCTCCTCCCTCCCTGACCGAGGAGCAGCGCCGGCGGATGGAGCAGAACCGGCAGCGAGCGCTGGAGAGGCGACTGGCCCGGCAGCAGCAGACAGGTGAGACGGTTCCACCCAGAACCACTAGAGGGCGCTCAGAACCATCCACCGAAAAATACTTAGGAAGTTTTTCTGTTTCCTCAAATCCTTCAGAGCCCCAGGCTGACACAGGAAGTGACCTCAGAGCAGATCTCAACGGGTCTACTGAGCAGAACCAGAAGCCAGGAGAACATCTGGACCCGGATCCGTCCGGCAGCACAAAGACTCCTCCACCTGAGGTTTCTGAACCCGACCCTTCAGCAGAACTTCCTGCTGAGGATGAGAAAGAAAAAAGTCCAAGCTCCCAACCCTGAGGTGTGTCAAAAACTGGATCTCTGCAACAGAATCTTCTACCAGAACCAAACTACAGAACCTTCCTGGTTCCTGAGCTGGAGCCTGAAAAAGTTCTGCCATTTTAGTTTAAACCTGGATGTTTGTGTTCTGGTCTGGTTCTGGTCCATGGCAGAGGAGTGGACTGTAACAGGTTCTGTTTTACTAGAAAACAACCAAAACGGGCCGGTTCTGTGTTCAAGTTATTTTAATATAAAAATGTCCAATAATAATAAACAGTTGATTTTAATGAAACTGGGTCAGAGTTCATGTTCTGATGGTGAATTGTTTTCCCTCCAGAACCAGAACATTTCTACCAAAACATTTCCCACATTTCATCTGCTGGTTTCTGTCGGTTCTGGACCGTTGGGTCTAAACCTCACGAGTTGCTCTGTGGCGGCTCGTCCTCTACGCCGTCACGGTGCCGGGCCGTGCGGCGGCGTCTGGGTCCATCAGCGCCAGCTCCCGGATCTCCTCCAGCAGGGAGTACAGGTTGGGGGTTCTGCTCTGCCGGAACTCCCGCTCCTCCTTGGAGAGTTCGGGTCGGCGCGCTGCCTTCTCCTGCGCCTCCCCGGCCAGCCGCACCACCTCCTGCACCAGCTGGCTGCGGCGCGGCGAACCGGGCCGCTGCGGCGCGGCGCCGAGGTGCGGCTGGTTGCTGATGACCTGCAGGGTCAGCGTGTCGGCGTGGCAGTTAGTGGAGAGGACGGAGATCCGGACCTGGGGACGGGACGAAGAGAGTTCTGACCGTCTGGAATATTAAATGTTCCCATTTTATTCCTCACAGTAAGTCTGAAGATACGCTTGACCTTTGACCCCAAGTCCCAGTGTAGCTCATTATAATGAGCAACAGGAGATCTCTGGTTATATTTTGTGGAAACGATAACTATTGCATCTTTTTTAGGTAATTGTGTCACAGCAATTACAGTCCTACAAACACAAATCTGCTCTTGAAAAAGGTTCCCATGTGTGAAACGTTTGTTCAGCACAGCAGACGCACTAATCAGCGTGAGCTTCACCTCTGACCTGCAGACGGTAACCGTGGTTTCACATTTATTGAACAAACTGGAGGAAATATTAAACTATCAATCCTGACAGCAAGAACAGTTTTGTGTTTTCTTAAACATTAATTGGAATTTATTGTGACAATAATTAATTAAAACATGATAAATACAATAAATTCTCAGCTCTACTGTCAGACAAACTGGATGAACTTCAAAGTCAAAAACAGAACCCAGCCAGAGTATTACATTTATTATGGCGTTCAACTGATCTTATCCCCTACTCTAACATCTCTGCTCGGCTTTCTAACCAAACAACCAGACAGAGATTTAAAGAGGAGCAGCAGAAGCAAATGAGGCAGATTAGCAGCAGATGGTGTCAGATATTGAGCTGTTGGCATGTTAAGTCAGAGGCCTCTTTAGAGTCGCTGCAAGACTGACTGCTACTGGGGATAATCAACAGGAGCTGCGTTTCCATTGACCATATATTTGTACAACCTGACATTTCAAAACTGAAGTTGCTTAATGAAAACAGGCCAACTTTGAAAAACACTTTAGTTTTTTATTAAAAGGTTTTGGTGCGAGGATCATCAAAGCTTTAACTTTGTTTAGTGTTGCAATTTAACAACGGGTCAAAACCTGGAACGACCCCCTGCTGTCGGGTCAGCGTAGCGCCTCTGTGCCCAGAGGAAGGTGTTTCTGTTGGCTCACCGTGATGTGGTCAAACAACCTGAAGGTGGCGCTGCCACAGCCAGACGTGGTGGTGATGTGGTCCGAGTGGCGGTGAACGGAGCCGCTCTGCCACTCACAGGTACCGTCCGGGCCGGCCGTCACCACCAGGCCCTCCTTGTTCCTCATGTAGACCGGACCTTTCACTCCGTACCTGTAAAAACAGCAGCACACCTGGAGTCACAGCTCCTCTGTGGAAACCGGTTTAAAGTCACAGTCACAATAATTTGACTTATTTAGAACCTGGTGTAAGTAAAACAAGTTTTATTAAAGTCAAGTTTTCACCGTATTACTCATTCATAAATATCACAGTTTCAAAGTAAGTGTTTAGTTAGCAAGCTAAATACTTGGTATGCTAACTAGTTAGCTTGAAGCAAAATAATTGAATAAATATTTTGAAAGCAAGTTACATATTTAGTTTCAAACTAAATGTTTGGCTTGCAACTAAATATTTTTATTTAGCAAGGTAAATATTTATTTAGTAAAATGTTTATTTAGATTGCTAACTGCATACAAAGTTAGCAAGTTAAGCATTTAGTTTGATACTAAATATTTAGCTAGCTTGAAACAAATTTTTTAGCTACCAAGTTTAATATTTTGGCTCAAATTAAATATTTATCTCCAAAATAAATATCTTGTAAGGCAGCTAAATTTAGTTTCAAGCTGTTTAGCTTTTAAGCTAAACACCAAATATTTAACTTGCAAGCTATACATTGAGCTTAAACTAAATGTTCAGCTTAACACTAAATGTAGCTGGCCAAATGAATAATTAGGTTGCTAGCTAAATAGTTAGCTTGAAAGTACATTTTTAGCTAGCAATCTATATAATTAGCTTCAAACTATATATTTAACTTGCTTACTACATATTTAGCTAGTAAGTTAAATATTTAGTTTGGAACTGACAAAAATGAATGAATAATGTAGTGAAATCTGTAAAATTTAGTCCATTTCATTTGGTGGGACCCAACTTGACAGAAGTGATGCTACCAGGAAAAAAAAGGTCCTGAGGCTTAAAACCTAAGAACATTGAACTAAGTGTCCAGCATGGCGGTGGCAGAATCATGCTGAGGAAATGTTCTTCTGTCACTGGAACAGCAGACCAATAGAGGAAGAGTTCCTTACTCTGGAATGAAGACCAGCACGCCGTTGTCCCTGATGGAGTAGATGATGGCGTCGGCCACGCAGCGCGGGTCCGTCTCCGGGTCGCGCTCCTTGAAGAAGAGGCACTGGAAGAGTCCGGTGGAAAGGTTCTGGGCTCGCTGGGCCGCCTGCCGACGTCACAACAACTCAGACAACGTTCAGGAAGCACAGAACCGCCCAGACCCAACAAGCCGCTCACCCGGTTCCTGCTGTTGATGTGCTCTGCCAGCTCCTCCATGTCTTTGTTGCCGGCCGGCGGTTTGCCAGGCTCAGCCCCCTGCTGACCACCGCGCTCCAGTTGCAGCGCGGCGGTCAGCAGGCGGTGCACCACCATGTCGGCGTAGCGGCGGATCGGGGAGGTGAAGTGAGTGTAGCGGTCCAGAGCCAGACCTGACGAGCAGAAATGAGGCAATCAGGAAGAGCCGAGCTGGTTTACCATAGCGGTAAAACTGGTTTACCATAGCGGTAAAACTGGTTTACCATAGCGGTAAAACTGGTTTACCATAGCGGTAAAACTGGTTTACCGTAGTGGTAGAACTGGTCCTCAGGCTGAGCACCAGTGGAGAAGTACACGGCCTGAGACATGGCCTGGGTGGCCATCATTCTGAAGAGCCTGTTCACCAGCGGGTCCTCGGGGTCCACGGCTCGGTCCAGAGAGTCCGCCAAGGCCTTGTTGGTCCTGCAGGAGAGTCAGAATTCAGGTTTTATGGACATCCTGTAAAAATTAGTTCTTTTCCATCAAACTCCTCCCTTGCTGCTGGTCTCCACCTCTGGCCAGGTGGTGAGCCGGCAGACGGGTGGGGAGCGGACCAGAACCCACCTGGTGTCGATGGAGAACCCCCTGGCCCGGGCCGTGTCCACCAGCTGGCTGAACAGCTCCTGGCGTGGCTGCGGGTGACGCCTCAGCAGGGCCTGGTAGGGGAAGGCCTCCTGGATCTTGCGCGCCACCCAGTGGTTGGCGTAGATCATGCACTCTGCCACGGTCTCGTGGACCTCCAGGGGCTGGCGAGGAACCAGCGCCATGATGTTCTTGTCCTGGTCCAGCTGGGCTCGGACCTGTGGAGGAGGAGCGAGCAACTTGTGATCCACCACAGAAACGGATTCTTCTTCTTCTGCTACAGAAAAAAACTGATTAACGTTCAAAATGATCTCAGTGACGTTTGACCTTCTACTGGGTTTAAACCAGAATCATTTGAGATTGATGCTCCACCAGAGGTCTTCAACATGGAGGTCAGTTTCTGATTTATATATTTTTCTGTTTATTGTTTTTGTTTCTGTTATGTCTTTAAATATCCATTACATGAATCCAACATTTCTGGGCCATTAAATTTGTATTCACTTATTTAAACCGTGAAATAAAAAAGTCTATTACTTGTATTGAGTGAACTGTAATACGATATTTTACTTATAAATATGTCGGGATTTTTTGCATTACGCCTCTGTAGCAGGTATCGGGTCTCATTCGCTGGTAGCAGTTAGCATTTCGGCGTTAGCTTAGCAGCAAACAAAGCCAGAACAGTTTACTCTCAAAACGTAGTTTACATAGGACGAATTAATACGTAAACATTTTTATTTAATAATAACTTCATACATTACCACCCTGTAATTAGACAAAGTTAAGACTTTACTGCTTGTAACTGGAAAAACAGGGCAACAGATGCACCGCCACCCGGTGGTGTCACTCGGTATTACAATTATTGAATCTCTTGAACTATCAATAGTAAATAAACAAAATAATGCGATCACAAATAATTTTATCAGTTTGTTGCAAGTTGGATTCATGTAGATGTGTATTTTGAGTTTTTCAAAAATATATATATACATAAGAAATGTAATTAATCAGAAATCTCAGGAGATAAACCCAGCAGAAATGTCCGTCTGTACCTCCACTCCCTCCAGCTCCAGCGCTCCTCCTCGGTCCCTCTGAGCCCGCAGGTGTCTGGCGATGTGCGTCAGCGTCTCCAGCGCCTGGATGAGCTCGCTCAGCTTGGCGTCCCGCTCCTCTGGGTCGAGCCGGGCCAGCTCAGGAACCTGGACCTCCTCCCCGTTCAGCAGTGCCTGGGCCAGCTCGTAGTGCAGCTGGTAGGAGGAGCGGATCAGGGTCCGGCCGAACCACACCTTGGTGACGGCCAGGCTCTGAGCGTCCAGCTCCCACACGACGCTCATGGCGTACCTGGAAACCAGAGGACGGCGTTGGGACCGATGGAGACGGCGGTGAGCAGAGGAGCAGAGAGAACCGACCTGTCGACCCCGCCCAGCAGGGAGCAAAGGTCAGCGCTGAGGACAGCAGGCAGCATGTCGTAGCGGCGGTCCGCCAGGTAGTAGGTGGTGGCTCTAAGAGGGAAACATGAACACAACTCATCCAGAAAACAGAATGTTTTAACCATATTTATTCATACAAGATAATCAATAAGGATGTAAACGGTAACCAGAGGAGAAACCAAAAACTGTACTAAAGTAAGAGCAGCAATACTTAAACATATTTTAAAAAGTAGCCGACCAAGAAATTAACTGAGTAAAAACATATCTGTTAAAAAGTGACTGATCAATTTATCAATCATTTAATATTTAGTAATAATATCATTAGACAGATTATAAATAAAATTACATGGAAATTTTAATGTTTTAAGGATCAAAATGATAATAATTTATATAAGTTAAAAAAATAAGAGAAATATTTTTCAAATCAATTTCTTTAAATAAAAAACTTCTGAACCTTTAACAGAAACTTCAGGAGTTTGTCTGGTGAACGAATGATCGCTGTTAGATTAGCTGCTGCCCGCCGGTTCTGGAGTCCTACCTGGACCGGGCCTCCAGGTCGGTGAGCGATTCCTCCCTGACGAAATGCGTGACGTCGGCGATGTGGACTCCCAGCTCCAGGAGCTTCCCGCCGGCCAGGCGCCGCACCGACAGCGTGTCGTCCACGTCCTCGCAGCCCCGCGGGTCGATGCTGAACACCAGGTGGGTCCGCCTCAGGTCCCGGCGCGCCGCCGCCTCGGCCGGATCCGCCGCCCACGGTTTCTCCGGGGAATTCACTGGCATCTCCCTGAGCTGCCACACCACAGGGAAACATCCCGCTCAGATCGATGGCACCCGGTCACCAGCTGACCACCGGTTCCGATCTCCACCTGGGCTTCGGAGAACGGCGGCACGTGGATGCAGTTCTCCACCAGGATCGTCTGGATCTCCGTCTCCAGCTCCCCGGCCCGGCCCAGAACCCGCACGCTGTGTCCGTTGGGATAGAGCGATGTGCTGGGCCACGAGTCGATCCGAACCACCACCCTGTGGTCCTGCAGGGGGAACCGAACCAGACGGCTTTAGCGACCAGAACCGGCTGATTTCAGAACCCAAATCCCAACATTTACACCAGAGCTTCTTTCCTGTTACACCACCAGCTTTAATCACTAACGGTTCCTTTTCCTAACTGGGCTGACATGACCTTTGACCTTTAATTTAGTGTGTAGAGTCTGGCATGTAGCTGAACCTGCTGGAGAGCAGCAGCACTCCGCTTAAATTAGGATTAAATATCAAGAGTGAAACCAGAATTAAATCTTAATTTAATCCAGAATAAAACTAGGATTAAAACCAAAAAATAAAACAAAAAGAAAACCATAAATTAGCTACGTCTAAACCTTCTCAAACCAGGTCTAAATCAGAATAAAGTTGGAATAAAACCAGAATTAAATAATTAAATACTAAATAAAAACAAGACAACTAGGATTAAAACTGGATTTAAATGTAGGAACAAAACATCAATAAAACCATAAATTAACTACGACTAAACCAGAACTAAACTCAATAATTAAATTCATAATATCAGAATAAAATCAGGATTAAACTGATTTTATTATTTTTTATTGTATTGTAACAAAAACAATAATAAATCCAGGACTGATCCCAGGTTCAAATCTGGTATTAACACCAAAATTAAACCAGAATAAAAAGTTTTGTCGCCATGGTAACAGGCATAACGAGCGGATATTTTCTGCTTCTGTAAGCGGACCGGACCTGCAGCGCGTCGGCCTGCTGGGTGCTGATCCGGACCTTGGGGATCCGGCGGTCCCAGGGAACGGCCAGGACGCGCTGGGCGGCCCGGCTCTGGGTCTGCGCCGCGTCCCGGGGGGGAAAGGTCACCACGTAGTCCCTCCAGTTCCTCTGCAGGATCCCCACGACGCGACCTGCCGGGGTCAGAGGTCAGAACCTGCATGGACCCACCCAGCCCGGCAGAACCCCTCCCCCCACCTGTCGGCATGGGCTTGATCTCGTCGTCGTCCCCGCTCCGCTCGTCCGCCAGCCCTTCGCTCAGAGCCGTGACCTTCCCTCGCCACTCGACCCTGGGCAGCAGCTCCACCGCCACCAGGTCGCCGTGCACGGCCCGGTTCCGGCTCTTAGAACCGGCCACCAGCACGCCGGCGCTCAGGTCTGAGGCAGGAGGAGAGGAGGAGTGACCTCAGAGCTTCACCTGGAGGATCTCACCTGACAGCAACGACCTTCACCTGGGCTCTTAGAGGACAAACCGTCGCTGGTGACGAAGGCTTCGTTCTGAGCGCGGTGTTTGCTCACGTTCAGGGTTCCCTGCAGGAGAAACGGTCCAATCAGGAGCTCCATCAGCACATCCTGTACCAGAATACCTGCAGGTCCAGACCTGGACGAAGCGTCCGGACTTGATCCCGGCCTCCAGAACCTGAGCAGGTAAATGTTCTGGAAACTCCCTCTGCGAGCTGTCGGCCTCCTTCTCCTGCAGCGCCTGGCGGACGGATCCGTACAGATCCTGGGCGGCCTGCAGCGCCGGCCAGAAGCTCTGCAGGTACTCCTGAAAATTAAGAATGTGAAGATGAGCGTCGCACCTGGGTGGTTGCTGTGGCGACCGAACATCCCCACCTGGACGCTGATGACGTAGACTCCGGAGTTGAGGCTGCTGAACCGGGACACGGCGTCCGAGTCCTCAGTGATCATCACCAGGTTCATCATCCCAGCCAGGTGGTTGTAGTACCACACAGCGGCGGCGTACACACACCTACACACACACACACACACACACACACACACACACACACACAGGTTCTGATCTACAGGTCCAGCAAACAGACCTGATCTTAAAGTGATACACAACAACACTATTAGCTAAAGCTAACAATAGTAGCAGGAGCAAATGTCATCAACTAGGGATGCCATCATTAGCTCCAGGTAGCACCATGAACAGGAACTTACTCCTAGATAGTGTTAGCTCTAGCTAGTGCTAACACTATTAGCAGGAGCTAACGCCACTGGCTGGAGCCAGCTCTGATAGCTGGAGCTATCGCCATTACCTGAAGCTAATGCCATTATGTAGAACTAACTATATTAGCTAGCGCTAACACCATTAGCAGAAGCTTATATTAACTCATCGTGGATCCCTTTAAGTTGGATTTAAACCTTTTATTCTATAATCCTACACTTTGTTTACAGTGAACTCTGACCCAGGTTACTTGGGTCACCTGGGGGTCACCTGGGAGGACTCACCTGGTCTGCCATTTCTCCTGGCTCTCTCCTTTCTCTCTGGGGCAGTAGGAGAACTCCTGGAACTCGTTAGCAAACAGGACGCAGTCATGCCGCGGGTCTTTCAGCAGGTTCCTCAGACGGTTGTAGAACCTGCAGAGGAGCAGAACTCTGGCATGTTTCAGGTTTTTCTAGAAAGAAATAACAGATTTTAGCCAAAAAACCTCCATCAACAAGCTACAGCTCCCCCTGGTGGATCCTGGAAAATGACATTTGGCACACATTTTTCCTTCCACTCAACTTTAACTTCTTGGATTCAGAACTCAGATTCTATTTGCCGATCCAGAGGGAGACGTTCCGGGTGAATCTGGGGCCAGAGGAGGTCAAAGGTCACCACTACACGCTGTTCTGGGCTGAACCTGCAGCTCATTCACCTAACAGCCCATTAGTGATGCAACGTGTTCCCTCCACCAAGTCAGCAGAAACCAGAACCGAACCGCAGTGGAAGCGCAGGTCAGGCAGGGTTCCTTATTAACGGCTTCCTGCAGGTCACAGCTGAGTCAGCAGAACCGGGTCTAATGAGGCCGACCCGGCTCGCTCCTGCAGAGTTCTGCAGGGATAGAAAAGGTGATCCAGGAGCAGCGCTGCGCAGAAGGCGAGGCTGCTGAGTCAGCGGGAGTTATGGAGGCTTGTTCTGGTTCTGGTTCGGTTCTCCTACCTGCGGCCCTTGCTGTGCAGAGCCTGACAGGCCGTCTGCGTGAACACGACCCCCTGCAGCTCCACCAGCTCCAGAACCTCCAGGTAGTTCAGTACCACCTCGGCGTCCGGAACCACATAGTGGGTTAGGTCTCCGGGCAGAACTTTACCATCTGGGTCAGAAAAAACATCACAGATTTAAAATAAACTGGAGAAACTTTTAACATAATAAAAACTTGATGTGTATCAGAGAAAAGCCCGAAATTATCGTTGGTTCTGGAAACTGAACTTGGTGGTTCTGGACTCGTCTGACATGTGAAGCTGCAGCTTCTGATTAGTTCTGTGGGTTTGTTTTCAGGGTCAGCAGGAGGTCCGGTTCATAGTTTAGTCTTTAATTAAAAAAAATAAAATAAAATAAAAATCAACATTTATGATGGAAAAAACCAAGAGAAGAAATTCAACAACCTCTGGACAGATCCTGAAAACGGATGGATGGATGGATGGATGGATGGATGGATGGATGGATGGATGGATGGATGGATGGATGGATGGATGGACGGATGAATGTTGGATGGATGGATGGATGGATGAATGAATGCTGGATGGATGGATGAATGAATGTTGGATGGATGGGTGGATGTTGGACAAATGCATGTTGGACGGATGGATGTTGGATGGATGGATGGATGGATGTTGGATGGATGGATGTTGGATGGATGAATGTTGGATGGATGAATGTTGGATGGATTGATGTTGGATGGATGGATGTTGGATGGATGAATGTTGGATGATGGATGGATGGATGTTGGATGGATGAATGTTGGATGATGGATGGATGAATGTTGGATGTTGGATGGATGAATGTTGGATGATGGATGATGGATGGATAAATGTTGGATGTTGGATGGATGGATGTTGGATGGATGGATGTTGGATGGATGGATGTTGGACGGATGGATGGATGGATGTTGGATGGATGGATGTTGGACGGATGGATGTTGGATGGATGAATGTTGGATGATGAATGGATGGATGTTGGATGGATGAATGTTGGATGATGGATGGATGAATGTTGGATGGATGGATGAATGTTGGATGGATGAATGTTGGATGGATGGACGTTGGATGGATGAATGTTGGATGATGGATGGATGTTGGATGGATGAATGTTGGATGATGGATGGATGGATGTTGGATGGATGAATGTTGGATGATGGATGGATGGATGTTGGATGGATGAATGTTGGATGATGGATGGATGGATGTTGGATGAATGTTGGATGGATGAATGTTGGATGGATGGATGTTGGATGGATGAATGTTGGATGATGGATGTAGGATGGATGAATGTTGGATGGATGAATGTTGGATGATGGATGTAGGATGGATGAATGTTGGACGGATGGATGTTGGATGGATGAATGCTGGATGGATGGATGGATGGATGTTGGACGGATGGATGTTGGATGGATGAATGTTGGATGATGGATGGATGAATGTTGGATGGATGGATGTTGGATGGATGGATGTTGGATGGATGGATGGATGAATGTTGGATGGATGGATGTTGGATGGATGGATGGATGGATGATGGATGGATGATGGATGGATGGATGGATGGATGAATGAATGTTGGATGGATGGGTGGATGTTGGACAAATGCATGTTGGACGGATGGATGTTGGATGGATGGATGGATGTTGGATGGATGGATGTTGGATGGATGAATGTTGGATGGATGAATGTTGGATGGATTGATGTTGGATGGATGGATGTTGGATGGATGAATGTTGGATGATGGATGGATGGATGTTGGATGGATGAATGTTGGATGATGGATGGATGAATGTTGGATGTTGGATGGATGAATGTTGGATGATGGATGGATAAATGTTGGATGGATGGATGTTGGATGGATGGATGTTGGATGGATGGATGTTGGACGGATGGATGGATGGATGTTGGATGGATGGATGTTGGACGGATGGATGTTGGATGGATGAATGTTGGATGATGAATGGATGGATGTTGGATGGATGAATGTTGGATGATGGATGGATGAATGTTGGATGGATGGATGAATGTTGGATGGATGAATGTTGGATGGATGGACGTTGGATGGATGAATGTTGGATGATGGATGGATGTTGGATGGATGAATGTTGGATGATGGATGGATGGATGTTGGATGGATGAATGTTGGATGATGGATGGATGGATGTTGGATGGATGGATGGATGTTGGATGGATGAATGTTGGATGATGGATGGATGGATGTTGGATGAATGTTGGATGGATGAATGTTGGATGGATGGATGTTGGATGGATGAATGTTGGATGATGGATGTAGGATGGATGAATGTTGGATGGATGAATGTTGGATGATGGATGTAGGATGGATGAATGTTGGATGGATGAATGTTGGATGGATGAATGTTGGATGGATGGATGTTGGATGGATGAATGTTGGATGATGGATGTAGGATGGATGAATGTTGGATGGATGAATGTTGGATGATGGATGTAGGATGGATGGATGTTGGACGGATGGATGTTGGATGGATGAATGTTGGATGATGGATGGATGAATGGATGGATGTTGGATGGATGAATGTTGGATGGATGAATGTTGGATGATGGATGTAGGATGGATGAATGTTGGATGGATGAATGTTGGATGGATGAATGTTGGATGGATGGATGTTGGATGGATGAATGTTGGATGATGGATGTAGGATGGATGAATGTTGGATGGATGAATGTTGGATGATGGATGTAGGATGGATGGATGTTGGACGGATGGATGTTGGATGGATGAATGTTGGATGATGGATGGATGAATGTTGGATGGATGGATGTTGGATGGATGGATGTTGGATGGATGGATGGATGAATGTTGGATGGATGGATGTTGGATGGATGGATGGATGGATGATGGATGGATGATGGATGGATGTATGGATGATGGATGGATGAATGTTGGATGGATGGATGTTGGATGGATGGATGGATGGATGATGGATGGATGATGGATGGATGCCTCTAAGTGGATCTAGAACTCAGCAAAACATTCTGACTGATCGATCAACTTACTTATTGATTTCATTCAAACAGGAAATTTAACTTGAAATTTTTGTTCGTCTAGTTTTGGTTCCGGTCCGGACTGTGGGTCTTATCCTCCGGACCGGACCAGAGATGTCCTACATGCCATAGTGAACCCGGGCCTTCAGCAGAACCGAGCTCCCGAACCGCCGCCGTACTCCCGCGGACCTCACCGTTCTCGCAGCCCGCCTGGCACAGCGCGCTGAAGCAGGGGACCCGCTCCCGCAGGTAGTGCTCCCGAACCACCCGAACCTTCCGGCCTCGGCTGCTCTTCAGGTGCAGAACCTTCTCGGTCTTGATCATCCTGAGGACTCCGCTGCGGAGCCGCGGCTCAACCAGGAACTCTCACATGTAAACAAGTCCGAATCAGGCGGACTCCAGTCAGGGGGAGCGTCATGACGTCATAACGCTCTACGCGTTCTGTTGCGTTCACGTGCTGCCGGATTGTCGGTCTTCCGAGTATGAACACTTGATCGCTTGATCTTTAGAAATAAAACATAATTAAAATAATTTTTAAAAAGTGAAGGATTTTAATAATTTCTAAAATAAAAATGTATTTTTGAATGTTTGCCATATCTTATAAAATACATGTACCAAAGTAAAATATTTTGATTTTAATAATTGATTCCATTGATCAAATTTGTTGAGAAAATCCATCACTACGTTGGAAATCTCTTCTTCCTCTTCTGTTTTTGTTTCCTTGGGTGCGATGTCAAATACATTTACGAATTCCGAAGTAACTGGAATGCATAATTTTTTCCCCAATAAATACAATGTTGCTCATTTAGGGCAACTGCTGTTTATGATTGACTAAAGTTGGATTAGCTAACTTTTTATGAAGTATTCCAGTTTTGGTCAAAACTGAAATTCCAATTTCCCAGTTAGAAAAAATCAACTAGCACGAGCCCCGAAGTCAGGTTTTGGGAGTAACTCCGTCTACTAAGACTTGCAAGGCCGACTTTGCGTTTCAAAATGGCCGCTAATGGCATCAACAGCAGAAGATGTGATTGAAATGTTGATTTTATTAAGGCACTCACGTAAGAGAGCGTCTGAAATCAATGCCACCTCTGGCGTCTGCAGCTCTAAACTGTTAGTAGTGTTAGTTTGTGGAAAGTAAAGCTTGAAATTATGTTCATAAGAGGCAAAGTACCATATTTATTTGCGTCGCCATGTTGGAATCCCATAATTGTCTCCCACAACATATTAGGGTCATTGTAGATAGGAAGAAGGAGGCATAAATTTCTTCCAAAAAACAGAATTTATTTAATTAATCTCATAAATGTTTTGCAAAAAACCCTGGAAATGTCTGAGTTTCTAAAGTTCTACACTTCTTCTACGCTCGCGTTCTGACTAAAACCAGGAAGATAGAGACCATAACATCAGTTTAAAGTCCCTCCACTGGCTCCCTGTAGCTCAAAGAATAGACTTTAAAATCCTGTTGTTAGTTTATAAATCACTGAATAGCTCAGCACCACAATACATTAAAGATCTGCTGCTGTTGTATCAACCTTCCAGACCTCTCAGGTTCTGGTTCTGGTTCTGCTCTGCATCCCCAGAACCAGAACCAAACGAGGAGAAGCAGCTTTCAGCATCTATGCACCACAAATTTGGAACAAACTTCCAGAAAACTGTAAAACAGCTGAAACACTGACTTCTTTTAAATCTCAACTAAAAACCCACCTGTTTAGAATTGTATTTGAAATGTAATCAATTACAAATTTATTGATGGAACTTGACTTAATGATTGATTCTATATTACTTTGTGTTTCTGTGTTTGTAATGATGTCAAGCACTTTGAAATGTCTTGCTGCTGAAATGTGCTATACAAATAAAATTTGATTGATTGATTGATTGATTGATTGATTGATTGATTGATTGATTGATTGACTTCTTAGAAGAAGAAAAAAAGAGGGGGAAGGGGAATTTTGATCTTGGAAAAACAAAAATTTGCCAGAAATAAATCTGAAATTTTTAGATAAATTTTCTAGAAAAAAATATGGACATTTTCGAGTTTCAAAAGTCAAGCATTTTTGACTTTTGGCAACTTTCGAAGTTTTTTCTGAAAAATTTCTCAGCTTAATCTCAAAATTTCAGATTTTTTTCTTGCAATTTTTTATTTTATTTTTGGAGCTCAGAAATGTTGTTGTTTTTTCTAGAACATTTCGGAGATTTATCTCAGAAAATATATATTTTTTCTATCTACAGTGGCTCTAATCTACCGTCGTAATTATAACAAATATAACAGACGCTTTAAGAAAAGTAAGTAGAAAACCCAACTTTCCCGAGGCTCACTGAACGCAGCATCGATTCTTGGACGGCAGGGTGTCCTCTTGGCGCCTCTGCTGATCTTTGCAGCCGCTGCGGTGGGTTGAGGGAAGCGGGGGTGAATCCTCTTGGTCCGCCCGCTGATCTTCGGCTCCGCCGCGCAGAGAAGCTGCAGCGGAGCTCAGACTCAAGTTGGAAACTGCAGCGATGCTGAGGACTTTGGTGCCGCTTCAGCACCGACTTGTTCTGGGGAAAACCTTCACCTAGAGGAGCCGCCGCCCGCCGCCGTCAGACCCAACTTTGTTCTGGACCGAACCCGCTGCAGGTAAGCTGGAGAACCAGAACCAGGAGCTTGTTTGGTTGTTTTAACGCGATTTGGACTCATGTTAGAAACAAACCGGGACCAGAACCGGCAGAGTGGAGGCACTTTTAATTTAAGCTGATATTTTTTATGCTTTTTATATGTATACACTTTATTTCTGTTTGTAGCGCTTAAATGAATCAATAATCTTGTAGCAGAGAAATGAATTAATAAAACTAAAAGGCGGTTATTAAAAGTTTGACACATTTCCAGTTTATTGAACGTCCTGCAGCGGTTTGCTCAGAGCGCTCTTATCGGTCCGGTCCGGTCCGGTCCAGTCCCAGTCCGCGCTCATGTTCTGCTGTTTTAAATCAAGCAGCAGGTCAGGCTGATCGCTGCTGCTGTTTCCATCGATGCCCTGAAGCGGGCTCGGTTCTGCCGCCAGCAGGGGGCGCCGCGCAGCAGCACGCAGGTCCACGGCTGCAGGTGATGCCGCCGCCGCCGCCGCCGCCGTCGCTCGGTCTGATGGCCGCATCCAGTTAGCGGAGTAATTTAAGCTGCGGGCTGAGCGCCACGTAGCGCTGCAGCCATGTGTCACCGAGACATTTGTCACAAATGTGGCCTTGCAATAAAAGTAATGCAGCTGCTGATGTTTCCTGAGCTTTTACTTTAATTAAATTGTTTTTAAGAGGATGCGCTGCTGCTGCTGCAGGAATCTGGACCTTTCATTCACTGCATGATTCCTGGTTGGCTTTGAATTATTGCAACAAGTAAATCAGGAAGTTATGACGGAGTAAATTTCCGTCAAAAATTTTAGATTAATCTAAGAAAAAGTTCTAGAAAAAAAAAAAGTCGGAAACTAGTTTAAAAATTTGAACATTTTTCCACTTTGTAAACTTTTTTTCTCAAATATTTTTAGATTAATCTGAAAATTTTTATTTAGGTTTTTCTTGCATAATTTTTACTTTTGCAGCTCAGAAATGTTCTTGTTCAGATTATCGGAAAAATGTACGTATTTTCAAACTCAGAAATTTCCAGGGTTTTTTCTAGAAAATTTCTGAGATTAAACTAAAACATTTTGTGTCTCTTTCTTTTTGACTTATTGGACTCAGAAATTTCCATGTTTTTTCTTGAAAATTTCTGCCATTAATCTCACAATTTCTGAGCTTTTTCTCACGTTTTAAACTTTTGCAGCTCTGTTATTTCCTTGGGGTTTTTTTATAAAAATTTTTAGGTTAATCTCAAAATTTGAGAGTTTTTTTGACAGAAATGTACAGTTTTTTTTCTGTCTATATTTTTGCCTTAACTTTGGGTTGTAAGTGGCTCCTCTGATCGGTTGGTTGTGGTTTGGATCTCTCTGCTGTTTCGGTTCCAATAGTTGATGATAAATCGGTTAAATGTTTGTTTCGTTTTGCATGTCAGAGACTTTGATTTGAATTCTCTCTCAGGTTTGCATTTTAAATTGAGTTTTTGTTTTGCGATGCTCCAATAAACTCTCCACAGATTAAATTCAGCTTTAACTGAGCCCTGAAAAATCCAAATTGGTTAAATGCATCAAAACTGTGAACTCCAGTGTTTCCAGTTTCTACTGAAAACATTTTAAATAAACAAAACAACAAATAAAATAAATTATGAAATCTCTGTAAACAAAGTAGAGACCAAAACACCAAACTGAAGATTTTGAGAGAAAAACGATAAATTATGAAATGGAAATTATTGAGATGTTTTTTTACATTTATTGTGGGATTAATTAATTTATTGCTTATTGTGACAGGCCTATAAATTAGAGATTATAAATTTAAACACTGCACCCACCTTCGGTGTAAGTTCAGCTTTGATGCTAATTTGCACCTCTAGGCATTTAAGGAACGGAACAAACGTTTCAGCCTTGCTGTTTTTCTGCTGATGCTGTTTTTTCTCCAGCTGTAAAACTGAGATAAAATACGAACACTTGCTTATATTTGTGCCACAATCTGTTTATTCCGTCATGTTCTGCTGCGTATTTATTGTTTTGTAGCTGAAAATGAATCGGATGGAGTCAGAATCAGAACCGGCAGGTAGAGTGCTGATCGGTGCGGTTCCTCTGATCTGGTTTGAGCTGCAGACTCTGCCTGACTGGAGAAACGTCGCAGCCAGATATGCAACGTTTAGGCAGGAAGGAGAAAGCGTCTGCTTCACGTTTGAAGTGAAGAAGAAGAAGAAACGATCGATTAAAGGAAGCCGAGGCGTTCTCTGATGTTTTCCAGAAGCTCACCTGTAATGATCCGGGAGCCGCCGCCCTCGTTAGCAGCTCACTTTCATCTCCGATCTTCAGAACCGCGGCCCGGTTGGTTCTGGGTGGCAGTCTGAGAGCCGCACTGGGAGCCCATGGTTCCGGTCTGCTGGACCTTTCCAAACTGGGAATCCTCCGGATCAATACGTGTGATCGGCTGATCAATCAGGGATCGTTTACCCAACCAACAAACCGACACATGAAAACAACCAGAACCAGAACAAACCGGACTCACCTGCGACCCAGCAGCATCTAAACCAAAATCCTGCTGCCATTTTGTTTTTAGAGAGAAAATACTGGTCTGATGGAAATCTATGGAGGACTGACCCTGCCAAAACTGGCAATAATTTTTTAGACACAATATTTATCACGTTATTTACTTCATTTGTTTCTTCATTTATCGCCAGTTTTGGCAGGATCAGTCTTCCATAAGAAGCAGGTGGAAAATAAGTAAATGGCTTGTTAAAGTAAATGACTCATCTGAAAAAAATGCTTATTTTTATCATTTTCAGTGGTATTTAACTTTATCACTAATATCTAATTTTTCATTATAGTTCCTTTTTTATTTCTCATTTATTTTTTTCTTATTTTTCCCAAATAATGTTAAATCAAAAAATATATATTAAATACAGAATATGAAGAGATAAAAGGAAACTAATTTACAAAACACTAAGACTGGGAAAAAATGAAAAATAAATGTGATATATCAGTTATATTAATATGCATTAGTCACGCCGAATAATAAAATAAGTTGGAAAGTTCTTATTTTTTGGATGCAATATTGTTCTCAAGAATTACTTTCTTAAGCCATTTATTTCTACACTTATTGATAATTTTGGCAGGCTCAGTCCTCCGTATAAAGCAGGAAGGACATTGAAAAATTTAGGAAGAATCCAGAAAAAATATAGATGGAAACATCCCAAAAAAAAATCAACTGAATAAAACAAATAAAAGCAAATTGACACACGGAAGAGAAGCAGGAGAAAACCTGAACGAAACCAAACCTGGAAGAGAAACGTGATTATTAATGAGCCGAATATCGAACCAAAGTTTTCTGTTGAACTTCATTAAACGTGTTTGTCTCCTTTTGACCGCAGCTGATTAAGATGCAGGAAATGAAGTGAATCCAGAAGTGGTTTGTGTTTGATGAATTATGGAGCGACTTCAGTCAGGACGGCGTTTTCTCAGGACGAACAGCAACAAAGCAGCGGCTGTGAGATTCGGTGGAGGAGCATTAAGGCCAGCAGCCGGCGGCTCCCGCCGTCGCATTCAGGCTGCGACAAAGAAGAGAGAGAGAAGAAAAGCAACATGAAAGAGATTTAAGTGCTTCTGCTGGGAGGGGCGAGAGAGAGTGCACCGTTTTAAAACCTCCTGAGTTTATCCCTGCAGGCCATGAGGGACAGAAACAGGCGGAGGAGGGGTCGGGTCAGGGTTGTTATAAAGGAGGAAAAGATTTGGGAATTCCCTCCGATCCTGTTCTTGTCTCTAAATCCGATATTTAAATCATTTTTAAACCACCAAAATCTGATATTTAAACCGTTGACTCAATATTTTACCCTCTGAGTTTCAAATCTCCACCTGGATATTTTAATTATTTTAGTTATTTAAATGTCCTGTGAGTAAATATATATTTGCCCATTTATCCAAAACAGCCACAACTTTCCAGATTAATTTCACTTCCTGCTGCGGCGCGAGTTAAATTACCGTAATAACCCGAGATCGGCTGGAAAGCTTTCAGAAACCTTTGGGATTTTTCAGACAGCAAAGTGTCGCCCAATTACTGCAAATTCGGTTCCATCGTCGCCGACACATTCAGTCTGCAAGGGTTAAACCACCAAGATTAACCAACTGCGGATTACCGATATTTATCTGATATTTCAGTGCGATTCTGATCCTGATGGAGCGTCTGAATTTGTCAGGCTCCTTCCTGGGTTTTCTTGCAGGTTTTATCTGATATTTGCGCCTCAGGAGGAAACGAGTCGCCTGGTTCTGATTAATGAGTTCGGTTCGCAGCTCACAGTCCAGTTCATGATTCCTGGTTCCTCTGCCAGCATCAGTTCATGAAGTTTTTCCACCATCGTTAATAACTCAGAGTCTGTGAGCGTGCAGCAGGCGAAGCACACACAGCTGTGTGTCGGGGTGTGTGTGTGTGTGTGTGTGTGTGTGTGTGGGTGTGTGGGTGTGTGTGTGTGTGTGTGTGTAAAACGCAGATTTGAAGATTTGTAATGATTTTGATCTGATAACTTCTATGATTTTCCTCTAAATTACATAGAAATGTTTATAAAATGAAGTTTATTTCGTTTTAATTTATAGTTATGATGTTTGTTATGATCATAAACAGGTGAACTGATTTAAAGTCGGACCAGTAGAAACCTTTGACCAGGTCAAAGGTCAGAGCAGGAAAGACTCAAACAAGTTACCAAACCTAAAAAAGCTCCACCAATATTAAAGAACATTGTGCTGAATAAAAACCTCCACAGTGAGAGTTTAAGATGAAAATCTGCAGAATCATTTCCTCCTGTTTGATCAAAGATGGCCGCCGTGGCTCAGGTTCTGCCGGACCCGGCGCTCAGGTTCTGCCGGACCCGGCGCTCCGTTCAGCTCCTGCTGCCGTCTGAGTGACTTTTGGGCGGATTGAGCTCCCAGGTTATCTGATGGTTTCAAACGTCTCTGTGGATTAAACGGCGTCCAGAGGAACGCCGCGTGACGGTGCCTTCTGGTCGCCTAGCAACCAGCTGGCGCTCCACAAACAAAGTGGGACGAGAATTAGGAGCCAAAGGGGAGGAAATATTTACGCCGTCAGTCTGGGGTTCACATGTTGGTCATTTTTATAAATACTAAAATCTTTTTGACAAATTTTACATTCAGTGAAGAAAACTGGAAATGCATTTTGCTCAATATTTGCAGAAAATAGTTTCTAATCCGAGTAAACAAACATAAGAATCTTTGTTTTTTTACTTTGTTTGTTTCCCTTTAATCACTTTTTCATGTTTCCACTTCTTTCATGTGAATAATTAATAATTTCCCTCTGATGCTACTTAAAAATCTATGCACGTTTTTCTCACTTTTATTCACTATTCAGTAATTATTACATTTATGAGAGAAAACTAAAATTTTTCAGATTCATCTCAGAA
Organism: Xiphophorus maculatus; assembly: GCF_002775205.1. Taxonomy (NCBI): domain Eukaryota; kingdom Metazoa; phylum Chordata; class Actinopteri; order Cyprinodontiformes; family Poeciliidae; genus Xiphophorus; species Xiphophorus maculatus. The sequence continues at coordinate 1,164,626 of NC_036446.1, read as the reverse complement.
ATTTTTGAGAAACTTTTTATTTTTTTATTTTTAGCAAATCTAAAAATAAATTTCAACCAAATCTTTGACTTCTAAAACTCAAGAATTGCTATTTTTTAGCTTTTAGAAATTTTCAAATTTTGAGATTTTTTTGCACATTTTTGACTTTATGAATCCAGAACATCTCCAAGTTTTTCTAGAAATTTTCTGATATTAATCTAAAAAATATTCTATAAAAGTTTTGCTTTTTTAAACTCAGGAATGACCTGGTTTGTCTTTTTTTTTTATAAAGTTTTTTTCTCTGAATTTTTGGACTTTAGAAATGAAGAATTTCTGTGTTTTGGTGTAAATGGAGCCTCCTTTGTTTTTCTGGGTCCTGTAATGGCGTCGGACTCTGGATGTTCTGGATGTTCTGGCCGTTCAGTGGAGTCTTGAACTGCTTTGATTGTCGGCCATGATGGTTCAGGTGAGCTGGAGGGGCGGGGCTTAGGAAAGTCTCTGCAGACTTCGACTCTTTTTGTTCTGCAGCTTTTCAGAGTCCAAGGACAAACAGTGAAACAGTTTCCAGCAGGAAATCTGTCATTTCTTCAGGCTGCAGCTTGAAGCTAATCTCCTCATCCTGTTAGCAACCGGCTCAAATCTAAAGCTGCACAAAACCCAGGAAGTTTTTACTCCTTCATGTTCTGGAACAATATGGAGGAACATCCCTCCGTCTGGAGATGAAGATGATGAAGAAGTTGATGATGATGATGATGATGATGATGATGATGATGATGATGAAGTCCAGGACTTTCATCAAAAGCAAGTCTTATATTTAAGAGAAAGTCCAAATTATGAAATGCTGCTGTTTGTAAAGTTACTGTTGAAAATCAACAATAATTTTGGTTATTTAGCGTCTAATAAATTAGAGAACAAAAATATAGGGTTTAATTTTTTAATGTTGTATTTTCACCATGTTATTTATTCATTTATAAATGTTTCAGTTTCTAACCAAATATTTAGTTTATCCACTAAATATTTAGCTCATTTTGCTAGCTTGGAATATTTAGCTACGTCAGAGACAGATATTGTCTCTGGGCTACATATTTAGCTCTGAGCTAACTTAATCAACTAAATATTTAGCTCTGAGCTAACTAAATCAACTAAATATTTAGCTCTGAGCTAACTAAATCAACTAAATATTTAGCTCTGAGCTAACTAAATCAACTAAATATTTAGCTCTGAGCTAACTAAATGAACTAAATATTTAGCTCTGAGCTAACTTAATCAACTAAATATTTAGCTCTGAGCTAACTTAATCAACTAAATATTTAGCTCTAGCTCAGAGATGAATATTTAGCTTAAAGCTAAATGGTTAGTTTATAAACATGATGCTAACTAAATATTTGATGCAAATATTAAGTTTATAACCTAAATAATTAGCTTGCTAAATGAAGATTTAGTTTGAAACTGACATTTACATTTTGTGTGTAATTTTACAAACAGCTTCCCAATCAGATGTTCTTTGACTTTTAGCTTTTAGTAGAAAAATTCTCTGAGTTTTTCAGGAGCTAAATGTTTGCGAACCTGAAACTTGTTGGGTTTAAAATCTGAAACCTCCAGAGAGGCAGCAGGAATGAGAGCCGCCCATATTCATGTTGACTCTTTTCGGTCGGTGGGATTTATTCCTCCTGAGGCTGATTCCCTGTGTGGGGAGGAATCCAGTCTTCTCACCGGATTCACAGGAGATTCTGTCGGCCGGACCGGACCGGATCGGTTCTGACTAAACGTTTCTCTGAACCTCTAATCTGCCGCCGTTTTGGCCGTGGAGATGCAAAACTCCAAATGAACTTTAAGGCTAACTGTGCGCTAACGGTTTCTAATGTTTGGTAATTGTGTTGCTGCCATCTTGGATGAGCAGCTGCTCAGTGTTTGGAGCAAATGAAGGAAAAGTTTCTTTTTGCTCTACAGTCACTTAAATGTTCAAAACATTTCGTCTCATTTTTTCCATTCTGTTGGTTTCTTCTTACTTAAAGGGACAGTATCTTATTTTTTTCAGGCACATGGTGCCATTTTATAGCATAATGCAGGAACTATGTTACATTTAAAATGCTATTTATGTCAAATATGACTTAAAATAAATTTGACTTTGTAATTTAGCACCTTGAAATTGGGCCTCGGTTGCCATGGAGATTAAAAGATTTCTCAAACATGAAAGAATCAAAGCAAAGCAACACTCCAGGAAAAAACTTCATAATTTGATGGAAAGATAAAAAAAGTTAATTTTACATAAATCTGCCCCTGTAACTCACTGAAACTTTTATCCTTTTAAATTTAAAAAAGTAAGAAAGAGACAGTTTCTCCTGTTAATAATTGTAGGATTTATCTGTTTCTGGAGCAGCGGCTGAATGACTGTCGCTTCCTGCAGCGTCTCTGACAGAACCAGGATTTGCAGATTTGAGCATCATGATGCAGAAAGCGGGTTCTGACCCGGCAGTGCGCCTCCGGATTCCCACATACCTCCACATCTGCAGGGTCTCCTTCAGATCAATAATTAGCCGGTTGATCTAAATGACAGGCGCAGCGCTGTGTGTGTGACTTTTTACAAATAGTGCTGATATGTGTTCCTGCGTGCGCCGGGTCGACCCGGGGGAGCCGCGCTGCCGACGCGCAGCCTCCCGGTTTCACTGGGCTAACCGGCGGTCGATGAGCGCAGAGGAGCCTCTGATTAAAGAACTCATCGATATCTGCAGATTAGAAGAAGACACGCAGAATCAACACCTGAAAACCCTCTCTGAGTGTTTTTACAGCCAAATGAGGATTTTTCTGTTTAATCATCAGCTGATTAGTTGGATCAGAGGCTGAAGGGAAAAACATGGAAGCTGCAGTTTTCCAAAATAAAGGTCTGCAGTAGATCACCATCACAGATGAGAACTCTGAAAAATTTACTTGAAGTTTTATTTTCTTTAGTTTTTGTTCCTCCGTAGTGAGAAGGTTGATTTATTAGTTGATTTATTGTTGGTAATTTGTTTGTTAGATCTGAATCTGAAGTGTTGGGTTTCCATAACATGCAATAAAACAGTAATAATAATAATAATAATAATAATAATTAGGACCGGGACTTTAGCCCGTTAATTTGGATTAATTGATGACATACATATTAACTCATTACAAACTGAATTAACTACACATTTTTTGTCTTTACTTAGAAAAGTCCCGAGCCGGAACCTTTGTATTTGCGTGTTTCTGGTAAGTCCACAAATTTGATGCACAACCGCTAACAACAGCGACGGACGGCTCAGTGGGTTTTAATTTCTGCTTCTGAACGATCTGATTGGACGCTGCGAAAGGCTACTGTTGTGTTCAGGTTGTGCTAAAAGCAGTTAGCCTGTCAGCAAAGCTACGCTAGCCTAAAATAGCATCTCAGTGCTAACAGGTAGCAGCTAACGCTAATGTCGACGTCCTCAGTCCACATTTCTCCATGAATGATCGGAGGTAGACCAGCCACCGATTTCTCTGGTCGATAAACGATAATATTGTTTTTAGACTTTTTAAATTATGAAATATCTGTAAACAAACTGTCCTTCACCAGACTGAAGACTTTATCGTCCAGTTTTTGGTAGAAGGAGAAAAATAATAAGTCATGCAAATGGAAATAGTTGAGCTTGTTTTATTGATTTATTGCTTATTGATAGGCCTGATCAGCTCCTGAAACCCTGGAGGAACCAGCGACAGATTAAAAACTATAAATCTATCTGTTGTTGAGCTCTCATCTTGATTTATTCAATCATTTGTCAGCAGAAAATGTTTTAGAATTGAAAACATTGCAGACTGTTAATAATAATCCCAATAACATTAAAGCTGTTTTTCTGCAGCCTTTCTGTAAAACATGATGTCTGAATTTAGACTCGCTGAGATCAAACCTGGAACATTAAATCAGAACCTGTGCCGGTCCGGCCCGTTCTGCACTAATCGGCAGTAAATTGGGTCGGATTCCCGCCTGATCAGCAGCAGTTTGGCTGATCGATGCAGAGCGACGGTCGGTTCTGACAGGCGCCGGTCGTGAATCACGCTGACATCACAGCCGGAGCGGCTTGCATCAGGCCCGCTCGTCTCTCTGGGCGCCGGTTCCGGTCGGAATAATAATAACAAATAAAAGGCAGCAGAACCTGCGTTGACTCGGATTTCATCAGTTGTCAGCTTTGTGAGCCGTGGCGCCGTTTTGTTGTGGAGATCCGCCGGTTCTGATCCGGTTCAGCTCCAGTTCGGGTCGGGTTCAGTTTCTGTCGTTAGGAAGTTTTATAATGTAGAAAAAGACACAATATGAGAATAAATTTGTAATTTCATCAGTCAGTTTGTTTTTATAGTTCAGCAACAAGACAGTTCAAAGTTCACGTCATGAAAACAAAGTTATAGAAACACAAACTGTTGTCAGGTTTCTTCATTACACAGATTAATGATTATCAATCATTGATCAGATTGTTGATTCATTTTTCAAAATCAACTCTAACCAGCTCTGTTTTTGTCTGGACAGGGTTTCGGCTGTTTTTCGGTTTTCTGGAAGTTTGTTCCAGATTCGTGGTGCATAGAAGCTGAATGCTGCTTCTCCACGTTTGGTTCTGGATGCAGAACCAGAACCAGCAGGTTGATCCAACAGCAGCAGATCTTTAATCCGTTCCGGGATTCATAAACTACCAGCTGAAGTTTAAAGTCTATTCTCTGAAAACTGGATGGTGTAGAACCGGGTGGTGTAGAACCGGATGGTGTCTCTATCCTCCTGGTTCTAGTCAGAACTCCAGCAGCAGCGTTCTGGACCGTTGGGTTGTCAATCATACCTGTGAAGATGCTGCTGCAGGAATCAAAGCCACTAAAGAGAAACTAAAGCCTGGATGAGTTTCTCTGATCTGAGACTTTAGTCTCTGATCCTGGAAATGTTCTGCAGCTGCTAGAAGATCCACAGTGGAACCGGCTTTATGTGGCTCTGAGGTCAGAGGTCATCCTGATCTCTAGTTTCCAGCTGGAAGAACTCAAGCTGATCTAGATCTATAACTCTAGATTGTTCTTCTTTAGGTCCAAAGATAATAACTTCAGTTTATTATAGTTAGGGAAAATTATGACACACGATACAAAAAATGTGACAATATGATAATTTAGTTGTAATTCAAGAAAAAATCTAGAAAATATGAGTCACAATATTATGAGAAAAAAATCATAATTATGCAAATAAAAAATCAAAATAAATCAGGAAAAAAACGTCAGAATATGAGGAAGAGTCAGATTTCTGAAAGACCGCTTTGTCTGACGGTTCTGATCCAGTTCTGATCTGGTTCTGTTTCCTTGATCTGTTTCTGCAAAAATATTCAAACTGGTCCAGCTCCAGTTCTGATCCGGTTCTGATCCATTGGTTCAGTCGTCAGACTCGCTGATCGATCTCGTTCCAGTTTGTTTATTAATTAACTCTGCGAGAGGCCGTGAGTTTTTACAGCGCGGCATCGAACCGGCGGGCTGGTGGTCTGCAGAAGCGGGTCAGCTGCTGCTGCGGGTTGTTGCTCTAATCAGGATCTAACGGTGGCAGGAAGTGGAGTTAGTGCTGAGTGCTGGCAGCAGGTCGGACTTAACAAAGAGCAGCGTAAATAATCAGAAACTTCTCCAACAATCCCAGTAATCGCTCCAACCTGTGAAGCTCCTTCAGAGCTGCTTCCCTCCTGCAGGCTGCACTTTGTCTTCTTAATTTCTGTGCAGCGCTCCTGCTGAGTCCGAACGCCTGACATTTAATAAAACAAGCCGCTGAAAGCTGCAAAAGCGTGGCGCCTTTTTACTTCAGTCCTACAGAGAACAGGCGGTAATCACGGCACATTGTGTCGGCGCACAAAGTGCACGTCAGGTTTTGTTCGTTTGAGTGTTAATTCAGGTCCTGAAGTTCGGATTGGGCTCAGAAAACCTCATTTAGTGTTGGAAACAGCAGAAAGCAGGAATAAAAATAGCAGATGAGTCTGGGTGATAATAAAGGAAGGTGTGACCAGATGGAGGATATTAAAGGTCTCAGAGACATGAATTCATAATGCAACACAAACTTCTTCCTCCAGCAGGAAGAGAACAGAACAAATATTTTATAGTTTTCTGATAATGATCAGGTCCGGATCAGAGAAACGTTCCCTCTCTGAAGGACGCGTTCGTAGAGCAGCGGGAACGTTTCTACGTTTCCTGTTTTCTAGAGAAACAGGAAACAGAAACCAAACAACAAAAATCACTAAATATATTCATCACTTTTCCAGCAGTAGATCTGAACAAAATGATGCACAAGTTAAATGCAAACAACTTTAAAAGTGTTAAAAAGGCAATAAAACAATAAAAACGTGTAAAATAAACAGTTTGGGTTCAAATAAAAGTCTTTTTATTTAAAACATCCAGTTTCTGATTGAGTTTCATGTTTAAAGGCAGATTTTCCCAACAGCCTGGAGTTTCTGCTGATTTCACCCATAAAAATATCACAACATGAAAATAAAAAGGAAAAACATAAAAACATTTCGCATGAGGAAACCATAACCCTTCACATTAAAACTGAAAATAAATTCAACATGTTGGAAAACAAAACATTTTTCATCTTTCACATTTTATTAAAAGATCATTTTCATGACATTTTTTCATTTTATTTTATTTATGCATATTAATAAAATAAACCACATGAATTACATGTTTCACATGGTACTACAAAAAGTTTCACATTTCAACAGATTCACTTTTTCACATGTGATTTGAAGGATTCCCACATTTCATATGTTACCATTTCAACATTAATAACTTATTATATGATACATTTTCCCACAGGAAGGCTTCCCTTCAAAATAAAATCTATATTTCACATGTAAGATTTTTGCATATTAAATACGAAGAAAAATTTACAAATCTGTATTAGAGGCACAAATTTCACATGTGAATCGGATAAAAGGTTGAAGATGCGTGTCTCATGTGAAATTCTAAAATCTTCTGCATATTAAATACATAATAAAATGAATAAATCTATATTTTACAGCTCAGTATTAAAGCAGATGGGATGAAAGTTTTGTACTTTTGGAGATCAAAATGTTTTTGCAGGAAGAATCTGAGCAGAGGCTCCTGGAAGAAAGGAAACTAGGATGATTGGAACAGATTGTGGTTCTGTTTTAGAGTGTAGATGTGTCAGAGCTGCAGAGAAACATCAAACTGAGCCGAACACCAGAATCACAGAATCCCGTCCAGGTTGGATGAAAACAGAAACCTTCAGGCTGCAGGTCGAGGCTCAGGGATTCGTCTTCATCCGGCTGAATGAGGCGTTTGGAGCGTCGCCATGCGAAATAAAACCACGCAGCTTTGTTTCGTCTCCATGGAAACGGACGCATCAGAGCCGCTGCTCCTTGCAGATGTTTTCCAACTGGAGCATGAATGATGGAAAGTTCTCCAGCAGCTGCCGGTTTGCTGGGGAGGTTTTCCTGCAGCAGAACATTCAGCCGGCTGCGGCTCTGTGCTGCAGCCATTTGTGGGATTGGTTCTGCTGTTGTGCAACATGTTTACATGGAGATGGAAGCTTTTCAGCCGGGAAGAACTGCTTCCTCAGCGCTCTCCTTTGGAGCGTGTTCCTCCTCAACAGCCTTTCACTGCTTTGTCTCTGACTCCGGCCGAGGAGGCTTTGTTTCCTTCACCGTACATTAGCCTGGATGACCGCAGGCCGCTTCCTCCCCCAGGGAAGACCGCACTGTTGTGTCTGGAGACGGAGTAGAAACTGAACATTCGATTAAAGGCAAAGAAAACATTTCCTGACATGAAGCTTCACAAACAGAGGCAGAAGTTAAACACCGTCTGCTGCTGCCTTTTCCTGCCTTTCATCCAGTTTTCTGCAGCAGAAATGTCTGAACCTCGTTGTTGGTGCTGAATCGAACCGTCAGCGGAGGACCTGATGGTTTTCAGGGTGTTTTCCTCCTGAGGGTCCGGCAGACTCACTCCGATCAGAACCAGAACTTCAACATTTCTTCCATTTCAGCTGCTGTAGTTCTCTTCCTCTCTGCTCTGAGTCAAACCAACCAATGTGAACAGAGACCACTCTAAAAGCAGGAAGTGGACTACAGTGCAGGGCATTCTGGGTAAATTCAACGAAAGCTAACGTGTTAGCCTAGCGCTAGCAGCAGAAATGGCTCCTGGTCTTCAGCCAAAGACTAAAGAGAAATCCTCCAGCTCTAAAATCTGACACCTCCATCTTGTTTCCATCTGGTGAAGAAGGAAGTTGCTCTCAGCGTCTTCAGAGGTTTTTGTGTCGTTTCCTTCAGTGGTTCTTGGTGCAGCGCCCCCACAGGCCAGGAGGGGAACAGGTTGGTTTGGGTCAGAACCACAGCAGCTGGAGGTGGAGCAGATGGTGAAGTTTTTATCTTTGTTTAAACCGAGTCCAATTTGAAAACGGCTCTCTGTATTATTTTCTTTATTTTCTTTCTAGTATTTAGTTTATTGACTTTAAATATTTAAAAGCAAAAACAAAAGCTGGATGAATCAGAGGGTAAATCCTGCATCATGTCGGGTAATAAAGCCTGATGCCTAATGGTCCTGCAAACTGTATCGGCTTCCTGATGTCGTCCTGCCCGGTTCCGACCCGGTTCCAGGTTCTGATGCAGAGCGTTGTTCTTTCTGATTGATTTTAATTCACTTCTCTGTAGATTCTCCAGAGGAGTAAAATAAGCCTTCAGTTGCATCATCTGTTGTAAATCTGCTGTTTCCCACCAGGATTTTTCCCTCCTTCTGTTGTTTTGGTTTTCTAAGATTATTTGAGGTTTTTCCGGTTCTGCTGCATCCCGGTTGTGACGTCTGGCTTCATGTTTCCTCCTGCAGGAGTCGACCGAGTTTCTGCTTAAAGCCCCGCGGCTCATTACAGGTTCAGCAGCGGATCGGAGAAAGTTTTCATTTCGGACTTTATGTGGCCTGTGGAGATTTCTTGGCTGTTGTGTGGCCTGCTTAGCAAGTTTAATAAGAGCTAATATTTGAAAACCATTTGCAGTGAGATGCAAGGAGCCACGGATCAATAAAGGCAGCGTGTCTTAAAGATAGAGGGGACTGAAGGAATCCATTTATCGAGCCGCTCCACGGCGTCGATAGCATCCTTCCATCCTCAGCTCCTCCGTCCAGAGGCGGCCATTGATCAGCTGGATGAAGACTGAACGGCCGGATTAGGGTGATTTCACAGCTTGGTGCTCTGCCAGGCCGACAGCAGCTCTTAAAGGCACAGCGCAGGAAAAAAGGTCAGCGCGTTCAGACGCCATGAGGGGGACTGGTGGGACTGGTTGAACTGGTTGGACTGGCTGGACTGGTTGGACTGGTTGGACTGGTGGGACTGATTGGACTGGTGGAACTGGTTGGACTGGTGGGACTGGTGGGACTGGTGGAACTGGTTCTCCCAATCATAAAACTAATCTGACCAGAGCTCAGCGTTCCAAACATGTTGTCATGGTAGAGCTGATATAACCAGCATCTTGTTGCCATGGAGATCTGATCTTTCCTGTTTTGAAGAGCGGCTGATAGAAGAGGAGCGTTGGGGCGTTTAGCCAGGAAGACGTCGTTCACTAACTAACTTCCTGGTTTCAGCCTCGGATCAGAAACGTTTCGGTCGTATTTAAAGACGATCCGTTTCTTTCCAGTGATGCAGATAAATCAGGAAGTTAAATTTCTCTCCAACAGGAAGTGGAGTGGTAGTTTGGTGGGCGTGTCTGAACAGGAGCAGGACGTTCAGGAGGGAAACGGAGTTTCTGCCTGGGCACGCCGCAGGATGATGGACTCGTCTGTAAACTCGTTTCCTGACAGGCGACAGGCGACTGCTGCTGCTCTCGTTTATATCTGCAGCTTGAAACTGGTGAAAAATGAAAAACAAACCTTCCAGGAAAGTTGTGGAGTTTGAGATTATTCATGTAGAGGCAAAAAAAGACCCAGAAAAACAGAAAATCTGCTGAAGATCTTTGATGGAAATCAGTTTGTGGTGCAGCAGAGAGTATGAAGAAAGTTCCTGAGGAAAAAATAGAAATATTTCTGCAGAAGTCTTTAAAATAAATAAAGACAACCAGAAACTTTGTCTGTTAAAATGTGAAATAATCTGCAGATTAATCAGTTATTGATTCTGTCTGCGGTCAGCTGGACGCCATGTTGGACGTTCTGCTTTCTCTCAGTTTGTTGTTTTTATTTTATTTTGGTTAAATATTAAATTAATTAGTCAGAAACTGACCGTCCAGAACCGTTTTACTGGATGGATGAATAAATGATATGAAGTCAATGATTGATTAATGTGTTCATGGTCAGAAGTTTACATACTGTACAGCAGTTCTGGAGTTCTGGTCCGGTTCTGTCGGTTGTTTTCCTGAAGCCGCTCTGCACTGCAAAACATCCAATTAATCCAGGTGTTTTTTTTATTATCTAGTTTCTGGTTCAAATATTTTATTTCAATTTAATAAAGGCAATTCAGCAGAAAATAGAAGTTTAATTCAAGGCGGTAATTCTTTAAAATTGATGAAAAGTCTCAGTTCCACTAACAGATTGTTTCATTTATAACAGAATTTTTTCCACGTTAGAAGTTAAATAATCTTCCAGTCGAACTAAAACTTTTTAAAATCAATATTAAGGAATTATTGAGTTAAATAAAGCTCCACTTTTTGTTACTTTTAGGTTAATTTGGTCTCATTTCAGATAGACTCACATATTTACACTTAAAAACTAGAAATACTTGGTCATATTTAGTGTTTTTGCAGTGTGGGGCATCGGACCCGTTTGGACCTGAGCTGTAACTTCCTGACTGAAGTTTGGTTCCGATGATTTCTCCTCATGATTCCATCTGTGTCCAGAAGCGCACCGGCTCCTCCTGCAGCCCCGCAGCATGATGCTGCCAGCACCATGCCTCAGATTGGATGCTGATAGTCAGGACATGTCTCCAGAAATTACCTATAATCTGTTTTTTATACAAAGTATAAAGAAACTGAAACTACAACTAAGAAAAACTTAATATTTAGTAACTACTAAAAACTAGCAAACACACTGTAAAAACTAATTAAACATAAGGCAAAATATGAAAAACCCAGAACCATTAGAACCAAAGTAAAATCTCCATGTCCTCTTTAGTATCTGCAGTGAGATTTGGAGTTGCTCTCCTTTACTTTGACTGGACCACAGTGCAGCAGCTGCCCCTGGAGCGTCGATGAGATTGAGCGGTCTCTGTCAGCGCGCTGTCGCTCTCCATCAGCGCCGCGCCGCGTCGCTCGCTGGGGAGCGTTCAGGTCGATGGAGTCGCATATTAAAGGTCCGCCGCAGAACCGCCAGCCGGGACCGGTTCTGTCCTGAAGCGCCGCTGGAGGTCGTGACCTCTGCTGTTTCATTACAGCCTGCGGGACGCTCTGGCCATTTCCTGTGATAAAGCTGATTTTTTTCAGTGTGAGTTAAAGTGCTGCTGACTTTTGCCTTTACCTGTTTACATCAGATTCTTCCTCTATGAAGGTTTTCTGACCAGGAAGAAACAGGAAGACGATCCGGTTCTTCTTCTTCTCTTTCTAAAACAGACTTTGCTACATTCAGAGCTAACGGGACCTTCTGGTTTTTACACACTGCTGATATCTAGAGAGACATTTATTACAAAACTATTGTCAAAAATGAAATTTTGAAAAACTTCTCAATCAAAAATATGTTTTGAGAGTATTTTCATCTAAAGTTAGTTTGCCATTTTTTCTGATTTTATATTTTCAAATGATCTTTTAAGATTTTTAATTTTCCAATTTTGTTTCAAATGATTCTTTTTAGGATTTTATTTTTCAAATTATTTTGTCAGATTTTATATTTCCATTTTTTGATTTACGTTTTCAAACTTAATTTTTTCTAATTTTATTTTTCCACGGATAAATTCTTTTAACCATAAAAAGTCAAATTTAAAGACAATTTAAGAGTCAAAATCTGAAAGAAGAGTGTTTTGAAGAAAAATCTAGTAAATGATGTGAGTTTACTCTAAATATGTTGAATCGTGTCCCAGGTCCCGCAGGCGCTAAGTGGACGCCTATCTGGGCCCAGACCTCCAGCAGGGATCCGGTTTGACCGACAATAATCTGGTTTTTATTGACTTCCTGTCGCTCTGTGTTGCTGCTTATGAAAAGCAGCAGCAGAAACGAGTTTTTATTTCTCCATTTACTGTAATAAACAGCAGACTGTAATAAATGAGATCAGAGCCGCGTTGGCAGCAACAAAACTCCAGACCAGCAGAGAGTCTGGCTGCTGGAAAACAGAACCGGGTCAGAATGTAGACAACATCAGTGGTCTACAGGCTACTAGTTTTTTTTGGGATTTTTTACCCCTCCAGGGTCTTTTGTGGCTCTAGTGCCCCTTATATGACAGCAGGCTGACAGGAAACAGGGAAGGAGAGGGGGGAAGACATGCGGCAAATGTCGTCGGGTCCGGGAGTCGAACCCGCGACGGCCGCGTCGAGGACTGAAGGCCTCCAAATACGGGTCGCGCTAACCGCTACGCCACCATGGCACGGCCATGTACAGGCTACTAGTTAACAAGCTTAAGATGCTGTATTGTTACTAGCTAGTCATCTTTTAGCTAACATTAGCTGGTCATCTTTTAGCTAACATTAGCTGGTCATTGTTTAGCTAACATTAGCTGATTGAACATCTTTACTCAACTCAGTCGGTTAATTTGGGGGGAAAACTGCAAAGTTCTTTGCGTTTTGCTGGTTTGCTGCCATGATTCTAACACACCTGAGTAGCTCTGCACTGCTGCACAGGTGTAAACTCAGCGGGAGCGTCGTAGTGCTCATGTTGCATTTAAAGGCGGCTCGGAAAAACAGGTTACAACAGATTAGTGACAGAGGACACAGACATGGGAGGTGCGGAAGCCCCTACTGCAGGAGTGAGCGATCCTGGTCCTGGAGGTCCGGTGTCCTGCAACTCTTAGACGTCTCCCTGGTCCAACACGCTTGAATCCAACAGCTAACTCGCCTCCTCAGTGCAGTCAGGTTCTCCAGGTTCTGCTAATGGCCTCATTATTTGACTCAGGTGTGTTGAATAGAGACACATCTAAAGGTTGCAGGAGACTTTTAGGCCCTCCAGGTCTGGAGATGCCCACCCCTACCCTACTGTATAGGAATAACAGAGAGTTGGCCATTTTAAGGTAAAAACAACAAACAGCTTCCAGTCCAGGGGGGGATGGCTGACTCTGTGGGCGGGCAATGCCCCCCAATATCCCCCAATGCCCCCCAATGCCCCCCAATACCTCCCAATGCCCCCAATGCCTCCCAATACCTCCCAATGCCCTCCAATGCCCCCCAATACCTCCCAATGCCCCCAATGCCCCCCAATACCTCCCAATGCCCTCCAATGCCCCCCAATACCTCCCAATGCCCCCAATGCCCCCCAATACCTCCCAATGCCCCCAATGCCTTCCAATGCCCCCCAATGCCCCCCAATATCCCCCAATGCCCCCCAATACCCCCCAATGCCCCCCAATGCCCCCCAATACCTCCCAATGCCCCCAATGCCTCCCAATGCCCCCCAATGCCCCCCAATATCCCCCAATGCCCCCAATGCCTCCCAATGCCCCCCAATGCCCCCCAATACCCCCCAATGCCCCCCAATGCCCCCCAATACCTCCCAATGCCCTCCAATGCCCCCCAATACCTCCCAATGCCTCCCAATACCCGCCCCTGCCGCCGGGCCTGAAGTCAGCAGTTAAACTCCTGGAGGTTCAGGCGCCCGGCAGCGTCCGTCTCCGCAGCAGGACGGGTTTCTGGGTCCATATATTTCTGTCATTCAGCCTCCAAAAGCTAAAGAAAAACTTACAACATGAGAGAAACTGTAAATATGTATTTAATCTGCTCCCTGCTGGTTGTTGAACTGATGACTTCCTGCTCCGGGTTCGTCATCCTGCAGCTGATCTGTGCTGGATGAGAATCTGTAGTTCGCTTTTTAAACATCTCCCTGTTGGTGGAGATAAAAAATGGCCGAGCTCAGGTAAAAACACAAGTGTCTGCTGCTGACTGAGAGTTTAATCATCCTCAATAATCTCTGCTGAATCTGGAGGTGGACGCTCCTACCTGTGGGAGCTGCCGGGAATTAATTACAGGAAGAGTCCTCTGCAGTTTTACTGTCCTTGGGTGATGAAGACGCTGCTGATAAAAGTTTTAAAATCTGCAGAATCCGTAAAAAACATTTAATCTGCAGGAATCAGCTCTGAATTACTGATTATTAATATTTCTGACTGTTTTAATATCATAAAAAACATCAAATGCGGGAATCTGGAGCAGATTGGTCACGTTCCATTTAGCTCAGGCAGAACGTTCCAGATCCGGTTCTGTTTGTTTTCTAACGGAATCTTTAGGAGAAATAAACTGAAATCCTGCAGGAATGTTCTCTGAATGTTCAAAATGCAGTAAAGAGAACATTAACGGCCAGCAGCCGTCCTCATTAATAATGCATCGTCTTAATGTTCATTTTGCAAATAAAGTCCAGTCTTCCACATGCGTTTGTTTTAATGATTTGTAAACTGCTGCATTATTTACTCCGTGATTCCAAACGTTTGCTGTTTTTCCGGAAACCTTTTCTGTTAACAGGACAGCAGCGGCTCCCCGCTTCACCTCCAGCTGATGCAACGCGGTGGTAAACATGTCGCTGTCCCAACTTTTTCAAAAACTTGCTGCCGGCATCAAATTTCAACTAAAAATCTCTTTAAATTTCCGCCTTTCTAGATTTCAGACGCCGTCTTTGTATCATTAAGTAAAGACTTTGGGTTGTTATTATCATCATGCCTGTAGTTTCGTCATGCAGCAGCTCATTGGCTGCCGCTCCACCTGCGCCTCACCTGTCGGGGAACAGACAGCGTCAGTGTTTGCCTCGCGGCAGCGCTCAGGTTAATGATGGGAGCATGAACATGTCACGGTCTGCAGGCCAGCGCAGCTTCCTGTCACCGCGCTGCTTGATGTTTCCTCTCCGGCCTGGAGGAAGCCACACCTGCATGGCGATTCTCCTGAATCGCCCCGGTTCCCCGTCAAGGTTCTGATCCGCCCGGCATGAGGGGAAATCACTGCCAGGCGGTTCTGACGGTTCTGATGAGCGGCTCTGTTTTTATGTTTTCCATAAAGTTTCTGCTCGGTTCCGTTCTGGAGGATGGATCTGCAGCCTGTAATTTCACACCGTCAACAGTTTATTCTGCTCCGCTTTCATAAAATTGCTGGAATTACATTTTAACATTCATGTTGCTTTCAATACAGCGAGGATATTTTTCTTTTTGTCCTTTCCAGTTTAGCTGTAAGCAGAAGAATTTTTCTTTTGGTCGATTTAAAAAAACAAAATCAGCCTGAAAAGCAAAACTTTACCTGTAAAATCTGTCTAATGTATGCGAGTCATTTTTAATCAATAAATAAATAAAATGTTTTTCTAGTTTCTGGACGTAGCATTACTCTGAGAGGAAAGGTTTAGGAGCCAACAACAGAAAATGATTTAAAGGGGCAGTATTGTGTGAAATTGACTATTTTTAATCTTTCCATCATGTTATAATTTTATTCATTAATAACAAACCTGGAGTGTTACTTTGATTCTTTCATGTTTGAGAAGTCATTTCATCTCCATGGCGACCAGTCAGCTGTTAAAACGCCTGGGTGGATCTAGCCCCGCCTTCCAGGCGCAGCTCCTCCCCCACTCAGCTCCTTCAGACTAGCCAGCAGCAATTAGCAAACAGCTGCTGAGCTCATTATAGGAGCTACGTTGGTAAGATCATTAAAGGGTTAATAGAGGAGCCATGTTGGGACGACTTCCTGGAGGCGGAGCTTCAGGAAGAGCAGGAGCTTCTTAAAGAGACAATTTGAAAAAATTTACTAACTTAATAATTCAGAAATCATAATAGAAAATAGAAAAAACTAAACAGATTGGAAAATGTGATTCAAACAGAACATAAGAATATCTACTCAGCACCAGGAGACAAAATAAACTTCCTGCTCTCCTTAAATCTGAAGGGTTAAAATTTTTCTATTTAGAGAATTAGGCAGTTTGGACTCAGTTGGGATTGTTTCTACCTGGTTCTGGTGCCGTTTTACTTTATGTCTTTGCAGCTTCTGGAGAAGGAGCCGTCGGGAGGTCCTGATCAGCCAATCAGAAGCAGATTAGACAATAATTGCAATGGAGTCGATTCTTTTCCGACTTTCTTCATTTTTTACATCAGAAAGAGAGACAGAAATGTAAACAACTCGACTCTGGAGATGAAATATGATCTAAAGCCTGAAGCTGATTGACAGCCAAGTTTTCCAACATTTAAAACTCTGAGTTTCTAAGATCTTTGAAGTGGGAGGAGCTTTGATGCCATCAGGACAATCATTTCCTAGGCTGAAGGTTCTGGAGGCCATTTTGTTTCATCTGGGATGTTTTGAAGGAAGTTGAAGAAACTCACGCTCTGCTTCTGTCTTTATTAAACTTTATTTATTATTGTATTAATAATGCATGGTGTACGGTAAATTAACTTCCTGTCTGCGCTGACCCCTGCAGGACGGAGGGAGGAGGACGATGGAGGTCGGCTTTTCTCCGCGCCTCACTCTGCTGTGCCTCGGCTTCGTCTCCGGGGTTCGAACCCTCAACCCCGACGACCCCAACGTGTGCAGCCACTGGGAGAGGTCGGTTCTGATTTAGCGCCAGTCGGAACCGCCCCAGAGCTCTAATGGACTCCCTGCCACAAATCAGAGCCGGGGAGTTCTGCCAACAGCCGGATGCAGAAGGGAAAAGGTTTACGGCGCGGGCGAAGGGGGGCAGATGGAGGCTGTAAATTCAAAACGGTGGCAGCGAGCTCGGACTTCTGGGAAAAAAAATAATCCCAGAGCCAGTTCTGATGAGCTGCTGTGATCAATGGGAATTTTGCAAATGGATATTAGCTGCAAACATGATCCCAGTTTTCTCTTCACGTTTCTCTTCCTGCTTATCCGTTTAAAGGGAATTTAAACCGTTTCCTTCTGAAGCCTCAGTTTCATTAAGACCTTCCAGGGAATGCTGGACGTTTTCAGACGGAAACCTCGAACACAGATGTCCAAACGTTTTGCTAAAATAATTTTATTGTGAATTCTTTTCTTTTTACCTGCTAAGCAACAAATTAGTTTGTATTTTCATTTAAAAAGTTCAGAAAAGGTTGTGCAGTTTCATAACTTGTCAGTCAAGATATTATGTTTAGTTTATTCCCAGAAACAACATTAAGAATCATCTTTGAAAACCTTTAGCTGGATTTAAATACTTGGTGTGACTGAGTCTGTTTTTCAGTAACAAGTCACTGGAGATTTTTGGCCTGCAGCTTAATTCCAGTCAGACGCTTCGCTTTTACCAAATTACAGAATTATTGTGGCATAAAGAAGGAATAAAAATTTGAAAAACTATCTAGTCCATGCCTATTAGAAGTAAAACACTGGTTTTGTTCCTAAAAGTTAATACTAGATATAAATTTGTAATTGAAAGTTTCATACAAAGAGAAACAGAAAAATTCTCCACCTGCACCTGTGCCGTTTAAACCTTTTCTGATCTGCATCCAGGGCCACTTCAAACTGCTCACAGGGCCACAAACGGCCCCTGTGCCGCACTTTGGACACCCCTGCTCTAACGTGATTGTGGTTCTTCTTTCCCACAACTGTCACGCTTTTGAACGCCTCCTGACATAAAACATAAACTATAAGGACTGTACTCCCCTATCCTCTCATACAACAATAACACATGGACTATCCTCACACACACACATCACGGACTGTTTTCTTCACACACACATACAACCTGTAAATTTTATCTGCCATTATTTATCTATAATCCATTCCCTAACATTCTTATATAATCAGTATAATCTGTGCATATAGCTCCCATATTTATATTTATACACAATATCTATATCTCTTGCTATAACCCCTTATAGTCCATACATACATAGTCTTGTACATCTGTAAATAAATATTATATCTCGTAGAGCACTTCTGGATAGATGCAAACTACATCTCGTTGCTTGTACTTGTGACAGTGCAATGACAATAAAGTTGAATTCTATTCTATTCTATTCTATTCTATTCTATTCTATTCTTCTTCTGCAGCTACGCCGTCACCGTGCAGGAATCCTACGCCCATCCCTTCGACCAGGTTTACTACACCCGCTGCACCGACATCCTCAACTGGTTCAAATGCACCAAACACAGGTAGGAACACCAGGACGTTCCCAACACTCCCAGTGTTCCCAACACTCCCAGTGTTCCCAACACTCTGAATCCCATTCCGAACAGCTGATGTTGGCGTTCTGATGAAGGCGTTTACATTTCATCCAGGTTTTCTGTCAGTGTGGGGTTTTTAATTTCACGTTTCTATTTGCTGGTTAACGAGCAGAAAAACAAGCAGAGTTCATCCGACCTCAAGTGCAGCACTTCAGGCCTCATCATGGACATTAAGAGAGTTTCAGTTGAAAGGACTCTTTCTTCTGATTGGAGACATTTTCACAGAATGTTTGTGATCAAGCAGGATCCCAAGGTTTAAACACTGAAGCAGAGTAAAAATAGAAATAATAAGAAAAGTGTTTCACAACGTGAGGAGAGCGAGGACTGATTTAACACACGATGCTTTTCAGTTTCCATCCCAGACTTTCCTGTCACCAACGATTCTCCAGCTCTGCTGACGGTTTGTTTCAACGAATCCGTTTTAAATTGGATGTTTAGTCTCTTCTGACAACCCAGAAAATATGAGTTTATCTCCAGAAAGCTGAGAATATTTCTGAGATCATTTTCATACTTCATCTCACACACACAGACCCAACCAGCCACATGAGACCAGTTAACCCAACAGTCCCAGAGAGATCCCAGCATGCACTGGGAGAACATGCTGACTCCATGCAGAAAGACTCCAGGCCGGGATCCAAACCCACAACCTTCTAAAAGCTAAATATTTAGCAAATTCACTTGCCAACAAGGAAGTAGACTACCAAAATAAAAGCTGGGTCTTGAGAACGTCTTCATAAACTCCTGCTGGTGAGACTGAATCCTCCAACGCTGAAGCATCACTGCTGCTGTGGATCCGTTGGAAAACGTCTGTATCTCCTTTAAAACGTCTCGTCGTTTGATTTCAGCTGAAATGTTCAAGATGAGAAGAAAAAAACGATGATGAAGAGATGATGTGAAGCGATTCGATAGCAGGAGTTCATAAGGAGCTTTTATTTTGGTAGTCCAATGTACATATTACCCAAATATTTAGCTCCAAGCTAAAAGTTTAGCTTGGAGCTAAATATTTGGCTTGTAAACTAAATATTTAGTTTTATACTGAGACATTTATGAATGAAATGCTGGAGGTTTGATTTACATCATTTTGGAGCTCAGATGGGTGTGTGTGTGTGTGTGTGTGTGTGTGTGTGTGTGTGTGTGTGTGTGTGTGCGTGGGTGTGTGTGTGTGTGTGTGTGTGTGTGTGTGTATGTGTGTGTGCAGGATCAGCTATAAGACGGCCTACAGGAGAGGCGTGAGGACGATGTACCGCAGACGCTCGCAGTGCTGCCCCGGGTTCTACGAGACCGGAGAACTCTGCGTCCGTAAGTCGGCATTAATATCAGAATTAGGATCAGAGACGATTCTGACAGATCTGCTCTCAGATAAACACAATGCTCCATCCTCAATGTGCTGCTGTGTTTACATCACTGCAAAGAAACTTTTAATGTGAAAATCCCAGACACTTCCTGTCAGTATATAGCACCCAGTTCTCACTGCAGACCAGTTTGAATATTCTAACTTATTGACGTTTCACTGCAAAAACACAAAAAAGAAAAGGTTTCTGCTGTAAATATCTCAGAACACTTTAAATAAGACAAAACTGACTTATAAGAAAATAGAGGATTAGTTTTAGTCAGTAATTCCAGATGTTATAAGTAAAATAATCTGCCAGTGAAACAAGAACTTTTTCATCAATATTAAGAAATTATTGACTAAAAATAAACTCCTATTTCTTTCTGAAAAGTCACTTTTCAGTTATTTTTGTCTTATTTAATGTATACTAAAATATTTGCAGTAGAAACTAAACAAAAACACGGTGAAGAGTTTTAAACCTACAATATAGCAACAGGAATTTGCAGGAATAAAAATCTGAAACAGACTGAATGTGTTTGTTAGATGAGGTGAAGAAGCTCCAGCAGCTGAAGAGTGAAAACATCCGAGATTCCCGGATTAAACCAGCTGATGAAGTTCAGTCGCTCTGTTTCTGTTTATCTGCTGCCACTTTGACGAACCTGCGTCAGTCAGAATCTGAGCCGATTCTGCTGCTGGGAAAAGCAGCAGGGAGTCAAACAGGCAGCAGGTAGTTTGAGTTAGAGCCGAACTGGAGGCTGTGGCGCTGCGTGCCGGACCAGATGGGCTGGGGTATTCGCCAGATTATCAGCTGTAATCCCGACGTGCGGTGAGATTAGCTCCAGCCTTCGTTTGGTTTGAGACAGATGCCGCCTCAACATCCACGGTGAAATCTGAAAAAGAGATTTTTCTCAGCATTTAAGACTTTCTTCTGGTAAAATGATTCTTTCTTCTGCTATTTTTCTGGTAGTGTTCCTAATAATCCGTCACCCAATTTGAAGAAAAAAGGGTTGAAATTAGAGCCACTGTTTGAAAATGATTTCTGTCATTTGTAATTTATTTTTTAAGAAAAGAAAGCAAGTAAAATTAATAAATAAATGAAGATCTGAGATTTTATCTTTATCACCCAACCTGAGAGGAGCTGTGGAGCACGGCGGTGGAGGAGTCATGGTCTGGGCTTGGCAGTCTGTGTGGATCATGATCATGAGTTAAAGTGTGACAGCAAAAAACAAACATCACAAAAACATAAAAACCATCAGTTTCTAAGAAGAGAAAGATTTTATTAATTGGTGAATTAACCAGTTAAAGTCACAAAGAGCAGCTCCATGTTTCAAACATCCAGATCAGGAACTTTCTTTTATCGTTCTCTTAATGACTAAAAATTCAAATGAACCAGTTTATGATTTTACATAGAGAAATAATAACAAATGCAGGTTTTTAACAATTTTATGTTTATGTCATTATGTTGGAATCTGTACTAAAAAAAAGAAAAATATCTGCATCCTCTTTTATGTTTATCTTTACTTTAAATTGTGGCAAAAGAAATGAAACGCCGGCTCTTTCCTAAAGTAGATATTTATTTAAGAAGTTGTGTTTTTCAAAAAGTCGTGCCATTTGCAGCGCTGAGCGAGTTTTATTTGGTAAATCAGATCTTTAAGTTGCACATCTCTGATTTATTACAACATTTGTCAGATTCATCCAAATGGAATGATTTCATAACTTGATTATTACTGATTAAAGGGAAATTATTATTTTTGCAAACACATTTTCTTATTTAAAACTACATAAACTGACTTTATTGTTGGAGTTTGAATTACTCTCTGCACAAATAAAACTAAAGAAATTGTGAAATTTACAGAAATACGATGCAGAAAAACCCGGAGGAGAAATAAAAATGATAGAAAAATCCATCCAGAGTTCATCTTCATTCAGCTGCAGAAATCAATTATCCACTCTACATGGTAAACTCTATGGTTCAGAGCTGCTTTGTCCCTGAACAGAGGGGTGGGGGCTGCCTGGGGTCAGAGGTCAGCAGGGGGACATTGTGTCATTTTATTCAACAACGACTTTCTTCTCCCCGGAGACTCTGGAGGAAAACCTTTGACTGCTTTGTTTGATGCTGTGACCTCCGGCTCTGATTGGCTGAGCGGCAGCTAGCAGCTCGCTAACGGTAGCGACTCTTCCAGTTTATTTGCTGGTTGTTATGGAAACTGAGTGATGAGTGAATATCAGAGCCGTTTTTATAGCTCAGCAGATTTCTGACTTTTAAAATGTGTAAAATGTTGAACTTTCTAACCTTTAAAGGGACAGTTTGACTTTCCATTATGTTTTAATGTTATTCATGCATCATGCATGTTTGAGAAATCGTAGCCTCAGCTCCTTCAGACTAGCCAGCAGCATTTAGCAAGCAGCCAGTGGAACTGCTGAGTTTATGGGGCTGCTGCTAAAGGGTTAATAGAGGAGCCATGTTGGGATGTCTGCCTGGAGGTGGAGCTTCAGAAAGAGCAGGAGTTCTTAAAGAGACAGACAGCCAATTTCAAATCAAGAAGTCAAATTTCTTTAAAGTCAGATTTTATATGTATTTAGCATTTTTATAACAACTGAAGGAAACATACTGTAGTTACTGATCATGCTATAAAGTGTAATATGGAAAACACAGGGTGTCCCTTTAAAACAAATAATTTTTAAGTGACGGGATCCGTTTAGTCGTGGAGAAAATAAAAGAACTGAAACTGAACTGGGTTCAGAGCTGGAGGAGTCTGTCCAGGACGGCTCCTCCTGCAGGTGGCAGAACTTCAGGTGCGTCCTCGCTGATGTTCAGCATCCTGCGGATTCAAGGGCGCCGGCGCCTGCTTCAGCACGCTGAGACAATGGCTGGAATTAAGCAGCGATTATTTCATTTGATATCTATTAATCTTGTTGGAGCCGTTGCTGATGTAATCCTGCGTGGAGCGCTTTCTGCTCGGGATGAAAGGATCACCGTCCCTTTAAAGATTAATCATCTCTCCTCCAGGACGACCACAGCTCCTGCCTTTCTTATTAAAATCCGAGCGCGACACTGCCAGGCGTTTTATCGGCCTCATAAAATATGCTGGGCAGCAGAAAAATTTCAGCCTGAAGTTTACGCACAGCAAAGCTCCAGTTAAGTTTTACTGTGGAGGAAGCAGAACCTGCTGGACCTTCAGCAGCAGATATGTGCATTCAGAACCGGAGCTTCAGACACGGATTCACACCTTCAGTGTTTAAATCTTTCCTCAGATTCTCAGATTAAGATCTGAACTTTAACTCTGTGAAAAAACAAGAACTTGGTTTGTTGATGGTCGAGTTGTTCAGCCTTCAGCTCATTTACTGAAAGGTAAAATGCTTTTCTAATGGTTTCTAATGGTTTCACATTGAATTATTTCTTAATATTATTTACATAAATCAGTTTTGAAACTGATCTTTGATATGTTGTCAGAGAAAAAAGAAACAAGTTTGCAGTTTTGGACCAGAACCGTATCCTGCCAGGTTGTTTTTGACGACCAGGAGCTTCGGTCCTGAATTTTAAATGATAAGAAAATTTGAATTTTACCATTTGTTTGAAGATTTTAGAATTAATTTGCATCAATAAATCAGGCAGTTTCCACTGAAAGAGGAGAACAGTGTGACCTTATGTGATGTTTAGTTTTTCTTAAGTGGTTGTTGTTTCTCTCACATTAAAATAACCGCCAGCTTTAAGGAGAATTTAAATATTTCAGTTTTGATCTTAGAGAATTGAACGTTTATAAGCAGATTTTTCCCTGTAAATTTGGCCAAATTACAGAGAAATGTACGGCGGGTTTTAGGGCCAGATGGACAGAATCTGCAACAATAGAGTCATAATATAAAGACAATAAAGTTGTAGTGATGTAAATATGAATTTGTAACAATATGAGAAACCACATGTTAAGCTTTTCTCTCATTAAAATGACTTCCATCTTTATTTTGCTAATATTATGACTTTATTAAAACATCTCAGTCTAACAGTTTGTCTCAGAGATGCAGCCGGTTTGACATCCTGGTTTTCCTGAATGCGATTTGTAGAACTGATGAGCAAACTTTCCATTATTCAGACTCAGTTTGAACAGAGAAGTCAGTGAGCATGCTCAGTGTGAAATAAAGCCTCCGTCGTTCTGAAGTTCACAGGAATATAAATGTGATCGCAGACATGTTTGTGCAGAGCGCTGCTGCCTGAGAAGAGAAATAAATCTGGAAGCGGCGACTTCGGCTCGCTGTCCGTTTGAAGGATGATGTGAAAAAACCCGCAGGAATGGAAATATGAGCCGAAACAAACTCTCAACACGCTGACAACATTCATCACACACACAATAATAATAACAGTAACACAATAAAATGTTTAAAAGTGGGTCCATTCTGTGTGACTGGGAGGAAAAAAGCTGAGAAAATGAGTAAAAATGACCTGAGTGGCTGAAATCCATCCTTACCTCCGTCTGCACCTGAACTCCTCACTTCAGCTCTTCACTTTCAGCAGAGCCACGTCCAAATAATTCAAGTTTTCATGAGGCTGTCATGTTCACAGCGTTTGTTCCTGCCTGTCTAGTCAACTTGTTGGTTTATGTTTGAGAAAAGACGACAGCAGAGTGAAGATCTGTGACATGATGCAGTATTTAGATCATCCTCTCCACATGAGCTGGAGAAACCGAGACAAAGCTGCTTCTGCTTCATAACTCCACTTAGCTTCGTCTTAGGAAGGTTAAAATCTTCGCTTCTCCTGTGTCAACAGCTTCATGTGTGTTTGTCTGCACACTAATTAAACAGTGAGCTGGAACAGAGAGGAAGCTTAGGACAGCATCTAAGATTGCTTTTATCCAGTTGACACCCAGAAAGCCTCAGTGCTACAGATTCCTGAAAATGGCCGAGTCCAGCTGACAAACAGAGAAACGCCTGTCTTTAGCGCCGCCGCGCCGAAAATACGCTGGAAAGAAACGTGTTAATTAGTCAACTCTGGGCTGCTGTGGAGGAGTCGCTCAAAGTTTTCCTGCTCTTTCCAACCCTGGATCCAAAAAACTAAACTAGCTGCTCTTAAATCATTAAAGTTGGAAAAGTTTACACACGTCCAATAAAGTTCCCACAGCTTTTCCTGACTGAAACACCGAGAGTCTGATCAATTACTGATCATTTTAGATCTGAGCTGCTTTACACGTTGATGCTGAACCTGGTTCCATTCATTCATTCATTCATTCATTCATTCATTCATTCATTCATTCATTCATTCATTCATTCATTCATTCATTCATTCATTTTAAGTTCTTTAAATAATAAAACTGTTTGTGTCCAATCTGCTTGCTTGCTATGTTTCCTCATCTTTTTTCGATATGTAGATTTTTTTGTTTAAAATTCCTTGAAAATATTTTTAAAGTAGCACCAAAGAATCAGTGATTTTGTTTGCAAAAGAAAAAAATCACAAAATCCTGGAAGGTAGAAATAATATTAGAGAAGAAAAAGAAAGCATGTTGCCACTGTAGCACAGCTATCTCCTGCAGGAAGTTGGAAAACAGCAACTTAAAAATATATTTATACATTAACCAAAGGTTTAATGTTTAAGGAGGGAGGTAAGGATGGAGCCCTTCTGATTTTTGGAATTTTGTGATTTACGCAAAATCAACAGATCTTTGCATTTTTCACACTGTTATATAATTGTGAATTTAATGCATATTTTTCACGAACATGGTCAAAACCTTTGGGTTTAGGTGATACTAACTCCAACCTGCAGGTCTCAGCTTTACTTGATGTCAGATTATAGTCGGTAACAACAAGTCGCATTTACCATCAGATAAAAAGTGGAAATATCGTAAAATTCCTTGCAAATGTTTCTGAATTAACGCCACAAAACCAAAACGTTTTGATTGAGAGAAATCACAAAAACCATCATGAAACCCTGGATTGACTGATTAAATTACTAAGGATCCTCTATGTGTTGGAATAAAAGGGATTTTCACTTTGTCCAAAAATAAATTCAACGGTTTTAAGGTCATGAACAGATTTTATTTCAAGTAAAAATGTATTTTTCAGGATTATTTTCATCTGGGGGATGAATCCGTTCTTCTTCTTCTCCTCTGTGGAGTTTTTACTCTCCTCTCTTCTTCATGCCTCTCCAGGCGACGTCTTCTGCCTTATTATGAGATAACAGCAGAGTCATAAAACCACGTCCTGCTTTATTTCTGAGCGTGGCGTTGTTTGCTCTGAAGCGTCTGATTGCTCTCAGCTGTAAGGTCCTGTCATAATGAAATATGAAACCATCTCAGGGTGAGAAATGAGCTCCTGAGCTTCCTTATCTGCCTGCTGTACAATGCAGATATCACTTCTTATCAGGACTGGGGAGATTTTAGAGCAGGTTGGTGAATAAATAAATAGTGAGAACAGTCAGAATGTAAGCTGTTGATAGATGAATCCCTGCCTTTCTAATGTTTTATGTAAAACTGGACCCAGTGAGGAAAATCGCAGCGATAGCAGCGGTTGTCATGGAGCATCAGGAGGTCAGAGGCTTTGTTTTTGTTCGCCGTCTCAAAACGTTTCTGACTTTAACCCTGAACCACATTTAACCTTCAGTACACGGATTTATTTAGACAAGAAATCTGAGTAATGGGAAAAAATCGAACATTTTTCATTAAAGATCACAACAAAACCTTCCTTTAAAAGTTTGTTTGTGCTGTGAGCCTTGATGAGCTTCGAGCCCACGGTGAGGTTTTCCTGGTCCAGATTACTAATCTGGGTCGTCCTGTTTCTCCGCAGCGCTGTGTACGGAGGAGTGTGTCCACGGCCGGTGTGTTTCTCCGGATACCTGCCAGTGTGAGCCGGGCTGGGGGGGGCTGGACTGCTCCAGCGGTGAGTACGCCTCCAACACAAAAACTCACAACGCTGGAGACGCTTGGTTTTTCTCTTAAATGTACTTCCATCTTGTATGTGTGAATGTGTGAATATTCAGAGCAGATTTGCATTTAAAATGTGCCTTATTAAAGAATAGAAACAGCAAACAAGTAGGAATAAATAGCCGTGCAACAGAGGAGGAAATGTGCTTGGTATTTATTTCAGCAAGTGCAGAAACAAGCAAACTAAATTCAGCTTTGAGAAAGTAAAGTGAAAGGTCAAACAGTTAGAATATTAATATCAGGGTTGGGACTTTAACATGTTTATTTCTATTAATTAATTACACAGATTTTAACACAATTGACAAATTTTTGTTTTTCACATGTCCTGAGATGGAACTCTGTATTTATGTGTTTCTGGTACGTCCGTAAATCTGAGGCACAAACTCCATCTGTGTCAGCTCGGTCGTCCAAAGTCAGCTGTGGACGACCGAGCTTCTAAACGATCTGATTGGACCCTGGAAACCATTGTTGTTGTGTTCAAGTTGTGCTAAAAGCAGTTAGCATGTCAGCGAAGCAATTCAAGCATAAAGTAGCATCTCAATGTTAAACATGTAGCAGATAATGCTAATGTCAGAGTCCACTGTCCACATTTCTATAGAAGCTCCATGAACGATCAGAGAAACTCTGGGAAGCTGAATGGCTAGAATAACATTCTGCTCCACTCTGATGGTTGAAGAGCAGATTAAAGTCCATAAATATCTCTGTTGATGAGCTCATATTAGGGGTTGAACCAATTAGTCGACTAGTCGACTCTAGGACGTCTCGCGAGTTTTTACATTTCATGTCGACTAGTCGCAGTCATGTGATTGCCGGTGGTGACAGCCTGTGCTGATCTGACAGCACAGTATACGTCACAAGACACAAGAAAAATAAGTTAATACATTAGTTTAAATGATATGTAGATGGATGCATATTTGTGGTTTTACAGTGTTTTTAAAAGGAGATGGAGTTGCAGCTGCAGTCCACTACAAAACACCAGCCGTCTAAAACTCGCCCCCTTCCCGCTAAGGATGTCACTTAGCCGGCTCGCGAGTGTCTTTGTCACGAAAAAATTTAAAATATTTAAATATTAAAAATATTTAGCTGTTCCGGCAACCAGCACTCCCAGTGAGAGGATTTTCTCTCTCGCTGGGAATACCATTACGAGGAAGCGGGCAAGCCTTCATCCGGCTCATGTTGATGCCCTTGTTTTCCTACATGTCAACCAAGAAAAAACCCCAACAACTCTTAGTGAAGAGAATATTGACAGCGAGTGAACTTTATTTACCCCCCGGCCCCGTGCCACCTCTTTTTATTGTTTTTACATGCCATCTAAAAGATGTGCGTTTCCTTTTGAATGTTGGTTTTCCAGCAACTTATTATTTATCATAAACTATCCCGATGTTTTGTTGTTTCACTTGTTGCTGTTCTGTGTAAATGCCGTATTTTTCCGTGAAAACGGGTAATAAAGCCTCTACGTTACTCCAAAGCTTTGCGTCTTGCGTTGCTATGACATCACAACGACTAGTCAACTCGACATCGACTCGACTTTTATCATGTTGACGTTGACTAGAAAATATCTTAAATCGTTCAATCTGCTGAGTCAGCAGAGCTTCCTGCCGCGCATCGGGCGGAGGAGAAGCAGGTGGTTTCGTTGAATTCAGCTGTAACCAAACGGGATCCGTTCATAACAAGTTTGGCTTGTGATGTTCCAAAAGCTCCATGTAGTCAGTGTGATCATTTAACTCCTATAGTAACTATCCAGAGATCATCAGCGTCAGCCGGTGTTTAGAAAAAAAAAGTCAGACCCGACTTTGTGCAACAAACTTTTCCCCGCTGCTCACGAAGAATCTCCATAATAGACTTAGTAAAAGCAGGATAAGGGGAGAGTGTGTGTGTGTGTGTGTGTGGGGGGGGGGGGGGGGGGGTCAATATTTGCCGTGAAAATAGCTAATAAAGCCTCCAAGTAGTTGTGAAGGGTTTTTGCGCTTACGTCACTATGACGTCACCGCGACTAGTCGACATCGACTCGACTATTATCATGATGTAGTCGACCTTAAAAAATATGTAGTCGTTCAACCCCTAGCTCATATGTGTATTTATTCAATAATTTAGAAGAAAATTATTGAAGAATCTATCCCTTTAACCTCACTACGTCGACCTAACTGCCTCTCAGCTGATTTCATATTCAGCAGCTTCTCTCAGCTCCGTTCTATTTGAACACATTTTGATAAATACAGCTTTAGTTTCTAACGTCTGTCTGCTGCTGATAAAACCCTCTGCAGGATTCAGACAGGAATCAAGCATTTTATACGCAGCCCTTGATGGAGAAGTTGAAACCACCTTCAACCCCTGAAACAGACCAATCAGTAGGTCTGTGAAATGTTTTGTTTAGGCCACTTTGTGGCAAAATGTTGCTATTGATGTTATCTTGGAGCCGAATCAAGGCTGATTCGTCTCATTTCCTGTTTGTCTCCTCATTTCCTCTGCAGCTTCGGTGTAAATATGAGCTAAGGGTGTGTGTGTGTGTGTGTGCTTGTTTATGTGACTTTATGTGACCTGGCCCAATATGTGCCTTCTGAGGACCAAAGGACCTCATGGGGACAAAAGCAAAATCATAACATTTTTAAAGTGGCCATATAAGAAATCTCAATCATGTTCAAAGGCCATGTATAGCTTCTGTTTTTATTTTATTTAGAAGTTCTTTATTATCTAAACGGCCTCATACTTTTTAGACATCTCAGTTTTTGCAGTGTTTAGTTATTTGACAATGTAGAATGGCAGCATCAATTTACATCAATAACTAACAGTAAGGCAAACGTATCAAACTGTCAACCAAACAGTTCATCCAGCAAGTGTGAAGCACAAACTTTTTGTACTGCTTAACTTTCTAAAAATAATTTCAAAAATGTGTATTTTTACAGCATTTATGAAACAGCATCATAACTTTATTAACTAATTTTCGAAAAACAACATCACTTTAGCAAAAAAGCAATAACTGTACCCAGTGTTTTTGTTTCTTTTATCTCAGAGAGAATGCTTCTTCACTTAGCTAATTTATTAGTGAATCATATCAACAGTAAAGGCCATGTCTGCCATGTTCAGGCTGTTTCAAGGATATCACAATCCACCGAGTAAAACAAGTCACAATTTTCTGGGGGTTTTGGCAGCTGAAGCACCAAATACGCTGCAGTGTTCTCAATCCAACTCGTTATGGTGCGCAGAAACATGTCTGCATGCCTATCACAGTAACAAATTTACCTGGATGATAAATTAGACCAGAAGTTATTGTTGTTTTGAGACCATTTTCAAGTAATATAATGGTATGGGCATAATAATGCAAGAACACATTCTCAAAAATCAATAAACATTCAATCCTGATGAACATTTAACACAGGAACAACAAATAAAATAAATTATGAAGTCTTAAATTGTTCGTAAAAAAATAACGAGTTGAAGACTTTTGTCATCCAGTTTTTGATAGAAAGAGAAAAGAAAGAGAAAAACAATAAATCATGAAAGTGGAAATTATTGAGCTCATTTTAATTGATTATGCAATTAATTGATTTATTGCACATTAGAAAGGGCTACATGTTTGCTAATGCATCTTTTTTCTCAGGGTAATTTAGCTCTGCAGACTCCACCAAACAGAGAATAAACTCCCCTTCAGAGAATACTTTGCCATATCCTGTAATTTTGTAGGGTTTAGCAAAGCTGGTCCTGACTTCTGTGTCCCTGGAAGAGTGGAGCTTTTTAAAAATGTTGCTGTCTTGGTTTCACTAGCTTTCCTCTGAAGCTCATCCTGCTCCACATCAGTTAAATTCTTGTACTTCTCTCATGTTTCATCTCATGGTTGCGGGTGAAATTGTAATCTTTAAACACTGTTATGTGTTCTCCACACTAAGCACAGCTATACGCTCGATTTCAGCAGAGAAACATTAAGAAATCTATGCCTTGTAGAAAACTCTGCATTCTGCATCAGCTTATTTCTTTTTTAACATTAGACATATTTAAATGCTAAACTAATTTCTTGAAAGGTATTCAACACATTTGATGAGGCACATCAGCAAATTTGCCTCAGCAAATGGGGCCTATTGTTTTCTTAATAAACAATTATGTTATTAAGAAAGCAATAGTGGCCTTCAAAATAAAAGTCCTATCATTATATTTTGTGCACCTATAAAAAACAGAGATAGAAGTTATCAATTGAGTTAATCTGAAGGTGATCTCACCGATTAATTGATAAGCGACATTTTTCTTAAAAACCTGAGTTCTGTCTTGTTTTAAGAAGGTCGACTGTCTTTCCATAACATGAAGGGATTATCTTTATTTTGTGTCTATTAAATACTAACTGAATAAACTAACAATTTTCTTTTGTTTTTTTCATATTAAGTTTAGATATATTTATAAAATACAATAAAACAGTAACCTCCTCAGTTGCTGAATTGAGAAATAAAAGATGAGAAAAATAAAATATGTGAAGCGCTTAATCCTCGTGAACAGAGGAATATTCATGCAGGAAGAGCGCAGACTTTATCAACTACAAAGCACATCGGTAATTTTTGGAGTTTGTCGAGTGTTTATATTTCTAATAAGAACCGCATGAAGAGAATTTATCATCCCACTTTCCCATTCTAATATGACTGCCATCTTAATTTCTGTATCAACTGGGTTTACTTATGGATGACCAGTGGCGCCCTCTGTGGGATGGCGGCCAAACTACAACAGTAGAAGAAGATCTAAGTGGAAGTTATAAGTTAATCTGTTGAAATAATTTTAATCTAATAAACCATTAATCTACAATCGTAAGTAAATTAATTGTTTACATCCTTTGTAATGGAATTTTTGTACTACAAACTGGTAGCTAAATTGTGTTTTGGTTAAAATTACACTGGAGGTGGTTGGGGTTTTAAATGCTGTATCTAAACCGAAGAGAACGTGTGTGTGTGTGTGTGTGTGTGTGTGCGTGTGTGTGT
Source organism: Xiphophorus maculatus (assembly GCF_002775205.1). NCBI lineage: Eukaryota > Metazoa > Chordata > Actinopteri > Cyprinodontiformes > Poeciliidae > Xiphophorus > Xiphophorus maculatus. The sequence continues at coordinate 1,133,216 of NC_036446.1, read as the reverse complement.
GTGTGTGTGTGTGTAGGCGTGTATGTGTGTTTGTTAAAGAGGGATTTGGGGTCCATCGGCTCTTAATGAGCCCCCTTCAGCGCCTGCTCCCCGTCTTTGTTTATCTGTTTTTATTGTCCCTGCTGGGCTGCAGCAGAGGTTAGGTAAATCCTCACCGAGGCGAACGATGAAGTATTGATTGGCCACAAAGTCCCAGTTAGAGAGAAGAAAAAGAAACCAAACACTCAGGATGACGTTAAGTTTCCATCTCCATCTGTGGTTGTTTATTTTATCTTAACACTGTCATCTGTTCCTCAGGTGAATCTGCAGGTGGGAAACATTTTTATCTGTTTCCCGCCTGCAGGAAAATCTCTTCAGTTGTGCAGTGAGAGCGAATCTTTCCTCTGACACAGACGTCGAGTTTAGCTGATTTTCAGATGTTCTAGGAGACGGTTCCTGTGGTCACGTTTGGTCTGTACTGCCGCTTTAACTCGGGATGAGAGCCGCCGCCTTCATGATGTTTGCTGTATGGCTTAAATTTAGCTGTAATATGTGTTGATAAAGGCCTAATGTGTCGTACTGCATACCGGCTGGTTGGAAACATGAAGCAGGTGTGATGAGTTAGCGGAGCAGCCAGGGATTCATCGATCAGCGCTTTTTAATCACACCTGATGAACATCGGTATCTATAAACAAAATAAAGCTGTGGAAGTTCACTTTCTAAGTGTGGAGTAAAAGTTTTCAGAACAAACTTCATAATTTGATATTTTTCAAGGTTACAGTTGACCTGAGGTAAGTTTTTCAGAGGTCAGCTGGGATCTGAAGCCACTCTGACTTCCTGTTTGGATGTTTTCTATCTAGAAGACGGAAAACATTCCAGCTGTCAGGAAAAATCGCCTACAGAAACCGTCAGAAATCTCAGTCTGTTGTTCTGTCATTGCCTGCCTTGTGAGCCATGAAGGCCTTCGAAGTTTTCAGCTAACAGGAATCACCTCGCTGGAGGTAAAATTACGTTTCCTGTCCATCAAACTGTGGAGTCCTAAACTTCACATTTTTATAACAAAACCATCTGGATGGAAGGAAAACAAACTGTCCTGTAGCTGAAATTCTGCCTTTTGTCTGAATCTGTGTGTGGAAGCATTAGAGGTCATTATTACATAATTAAATGTCATTTAATTTGATTGTTTAGTTACGTGTGTGACAGACGACGGCTAACCATAAGTAATATATAAAAAATTAGCTAAAATACTTATGTTAGCTACAAGGCTAATGTTAGCATGAGGGCTATCGCTAGCTTGCTGTTTTCCTCAGAGCAAGAAGCAGCGTCTCTGGACCCAGAGGACCGTCACCCAGTGGAACACGGACCGGTCAGTTCTCCAGATGTTCGGTGGAAAAGCAGGAACCATCAGAACCATCACCATCAGAGTCCCAGCAGCCAGACTCTGAGGTGGGAGGTTGCATCATGGTGTGGGCTTGGGTCATCTGCCTGCAGGCCGGACTCCTCCTCATAGGGAAACATGTCGAATTTGGAAACTATAAATGGGACAATGAACTTGGACATGATTATTAACTCACTGAGGCCCAGAAAATTCTTGATGGAGAGGTTTGGTCTCTAGTTGGAGAAGTTTGGTCTTTGGATGGACGGAGATGTTTGGGCTCAGTTTTGGACCCTGGATGGATGTAGAGGTTTGGCTTCTGGTTTGGTCTCTGGTTGGTTGGAGTTTGTTCCTCTAATTGGAGCTCTGTGGAGGTTTGGTGAAGCTCGAGAACTCAGCAGCTGAAATCTTGATGGTTTGTCAGACATTAAACTCCGTTAGAAGGTTGAGAGCTCTCAATGCCCTGCTGCTCTTTTATTAGCACAGCTTTAAAGTCCGCACAGGTTTCCATTTGTTGTCATGGAAACAGACGTCTCAGCAGTTTACTCTAACATGCCTTTCTTCTGATTGGCTGCTCTGTTTGGTTATTTTTCCTTTAGTGGATGAAACTTGACAGTCTGGGATGGAAAAAGGAAAAATGTGATTATTCATCCTGATAAAGAGCAACAGGAGGCTGAACCTGTTCAGCCATCAGGACCTGCAGGGAAACAGAAGAGGATGCAGCAGCAGCAGCATCTCCCTCTGCTTCCTCTACGTCTCATTGATGCAGGTGGAAAAACAGAAAATATTCCCTGAACAGAAGGAATCTAAAATCCTGCATGGATGTTTCTGTTCGGCTGACTTTTCCAGTTTACCTCCAAAGTGTTGGGAAAATCCCGTTAAGGTCCGGCTGTGGATCGCTTCGCTCCTTATCGCCGCGCCACAGCGCAGCTCTGAGCTGCAGAGTGATGGATCTGCAGCTCTTCATCTCTCCTGGCATGTGTGTGTTCCTTCATGCTGTCACTTCCTTCAGCAGGAGAACACATCAGTCTGCAGGAAACGCTTTCCCAGCGGCCCAGAGTTTGTTTCAGTCTCCTAACTTCTGCTTCATGCTGCCACCTCTGGCCCTGCAGGATTTTATTGCGTTGCATCATCATCTTGCTTTGCTTCGACTGTGACGGAGATAAAAAACGTCTCATGTTTGTGGGAGCGGCAGCAGAAAGCAGACTGATGCAGAAAATCTTCAGAAATGCAACATGGCGACACATCTATGCTCATTTTCCACTGATCTGTTTTAAAAGATTTGATCCCTGAAATGACTGTTGAACATGAACCAGTTCATCATTTTATCATTCAAGCACATAAACAGACTCCCTGTTGCTTCATTTTTACCCTTTTATTAATAACAAACTATAATTTATTTATAAATAAATGAATTAGATAAAATAATTAAATATATGAATAATACAGTTAAAATTATAATTATAATAGTAATTAATTAGCATAACAAATTCAACCATATTAAATCATAATCATATAATATTATAAGAAATAATATATGGTGCTGAACATTATATATTACAATGTTAAAGAATATGACTATTTTACATTAAATGATTGAATTATAAAATGTAAATATTAAAATAATTCAATAATAAAATAAAAACAATCATGATATATTTATTATATATTGTTCATTTTATGTATATGTAACTATATTAATCAATTAAATTATATATAAAAAATATGTCATAACATTTTATTGTAATATATAATATATTACATAGTATATGTTGGTGTTTATAAATTTAGAAAAACTAAATATAAATATGCAATATTAGCTATTTACTAAATAATTAAATTATAACATTTAACAATACCTGTTTGCTTATTATATATTGTAACAAATTATAAAAATAATTTGTTACAAACTGCAACCCTTGAAATGAACTTCTGGGGATTAAAGGTCTTCAAGTTCAAATGTAATTTTAAAAAGCCTCTTTATGGCTTTCCTGTTGTTTTTAAACACTCGTTATGATTAATAACAGTTTTCTCTTTATATTAAAAGTCAACGCGTCATTTTCTGATTGCTTAATGAACTTTAAAATGTGCTTTGCGGCAGCTGAATCGTTGTCATCCTCCCAGATTAAAGCCGTTCCTCCTGCATCACCAAACATTTGTTCATGAAACGCAGCAGATAAAGAAGCTCCAGGAGGGAAAAGCTGCAGCTTTGCAAGGTGAAACACTTTAAAGAAGCCTGGAGTAAAGCGAGGCGACAGGTTGGAGACGTACGTGACAGGATTCCTGAGTCGTCTATCCCCGGCGGTGCGGGGCAGCGCCTCGGCGCTCTGAATGGGATGGGAAGGTCATCCCTCCTCTGGGAGACAAAAAGAAGCCAATTCCACCTGCAGCAAGCAATTGACTCTGGGAGGCATGAAGTAAGCCCCGGCAGGAGCTGAAAAGGAGCAGCGGCCCTTCATGAAGATTACCTCCTGTATCAATTAGACGCCGGCGCTCGCTCGCCTTCCTTAGTTAGTGTTTTTATCCCGGAGGTCACAGAGTTCAAGGGCTTCAGCCGGAGCGCCGGGCCCCCCGGGACGCGCCGGTGTTTTACATTTCCCTGCAGTGAAGTCAGAGCAGAAAGTTAAACTGATGGAGTTAATTAGCAGCTGAGAGGAGACGAAGCGCCTGATACTCGTGTCTTCATGTCTCCTCTGCTGATATTCAGGTCCAGAGCTGAAGATCTGATGAGTTATGAGTCCTTCCTGCTGCTGTCTGATCGAAACGCTCTGCGTTTTCATCTGCGGTCTCCTGACTGTTCTTTAGATTGTTGCTGTTTGTTAACATCCTGTTTTCCAGGGATTTTCCTCGTTGTTGCTGTCAGAGTAAATGTGTAACCATAAAACTTCCTCCTGCCAGTCAATCCAGGCTGGACTCACTAGGGCTGCATCAGTCCCACCAGCCATGTCCAGTCGGCTTTAACCCGACTCCGGTCCGCTTTAACCCGAATCCGGTCCGTTTTAACCCGACTCCGGTCCGTTTTAACCCGACTCCGGTCCACTTTGACCCGACTCCGGTCCGCTTTGACCCGACTCCGGTCCGCTTTCACCCGACTCCGGTCCGCTTTAACCCGACTCCGGTTCGTTTTAACCCAACTCCGGTCCGCTTTGACCCGACTCCGGTCCGTTTTAACCCGACTCCGGTCCGTTTTAACCCGACTCCGGTCCCCTTTAACCAGACTCCGGTTGGCTTTAACCCGACTCCGGTTCGTTTTAACCCAACTCCGGTCCGCTTTGACCCGACTCCGGTCGGCTTTAACCCGAATCCGGTCCGTTTTAACCCGACTCCGGTCCGTTTTAACCCGACTCCAGTCGGCTTTAACTCGGCTCCGGTCCGTTTTAACCCGACTCCGGTCCGTTTTAACCCGACTCCGGTCGGCTTTAACCCGACTCCGGTCCGTTTTAACCCGACTCCGGTCCGTTTTAACCTGACTCCGGTCGGCTTTGACCCGAATCCGGTCCTTTTTAACCAGACTGTGGTCCACTTTGACCCGACTCCGGTCCGTTTTAACCCGACTCCGGTCCGCTTTAACCCGACTCCGGTCCACTTTAACCAGACTCCGGTCCGTTTTAACCCGACTCCGGTCCGCTTTAACCAGACTCCGGTTGGCTTTAACCCAACTCCGGTCCGCTTTGACCCGACTCCGGTCCGTTTTAACCTGACTCCGGTCCGCTTTAACCAGACTCCGGTTCGTTTTAACCCAACTCCGGTCGGCTTTAACCCGACTCCGGTCCGTTTTAACCCGACTCCGGTCCGTTTTAACCCGACTCCGGTCGGCTTTAACCCGACTCCGGTCCGTTTTAACCCGACTCCGGTCCGTTTTAACCTGACTCCGGTCGGCTTTGACCCGAATCCGGTCCTTTTTAACCAGACTGTGATCCACTATGACCCGACTCCGGTCCGTTTTAACCCGACTCCGGTCCGCTTTAACCCGACTCCAGTCGGCTTTAACCCGACTCCGGTCCACTTTAACCAGACTTCGGTCCGTTTTAACCCGACTCCGGTTGGCTTTAACCCAACTCCGGTCCGCTTTGACCAGACTCCGGTCCGCTTTAACCCGACTCCAGTCGGCTTTAACCCAACTCCGGTCCGTTTTAACCAGACTCCGGTCCGTTTTAACCCGACTCCGGTCCGTTTTAACCTGACTCCGGTCGGCTTTGACCCGAATCCGGTCCTTTTTAACCAGACTGTGATCCACTTTGACCCGACTCCGGTCCATTTTAACCCGACTCCGGTCCACTTTAACCCGACTCCAGTCGGCTTTAACCCGACTCCGGTCCACTTTAACCAGACTTCGGTCCGTTTTAACCCGACTCCGGTTGGCTTTAACCCAACTCCGGTCCGCTTTGACCAGACTCCGGTCCGCTTTAACCCGACTCCAGTCGGCTTTAACCCAACTCCGGTCCGTTTTAACCAGACTCCGGTCCGTTTTAACCCGACTCCGGTTGGCTTTAACCCAACTCCGGTCCGCTTTAACCCGACTCCGGTCCGTTTTAACCTGACTCCGGTCCGCTTTAACCAGACTCCGGTTCGTTTTAACCCAACTCCGGTCCGTTTTAACCCGACTCCGGTTGGCTTTAACCCAACTCCGGTCCGCTTTGACCCGACTCCGGTCCGTTTTAACCTGACTCCGGTCGGCTTTGACCCGAATCCGGTCCTTTTTAACCAGACCGTGGTCCACTTTGACCCGACTCCGGTCCGTTTTAACCCGACTCCGGTCCGCTTTAACCCGACTACAGTCTATTTATATAGGACTGTATATATTTATTTATTTAATAACTTAACAGTTAAAAGGCGTTTGAATTTAAAATGTTGCTTATTTTGTTGATTAAGATGTGATTAATTCATGTTTAGTGGAGTCAGACCTGGTTTATGTTACCTCTTCCTTCTATCACAGCCTTCATTAGCTGCAGCTCTCCGGTTTGTAAATCGTCCCTGCTGATGTTTCCTTCTGTCTTGTGTCTTAAATCAGCGAGTCAGCATTCCTCCCAGACCCTGTGCCGACCCCCCAGCCCGGCCCGGTTCTGGCTGGGAGGTTAATGAGAGTCAGTGGAAACCTTTTCACCTCCTTCTCTGTTGCTCTCACTGGACATGAAACTTTCAACAACGACTGGAAAATCCTCTCCTCAGAGCGGCGAGGTCTTCTTCTCTGAAACGAGTTTTAATTGTCTCGTTAAGACGCTGTGAGACGCTCCGCCGTCAAACATCCAACTGAACCCAAAGATGTTTTTATCTCATTGTTTTTGTTGGTGTAATCTGGACTCTTCCTCCCCGCCTCTTCATCGCTGCTCATTAACACAAACGTCATTAGGTAGACATTACCTGTTGCCTGCGTTGGACGGGTGAAACGGCGAGGTCAGCCACCATTATCCGGATCCTCCGCTGGGTTCTGTCCCTTCCTGGACCCACTCAGAGGAAACTGACTTGTTTATGCCAGACTGAAAGTTTCACTTCCATGCAGAGTCATTTAGGATGTTTCCCTCCTGATAGTCCGGCAGACTCGGTTCTATTAGGACCAAAACATTTAACATCTCCAGCTGCTGTGGTTCTCTCTCTCTCTGCTCTGAGTCAAACCAACCTGTTCCCCTCCTGGCCTGTGGGGGGCGCTGCACCAAGAACCACTGAAGGAAGCAACACAAAAGCCTCTAAAGACACTGAGAGCAACTTCCTTCTTCACCAGATGGAAACAAGATGGAGGCGTCAGATTTTAGCGGTGGGAGGATTTCTCTTTAAATTAACTAAAGACCAGAAGTCATTTCTGCTGCTAGAGCTAGGCTAGCATGTTAGCTTTAGTTGTATTTACCCAGAATGCCCTGCGCTGTAGTCTACTTCCTGCTTGTGGAGCAGTCTCTGGTCCGCTTGGAGTTCACTTCAACCAAACCCAGACCGAGGTCTGGAGGACCAGAGGTCAGAGGTCGATTAGCATTCACACCTCACCAACTGAACCGGACTTTGACAAGGTAGATGGACTGGAGTTGGGTTAAGGCAAACTGGACGAGTCTGGTGGGAATGCTGCTCCCAGTATTGTAGCTTTGCATCTTGTTTCTGTGGAGTAGCTCCATCTGTAGCGTTAGCATCTCAGTGTCCATCAGTGTTGCTTTAAAGCTGACCTATTTTCTGCCTTTGACAGGTTGTTATAGATCTATCAGAGTTAGAAAGTATGTTCATTAGATTTTATGCACAAAATCATTCTTATATAATGATATTTCAGTCAGTTCAGTTCTTCCTGTGTTGAGCTCCTGTTTTAGGGCTTCTGTCACTTTAAATCCAAACAAGCTATGGCTGGCCACGCCCCCAACTCAACGTTTACACTCACACATGAAAATGACAGCAAACAGATGCACAATTATACAACCAGACATATTTGAAAAGCATAAGTGGAGTCTCCTGCACAACCAACCAGAATGCAGTAAATGGTTTCTGGATGGTGAGTCAACAACAAAACTCTTGTCTTTTCCAGCAGCCATTGTACAGAGCACACATTGTTGCTAGGTAACAGGCTAAGCTTGCTGATTTGTGACGTTACATTCCAGAGGTTTTTGCCTGAACTCACTGCCAAAGAACGGCTGCGTGTTTTTTGTGCTGTTTTTAGAAGCAGCAGAAACACAAATGGAAGAATAAAAACGTGACAAAGTGAATTATGCAGAATAATTTAACTTTAATGAACAGACCAGGACCTCTCGGCGTCCCTGCTGGCAGGTTCTGGTCCGTCCAGACTGACCCGGACTCTGCATCCCTGATCATCCAGAACCTGCAGAACATCCAGCTCTGGGTTCATCCTGCTGCCAAGTCCAATTACTGCCTGCAGCTGCATCAGCAGGCTCCCTCCTTCACCCCCCTCTGTGTCTGCTCAAAATTAATTTACCAACAAAACTTTTTAATCAAATTTCACCGCAGTCTCCAAAAGACACTAGCTCTGTTTCCGTGGCGACGGGCGGGCGGCCGGCCGCCGCCGGGGGGCCGGGTTTTTCCTGCTGGGCCGGAGAAAAACGAGCCTTCAGCGTTTCCTGCCAGTCGGCTGAATTACAGAACCTGAAATGTCACTGCGGGTGTTTGGAGGATTTTCTGCGGCTTCTCGTTCGGAAATGGTTTTGATTGCAGAGCAACTGAAGCGTTTTGGCCCAAATGTCAGAATCTTTTCTGACAATTTAGATGAAAATTTCAGACTGAAGCTGAGAGGAACTTCATCTTGTTTATTATTTCTGCTGGAGTCGGGCGACTTCAGAAAGGTCAGAGGACCGTTTCAGTCCCGACTTCCTTCAGAGGCTTCAGCGGCGACCTCTGACCTCTCTCTCCTCAGCAGCAGGAGCTAATCAGAGGTCAGCCAGCAGCAGCACACCTCAGCGTCTAACCGGCAGCGGCACCAAACCAGGACTCAGCCAAACTCTGGTGACATCACATCAGGCTTCCTGGCAGCGTCCATTTACACTTTTATTGTTAAATTTGTCCTTTCCAATATTTTTGGGGAAGCAGCTCAGAGTTAAAACGTTTCTTCGTCCTCAGCAGCAGCTGAAAGCTGCAGCCTCACACAGATGAACTTTGACCTCCTCTGCTTTACTGAATGTATTTAATTCAGACACATTGGAGGGTTTCTGGCAGAAACTGCATGTTTAAGGTCATGCCACAGTTAGATTCAGACTTCCAAGCTCAGGCTTTGACTAGGCCACACCTAAAGGTCCCAAACTGATGGTTGGAGTCTCTGAAGGGAATGACGCCCTCTTTAGGCCTACTTCCTGCTGTCAGGCAGGTTCTGCTGAAATTATGGCCGAGACGTGAACATTGATGTTGATTAATTCATTACATGGATATTAACACGAGTTTAACATAATTATTCACTTTTTAATGCTTGTTGGGGTTTTTCAGGCTGGAACTTTTGTGTTCCTGTGTTTCTGGTACGCCTGTAAATCTGATGCACATCGCTATGGAAACGCTTCTCTGGGATTAATTTCTGCTTCTAAATGATCTGATTGGACGCTGGAAAATATTATCGTTGTGTTTAAGCTGAGCTAAAAGGAGTTAGCCTGTCAGCGAAGCTATGCTAGCCTAAAGTAGCATCTCAATGCTAAACATGTAGCAGCTAATGCTAATGTGAGCGCCCACATTTCTACAGATGAATAGTCAGGAGTTCCTGCAACTCTGGGAAGATGAATGGATAGAATAAGACTTCTCTCCGTTCCGAATTGAGCTTCCAAAATGGGTTTGAATTGAAAATGTTTCATATTTTGTTGATTAAAATTCAACCAAACAACAAACCGTGAAAACAAACCGTTGTTTTCCTATCAAACTCTTCTTCCTCCATCAATCTTCAGCATCTCAGATCAAGAGGAGCGAGGAAGAGGAGTGAGGAAGGGCTGCCTCGTCACCTCAGAAACCTTTTCATTACCCGTCCTCCTCCTGCTGCTGGGGAGCCCAAACTCATGACGGACACGCCATTAAGGAAACTAACGAGTCGACCACTCGGCGCTCACTCCTCTTCCTCCTCTCCTTCCTCTTCCTCTCCGTTTCTTCCTGATTAATTTCCAGAGAGGCTTGTTTACGGCCTTTCAGCTGAAGAGGCCTCCTCTCCTCTCCTCTCCTCTCCTCTCCTCTCCTCTCCTCTCCTCTCCTCTCCTCTCCTCTCCTCTCCTCTCCTCTCCTCTCCTCTCCTCTCCTCTCCTCTCCTCTCCTCTCCTCTCCTCTCCTCTCCTCTCCTCTCCTCTCCTCTCCTCTCCTCTCTGACTTTGAAAATGGACTGGAATTATTCATCAGCCTTCTTTCTCCACTTTACATTTTCTGGGAGAAGAAGAGCGTAAAAAATGGCCGCCACCCTGGTTTCTTTCTTCCTTTCTTGCCGTGTTCTTCTCCTGCGGTCGTTTTACACTTGAAGCGGTCTTGACCTCGGTGAAGGGCCGGTGTGAGAGCCGCTCTGTTGTCTGCTGCCGATGCCCTGAAGCCGGACGGAGCCACTCCAGCCGTGGAATTACGATGACACTCGACTGACCCTTTTATGGAGCAGCTGTCCTGCAGGACGAGACGCGCTCAGAAACAGAATGAGAGCAAAAGCTTCCCTTTGGATTCAGCTGAAAGCAAAGTTCAGCAGAATTACAGCTGAACGCAGAGCGGCTCGCTGCTTTTATGGATTTATTCAGCAGGTCCGTCTGCTTTTAGCTGTTTGACTTTAAAGATTTAAAGCAGCTTTTATTTCAGCTCTGAAAACAACCTGCTTGAACTTGATTACTGAAGTACAGAAAATTTAACTACCAGATCACTGGAAATAAGTTCAGGATAAATCTTTTTAAAGATAAAGTTTCTCATTATAAAGAAATGCAAAAGTGGAGAAACGAGAACGTTTCTCATAACGAGAACAAGAAAACTTTCTGACAACATGCAAAACTCATCAATAGGAGAAAGTTTTTCATTAAAATGAGAAAACAATAAGATACAAAACCTGCTAAACAAAAAGAACCTTTCTCTGGTAACTAGAAGCCAAACTCAAACGGAGGAAGAGAGCTGACAGGAAGTAGGTGTTCTTTCAAAGTAAAAGCCTCCATCTTTCCATCTACTCTGACAGACTCCCTCCCCGCAGCATGACGCTGCCTCCACCGTGTTGTTCTGTAGGGATGACGATGTTTTTCTCTCTGCTGGTTTCAGTTCATCAGTTCCGGCTCTGAGACGTTTCCTGATAAACATTCAATCCAGTCTTTCTTGGTTTTAATTAGTTCAGTGTTTTTAATTTTTTTTCTCGTCTGTAGATTCTTTGATCATTTTTTCTCCTCAGAGATTCTTCCGGTTTCCTTTGTTCTGTTTTTAAATCATTTTGATCCAGAAGTTTCTTAGGAAAATGGTGGAAACAGAAACTGCGTTAAATCTTCTTCATCCTCCTCCTCCTCTGACCGGCTGGATGACACCATCAGGCGTCACCTCTGCAGACTCTCCGGGCGGGTCGGTGGGAGGACAGCCTCACGCCAGCAGCCATTAGACCTGATCTCAGATTTATGCTCCAAGTTTGCGTAAAAAGAGATCATTAAAATGTAATTACCCAAGAAGAAAGCGCGGGCCGAACGCGTCCGGCGCGCGCACTGATACCATTAAGTGATGAAGTGAAAGCTTGTCTCGTCTCATGCATCATCCCACACCAAAGTTGTTGACGAGCGCTAATGGCGGCAATTATTTAGCGCCAGAAAACACGCAGCGTCCTGAAGCGGCGGCTGCCCGCAGACCTGAGCATTGATTAACGCGCGGCCACTTCCCCCGCTTATTATCTGGACATGAAAATGGCCTCATTAACAGGAAAACCTCCATCACACACACACACACACACACACACACGCACACACACACACACACACACACACACACACACACGTCAGTGTCACAGTAAACTGACGCCTCACTCCAGGCCTGGCAGCGGGGGAAGTGTGTCATCCATCCCGGCTGTCCGGCGGCGCGGCGCGGCCATCGACCGTCCGGCTGAAATATGCTGCCTCTAATTACAATTATTAATTGGAAAAAGGAAATCAATGGCTGTGAATTAAACAGCAGCCTGCTTGTTTGCATGTGGGTCATCTGTCTCCTAATAACTCAGCTGCGTTGACACGGTTACCTCCAGCGCCCCGCCCCCACCTGCTGCTGCTTCATTGTTGACTCATTTGTCAGCAGCGGGACTTCCTGTAAAGTGGAGCTGGAAATTTAAAAAACATGGAAAAATGCAACAAAAGGACAATTCTGATTATAACTCAGCAAAATGAAGCGTCCATAAATAATTTTAATGTTTATGAGTCTCATTTTCTGTGGAGATCAGCAAAGAGAGCTAATCACTAAGGATTCATTTAATTATTAATCTACTAAATGCTTTTTCTTCTAATTAACTAAATTATAACGATTGACAAAGAAATACACTAAACATTAAAAATAATAGAATAGAATTAGAATAGAATTCAACTTTATTGTCATTGCAGTGTCACAAGTACAAGCAACGAGATGAAGTTTGCATTTATCCAGAAGTGATGATAATGATAATTAACTGAGTTTCTTGGAAATTTTGCAGCTTAATTTTTCTTTTTATCCTTCAGCTTCAAACTGGAAGAGAAAATGTGCAAAAATCTCCAGATTTATATCTAAGATAATCTTTATTTTTATCTGTTTTATGTATTTGCAGTTTAAGCTGCTGCATAAAACTGAAAATGAACAAATGAGTTTGATTTCAGCTCCACTGCTTATTAATATCAGGAGAATCAAGAAAAGATGAAAAAATGTTAACATTTTTCATCATTTAACTTTAAAAATCGTATTTCACTCAGTCACTTCCCGATGCCTGACTTGTTCTCTTGTCTTTCTCATTTTGAATACACTAACAGGGTTTGTGTTACATCATTTTCTGTCCCATGGAAACAGGAAGTCCAGACGTAAAGTTTCTAAACACTCTAAAGATGTCGGCGTTAGATTCCACTGCTGCATTAAAAGGTGAATTTATTTGAATCATTTTTACTCCCGTGCATCTACAGGATGTTTTTATGTGTTTGTGGGATCCAGATGTTCACACATCTGTAAGTAAACTGAAGCTAAACTCTAATAAAGAGCCGATGTTTCATTCTTCTGTCTGTCCCTAAAACAGAGCAGCTGGTCGAACAACCTGAGGAACATTAAAGGAAAAAGGAAAAAATATCTTCATTGCACATGAATATTGATAATAGAAGAAGAGCGAACATGAAAGACGTGCGGAGACGCGGCCTTTTAGAGGCCGGGGACGGAGCAGCGTTAATGGTGCTGCAGGGAGCCAAACAGGAAGCTTTAAAGAAACGTAATGAATCAATAAGTGCAGGAATAAAAGACATGCATGTAAGAGCATGAGGACAACCTGAACAATGGCAGCAAAAGTGCAGGTGGAACAAAAAGCTCTAATGCTCAACTTCCAGTCGGTGATTTTAACTCCGTTTTGAAACAATGACGCAGCGGAGACGTTCAGACGTTAATGTTGCTTAATGCTTCATTCAGACGTTTCAGCAGAGGCCATCAGCCTGAAATGAGGCTGGACGCTTTGCAAACTTTAATCAAATCTGGGAAACTTCATTAGCAGTTCTGCTGAGGTTCTGCTCTAACTGGAGAGAAACCTGAACATTGTTCATTTTCACCGCCGCCGTTCGCTTTTTATACAGAATTCAAAATACGTTCTTAATGTTTGGCTTGACGTGGTTTTTAGCTTTTCCTCTTAGAGGAGACAGAAACACATTTGCAGAATAAGTCCTGCTGTAGCGACCTGTGCCTTACCAGAGGCAGGAAACCATCTGCTTCCTGACATGCAGCTTCTACTTCCTGTTTACTGCAGCTGCTTGATTCGCTCCACATGCCTCTAATTCACGTTTTGCTGTTTTTGGTGACATTTTAAAAACAGAAAATGTTATGGGAAACTGAAGGATCTGAAAATGATTTAAGCAAACAAAAATAAAACCTTTTATTTCTGATAATTATCAGTCAGTTGTGGAAATTTAATGCAGGATTTATTCATTCAGAAAAGCTAAAATAATCATTAAAGCTGCTTTTGTTACAGCTATATTTGTAAAAATTTGTTGCTTCTGCATTTTATTCACTAAATTATTAGGAGCCAGGTGAGAGAAAGAGGGCGGGGCTTACAGTGAGGAAGGAGTCACCTGGTCTCCATAGCAACCATGAGACCCCAGCTGGTTGTTTGGGAGTCATCCCAGTAAAAACATTTCATAAACATGGAGTTTATGTACCTGGGACTGTGGAGTAAGGAGGAGGATGTGTGGTGCTGTGGGCCTCTGTCTGCTGCTGACATCATCAAACAGCAGAACAGAAGCTGCAGTATAAAAATGTTTATGAAACAAGAAACTTCTAATTAAAATTAAATTAATTCTAACTACAATACACTAAATGTTAAAAATGATGTCAATTAACTGAGTCTCAGATTTTTGCAGCTCATTTTTTCAAACTGGAAGGAAACAAATCATATAAACCTCTAACTTTCTACCTAAGAGATTTTTATTTTAATGTGTTTTTGTACTTAAAGCTGAAAATGAACGAATGAGCTTGATTTCACCCCAAATGCTCATTAATCAGGGAAGGAACAAGAAATGCAGCAAAATTTCACTCTAAAAAATCAGCTTTTGATTTAATTACATTAATTTAATTAAACCTGTATGGGGGACCAAAACTGACAAGATTAAAAATAAAAGCAGAAAAATCTTTGAGGCTCAAATTCTAACTTTTTGCTGAAATCTAATTATTTCTACATGTTTGCTGCTCCTGCTAATTAAACCCGACCGCAGTCAGACTTCTGTGTGAACGGTTCCAACCCAAAGCGACCCAAGAAGAAGAACATAGCCGTCCTCCAGTGGCGCTCTTTTTAAAGATGGCCGCCGTCTCTGAAGCTGTTGAGAGCCACAGCAGACGAAGGAAGCTGATAAACAGAAAGCTAACTGCTAACAGCAAACGGCCATTAGTGGAGCTGCAGCTTCTGACCCGGTTCTGTTTGGATGTGAAGTCGGACCAGGACGTTGGGATGTGATGCGTTCACTGACAGTCTGCTTTCATCACTTCATTATGATCATTTTCAGTTGTTTGCATCTGGACTTACCGTCTGTCTTCTTCTGCTGCTGAATTAAGACGCATGTCTCACATCAATGACGGAAAAGTCGGATAAAATTCCACCTGAGCGTTCAGCCTGCAGACGTTTTGGAAACGTAGCCGTCCTCCAGTGGCGCTCTTTGTATGGCAGTAAAAGGAGCGCCACTCTTTTAGTCAAAATAGATCTGGAAGCAGCTCAGATCGTGAAAAGATCAGACTGCAGTGAAAGAGTCGGATCTGAGTGTGAATGTAGCCTGAAGCTCACTTCCAGAGTGTTAAGTTTCCACAAAAAGAAACGATGTCAGTCAGACAGACAGACAGATCACCTGAAGAGTCAGGTGAACCAACACACAGCTCTGTGGTACTCCTTAGGGAACGCTGCGTAGCGTCATTTAGCATTGATAGCAGAATAAAACCTGAACGCTGCTGTCTGGATTTGTTCCATCTTGTTGATCTGAAGCCTGCGGGTTTGATTCCAGCTCCTGGCTAAAGAGTCGTCAGGCTGGACGCTGAACACGTAAAGCGATGGCGGCGTGGCCGAGGCTTTGAGTCGCTGCAGAGTAGAAATGAGTGAAATTGGTTGTGTCGTCGTTCTCCAGCGGTTTTCTGATTAAAAGCGAGCAGCAGCAGCTTCCTCTGGGCTCCTCTTCATCAAACTGCATTAAGTCCAGATTCAGCCTTCAGAGCGGCAGTCATGATGGGATGGATCAGCACCAAACAGGATCATCACTTTGCTTTAAATCCTGTTGACTGGAACTTTAAGAAGGAATTAGTTTCAGTTTGTTTCTGTAAAAACAACAAAGCAGCAGTTTTAATTTCTTGAAGTGTCCTCCAGTCGTTTCTCTCTAAGCTGCTAAAGTCTCCTTCCTGCAGGAGAAGCAGAACGCTGTGACTCCTTTAAAACCTGGAATCACCTGAAATTGGCTCCGACTCGTCCTGGACTTCATTTCTCCTTCTGTGAACCTTTGAGTCTCTAATTGTCTTCAGTTCGTCCTACTGAGTCCATTATTCACCTTCATGGCTGCTTTCCTTTCATTCCTCCTTTTTAAAGCAATCCTTCTCTTCCTCTGGGTTTTGTTTTTTCTGCGTTGCCGTGTTTCAGACGTTGATGAGTCAGAGCCGTAATGACCTGTAATTGCTGCTCGGTTTCAGCCTCCTGTCGGCCGACTCGCCGCTGTTTGTAAAGAAAAACGTTCCTCATGGTTTAAAGGTGTAAATCCGTGGGATGGTGAGGCAGCCAGCAGGCAGAAGTGCTGATGATTCCTGAACACGTTTTATTTCCTCCAAACATGCAGTGAAACCATCGAGTAAAGAGTTACAACGTCTGACGCGTTTAGAGAAACCAGCAGCCGAGTTATCACTTCCTCTCGGCTTTATCAGGCTCTCTGGCCGTCATGGAGGAACTTCCACCGCTGCTTCAGTTCAATCAGGAACTGAGCTCTGCACTTTGACTAGGCCATTGTATCTGTTGTAGAGTTGTTGTAGACATCAGTCTCATTCAGGTTGATTAAAGACAAAATGTGCAGCAATGATGCGAACTCCATAAAACACAAACATAAAAAATGAATACAAACAAAAACGGCTGCAACTGCAGGAAAAATAACAGCAAGAGCAAAACGCTGCTGATTGTCAGCACTATAGCTGAAAGCTAGCTATGCTAACCATATAGCACTAATCATAAACATTAGCTCTGCTAACGTTTCACCGCTACACCAAAATGGCATTTAGCAGAAGCTAATGCTAAAGTTCTAACTTCAACCATTTTCATAGTTAGCAAAAATGCTAAAGTGCTAAACAAAAAATTAGCTATTAGCGCTGAAATGTTCCCACCACTGAACGACGTGAACTCGGTCTGCAAAACGTAAGTCCTCCAGACCACTAGGGGGAGTCTGTAATATTACCAGAGTAAATATGCTGCTGCTCTATCATATAGTGAAATACATTTTATGACTTTCTTTTGGACATCACGTCCACACCACTCCCCCTAGTGGTCTGGAGGACTTCCAGTTTGCAGCGTTTTCCATTTTGCTTTTGATTTTTGTGTTTGCAACATTTGTTTGTTTTATATTTTGTGTCATGTATAAGTTTCACTGCTTCTCAGGTGTGATGCCTTTTACTGCCCTCATTAGCGGTGTGTCTTTGACATCCAGCCTGAAAGGACTAAGATGTGTTCACTGACCAGAGAAAAATGAGACTTTTGAGTTCACAGTTGGGTCAAAACCAGCTGAATTCAGCTTCTTTCTGTCTGTGTGCATCTCTCCAGTTATTTTACTGTAAATTATTCTGCTGTAGTTATTTTACGCGGCTCTGATGCCTCAGTCGGAGACGCGTTCTGGTCTCTGCGGCGTTTTTCTCAGAAACCAGAGAATCAGCAGCTTGTGGGTTTATTATTGGCGCCGAGAGGTGAGAGCCACTGTGGACAAACCTCCAAATGATCCTGCAGCAGTTGGCCTTTGCCAGCCCATATTATGCTGCTCTTAATTTAGTGCAGAAAGTTCTCCTTAGTGCCAGCGAGCTACTCTTGATCAAAGTCATTAGTCACTTGATTTGGACTCTTTGCTGCTGAATAATTGAGGCGGTGTGAGGATAAAGGATTTGACTGTGCCGGCTCACTAGTTAGAGGAAGTGAGCAGAAACTCTCAGTCTGAGAGAGAAAGACGGGAGGAGGGAAACGGCGGACAGGAGGAAGTAAATTAGGGAAAGATTGAAAAGGAGGAGAGTGTTGATGTGATGAATGCGTTGTCTGCTCTGTCCACCACAGTCCTGATGAAACATTTAGCGCTGGAATATCTGTGAAAGCGCCACCCATGACTCCAGAAAAACATCGCCTCCTCCATTTATCCTCCCGCTGGTCGTAACGTTTCCCGGGTTTCCTCCTAACAAATGGCCGTTCACTCAGTCCCTCCGCTCAGCCTATAATCATACATCAAACATAGAAGTGCCTTTCTCAGATAAAACACAATAATATGTTTTTTCCGTCCCATTAGCTTCCCATCAGGTTCTGGAATATTTCCACAATTCATCACCTTACTGTAGGATTTCTGTAAAGTAAATAGTGGGAGCAGCTTGGAGGAAAGCTTCTCCTGAAAGCATCCCATCACCAAACTGAGAGCAGAAAAACGCGAGTGTTTTATGGATGAAGCAGCCACTTCCTGCCTCCGCCCCTCAGATCTCGGATCAGAAACATGTTTCCCATCTTTCTTCTCCTCAATTCGTTTTCTCTCAACAAATCTGAGGAGTCTGTTTGCTGCAGCGGCGGAGTGAAGCAGCGTTCGTCTGTAAAGCCGATAAGAGTGTAAATCTGCGTCTGTCCTCATGTCTGAGAGCCAGAGAGCTCCTGAGTGAAGAGGAAGATCTGATGCAGATCCACCAGAGCTGCATGTCGAACAGTTTGTTTCCACTCAGCTCTGCTTCTGCTTCAGCCAGCAGAATAAACCTCCTGTTGCTTCCAGCTTAATCTAAAATAACCTGCTGCTGCTCATCTGAGGAAGAGGAGGAATTTCCACCCAGGATGAAGGAACAATCAGAGATTTGGAGCAGACGGTTCCTCCTCAGCAGCAGAGGTCACATTTAATTCTCCCAGATGATTCCTTCAGTCTGCAGCTAATTCAAAGCTGAATGCTAAACACAGACGGCGGAGACGTTTGTCCTCTTTAACATCGGAGGGAAATGTGGAGCGAATGCTCAAGCAGGTCCAGAGAGCTGTCATCATGTTGGACATAAAAACTATTTTACTCATTTCATGAGGCGCATCAGGCTGAACTGGGTTTTCATTTTCAGATTCAGAAAGAAAGCGTTGAATTTACTTGGATTTTTGTTCCACTTTTTGATGATTTTTGCAACACGTCTGATTAAATGAGTCATTCTGAGGGGATGGTTATAGATCACTAATAAAGCCATTAAGATATTAAAATGGACTGTAAAGTCACCCATAGGGCCGTCGCAGTCTAGGATCTCTAAGGTCATGGATATGGCCCTCAAAGCCAAATAGGGCCATTAAGGTCACTAATATAGCATTTTAATTCACTCATAGGGCGTTAAGGTCACTAATGTGGCTATTAAAGTCAACAATATGGCCCTTAAAGACTAATAGGTTGGCTAAGGTCACAAATGAAGGTCATTAAGGTCACTAATAGGGCTCCTGAAGTCACATAGGGTCACTACGGTCACAAACATGGCCATTAAGGTCACTAATATGACCCTTAAAGTCATTCATAGGACCGTTAAGGTCTGGCCCCCAAAAGCCACATGGGGCTGTCAAGGTCACTAAGACGGGGGCCACTGGCCCTACTCTGTTCAGCTCAGTATTTGGGTCATTGTCCTGGACCTGCTGCTGTAATTGTTCTGATTTAATTTTGTTCTGATATTTGTCACCGTGATCAGAACCTCAGACGGTTCTGGATCGGAGGAGAAACTTCTCAGTGGCGGAGCCAACAGGAGACATTTGGACATTTTCCAGAAGGGCCTCAGAGGAAAAGCCGTCAGACAAACATGGAAATATTTCTGCTGTTTATGATGTAAACATCCATAAACAGCCAATTAGCAGAGAAGCAGATAAATTTAAGTGAGCAGCTCCCACCTCCCTGTTTCATTTTAATCTCCTTCATGACATGAAAACAATTTGTCTCCCACTGAAATCATCAGCTGTAATAATTAGCCAAATTCCTTCATGAAATATTAATTAAGAGCAAGGAAATGTGTGCAGAAGATTTAAACGGAGCTCAGCTTGATTAGAAGCTGAGTTAAAAACCTCACAGTGTGAAGATTTGTCAGAAAACCAACATCACAACAACTTCACTGTTTTCATTTAACAGGCAACTTTACGCTTTATACTGAGAACAAATCTGTGTTTAGAGCAAACTGTCAAAATTGTCAGGATCTGTGTTTTCTGTGTTCATTTAGAGTTTTTTGTGTCCTTGCGTCTCTTCGTTGTCCTGTCCTCCCCTTGATTGTTCCCAGGTGTGTCTCGTCTCTGTGATTACCCTCCCGTGTATTTAACTCCACCTGTGTTCTTTGTTCCTCGTCGGGTCCTCGTCGAATGTGTGTTCTCTCTTCCGAGTTTCTGTTTTGTTTAGCGGTTGCTACCGGCGTCGAGCCCTGGCTTCAGCTCGGCCGTGCGGCCCGTTCCTAGAGTGTGTTTACCCTTCATTAAAAACATCATATTCATCTTACCTGGGTCTACAGCGTCTGCCTCACCACCTCTACACACCGCGGCATGACAGAAGGACCCGACCAGACCGAACGGTGAGGCACGCTATTTTTTACTTTTCACCATGGACCCGGAGGAGTTAAAGGAGCTGACGGACACGATCGGGGAATATAAGGAGGCGATGGCCAAACCGTACGCTGCCTGCAGACGGCTCGGTTTCGCCATCCGCTTGGGGCTCCTACTGGACTACTGGGTTCCTCGTTTTCCGCACCCGGGGTTGGTGGAGTTGCAGAGGGAGGCAGAGTGGGAGCGTATGGCGGCTCTAGCCGTCATGGCTGGCGAACCTCTGCCTCCCAAGCCGCACAGTTTCTCCGCCAGCCCGGATCCAGCTCCAGCTCCGGGACCAGCACCCCCAACCGGTGCGGCCGGCGCACCCGGGGCCGTTTCAGCCGGCGTTACAGCCGGCGCACCGCAGGCCGAATCAGCCGGCGTTCCAGCCGGCGCACCCCAGGCCGCCCGGAGACAGCGACGTGAGCCGCCGGTGGACCCGGCCCCTCGTCGCCTTCCGGAGCTGTCACCTCCGCAGCCGGTTCCAAGGCTTCGCTGCGGCTCGCCTCCGCGGCCGGTTCCAAGGCTTCGCTGCGGCTCGCCTCCGCGGCCGGTTCCAAGGCTTCGCTGCGGCTCGCCTCCGCGGCCGGTTCCAAGGCTTCGCTGCGGCTCGCCTCCGCGGCCGGTTCCAAGGCTTCGCTCCGGCGCACCCGAGGCCGAGTCAGCCGGCGTTCCAGCCGGCGCACCCGAGGCCGAGTCAGCCGGCGTTCCAGCCGGCGCACCCGAGGCCGAATCAGCCGGCGTTCCAGCCGGCGCACCCGAGACCGAGACTCCCTGTGTTCCTACCGAGACTCCCTGCGTTCCTCCAGAGACCCTGACCTCCAGCGTTCCTCCAGAGACCCTGACCTCCAGCGTTCCTCCAGAGACCCTGACCTCCAGCGTTCCTCCAGAGACCCTGACCCCCAGCGTTCCTCCCGAGACCGAGACCCCCAGCGTTCCTCCCGAGACCGAGACCCCCAGCGTTCCTCCCGAGACCGAGACCCCCAGCGTTCCTCCCGAGACCGAGACCCCCAGCGTTCCACCCGAGACCGAGACCCCCAGCGTTCCACCCGAGACCGAGACCCCCAGCGTTCCACCCGAGACCCCCAGCGTTCCACCCGAGACCCCCAGCGTTCCACCCGAGACCCCCAGCGTTCCACCCGAGACCCCCAGCGTTCCGACCGAGACCGAGACCCCCAGCGTTCCACCCGAGACCGAGACCCCCAGCGTTCCACCCGAGACCGAGACCCCCAGCGTTCCACCCGAGACCGAGACCCCCAGCGCTCCGACCGAGACCCCCTGCGCTCCGACCGAGACCCCCTGCGCTCCGACCGAGACCCCCTGCGCTCCGACCGAGACCCCTTGCGCTCCGACCGAGACCCCCTGTGCTCCACCAGAGACCCTGCCTCGGGGGGCTCGTCGTCGCCGTCTGTGGGCGGCCCCCGGGACTCATCGCCACCTCCAGCGCCGCGGACGGCCGCCGGACCGCCTCCGTGGTTCCCGCCTCCAGCGCCGCGGACGGCCGCCGGACCGCCTCCGTGGTTCCCGCCTCCAGCGCCGCGGACGGCCGCCGGACCGCCTCCATGGTTCCCGCCTCCAGCGCCGCGGACGGCCGCCGGACCGCCTCCGTGGTTCCCGCCTCCGGGGTTCCCGTCTCCGTGGTTCCCGCCTCCAGCGCCGCGGACGGCCGCCGGACCGCCTCCGTGGTTCCCGCCTCCAGCGCCGCGGACGGCCGCCGGACCGCCTCCGTGGTTCCCGCCTCCAGCGCCGCGGACGGCCGCCGGACCGCCTCCGTGGTTCCCGCCTCCAGCGCCGCGGACGGCCGCCGGACCGCCTCCGTGGTTCCCGCCTCCGTGATTCCCGCCTCCAGCGCCGCGGACGCCGGACTGCCTCCGTGGTTCCCGCCTCCGTGATTCCCGCCTCCAGCGCCGCGGACGGCCGCCGGACCGCCTCTGTGGTTCCCGCCTCCAGCGCCGCGGACGACCACCGGGCCACCTCCGTGGTTCCCGCCGCCGCGGACGACCACCGGACCACCTCCGTGGTTCCCGCCTCCTTTGCCTCCGCCCACCCTGTGGGTAGTTTTTTTGTTTGTTTATGGACTCTTGGCCCTTCTTGTGTTTCCGCCCACGATGGTGGGTAGTTTTTTGTTTTTCTGGACTCTGGCCCCCCGTCCAGCGCCCCTCCGCCCACCCTTGTTGTGTTTTTGTTTTTTCTGGACTCTGGCCCCCCATCCGGCGCCCCTCCGCCCACCCTTGTTGTGGTTTTTTTTTTGGGCGTCTGGTAGCCGCCCTTGAGGGGGGGGTACTGTCAGGATCTGTGTTTTCTGTGTTCATTTAGAGTTTTTTGTGTCCTTGCGTCTCTTCGTTGTCCTGTCCTCCCCTTGATTGTTCCCAGGTGTGTCTCGTCTCTGTGATTACCCTCCCGTGTATTTAACTCCACCTGTGTTCTTTGTTCCTCGTCGGGTCCTCGTCGAATGTGTGTTCTCTCTTCCGAGTTTCTGTTTTGTTTAGCGGTTGCTACCGGCGTCGAGCCCTGGCTTCAGCTCGGCCGTGCGGCCCGTTCCTAGAGTGTGTTTACCCTTCATTAAAAACATCATATTCATCTTACCTGGGTCTACAGCGTCTGCCTCACCACCTCTACACACCGCGGCATGACAAAAATACTATCAAAACTCAAACACAGATTATTTATAATTCTCAAACTATAAATATTGAATTTTCTGTTACAAATAAACTAAATCGAAGATAAAGAGACAACAGTTTTCTTAATATCCTTCTGGATTTTCACTTTCCGAAATGTAAATAATGTTTTCTTTCTGAACTAAGACATTTCAATCTGACAGTTTAAAATTAAAATTCTCCATCTGTTTGGCAGTGATCTTTTCTTTCCCAGTTTTTACCTCCTCCTGCTCTCTTCAGGCTGTGAGAGCGACTTCTGGGGCCCCCACTGCACCAACCGCTGCCAGTGCCGCAACGGGGCCAAATGCAACCCGATAACGGGCGCCTGCGTCTGCACCGACGGCTTCCAGGGCTGGCGCTGCGAGGAGCACTGCCACCACAACCTCTACGGCAAAGACTGCATGCAGGAGTGCCGCTGCCTCAACGGCGCCACCTGCCACCACCAGAGCGGGGAGTGCCTCTGCGCGCCCGGCTACACCGGCAGCTTGTGAGTGGCTCCACCAGAACCCAGACTGAAGCAAAACACACAGTAACTCACCAAATAAATACGTCTGTTAGCCTTTAAATCACTGAAATACGTTAAAGATCTGCTGCTGCTGTTGGATCAGTTTTCTGGTCAATCAGGGAGGACTCAGTTTCTATGCACCACAACTCTGGAACAAACTTCCAGAAAACTGCACAACAGTCGAAACACCAGCTGCATTTCAATTGACATAATGACCGAACTGGAATTACAAAAATAAATCTGCTCAATGGAAACAGTTTAAAGTAAACTCTCTTTTTGTTTGAGAAAAAGTTTTTTGTGCTCATCTTGGGGTTTGAGTTTGCAGATGGACCAAAATGTAGACATGAACTGGGAGTATGGGTCATGCTGAATGTTCTGTAAAGATGAAACTAAAAATCACCGGGAGTTCAGGGAGCCAGAGGAGAACAAAAAACACCAGAACAGCACAAAGAGCATGACTGGAAATAAAAAGAAATAAACAAACTAGAATCACCAGAAGAAGAACTGAACAAAAACTGAATCAAGGCTGATCTAATCAAAGAAAGCGACTAAGAAACAGAATAATAATAAAACCAGAAACTAATAGTCAAAACACCAAAACAACTCAGAATAACCCAGGATGTGACGTCGTTAAGGTGTTTTTTTTCTGTATCAGAATTAGCTTATTTTGCCAAACTGCAGTGGAAACAGTTTTTCTGCAGTCATGTAATCAGCAGCCGGATGTTTCTACTGGCAGAAATGACAAAGAAGACAACAGGAAGTAGTTGGAGGATGATGGCTCTGTGTGTTTTTTTTAATGAATTATTGCACAAGCAAACTTATTCATGTATTATTAAAAAAAAATTTATCTAAAGGGAACACAGCAATTGCAAAAAAAAAGTACATTAGTGAAATATTGACAAAGTTTTGGGGACATTAGTATTGGAAACGCAGCTACTGAGTTTTAAATCATAGCTAAAACCACAGCTGCCTTTGATTAACAATAACTGGAACATGGATCAATATATTTGATGGTTTTGATGATGAAATGTAATGTTTGTTACTGGTTTCACAGTTGGTGACTTGTATGATGTAAAACACGTTTTGAAATGTTCTATAAAAATAAACTTTGATTAAAAAATTACTGCAGAATTGAGAGGAAAGTGAATCTGAAAGCTTTTTTTCTAGATTTAAAAAAAAATTCAGCCGCATTGAGACATTAATTTGTGTCTTGATGCAACTTTTCCCCAGGAATACAATACATGATGAAGATATGGGAAGGAATTTATGGTAATTTTCAGATAGCACCTCAGTGAGGTTCAGTAGGGGGAAAGTTTTCTCCTGTTGTCTTAAGCTGCTGAAATATGCAAATAATGATTTTTGTGTGAGCGGATGAAGTCAGCATCTTTCCCCGGCTGTGTTGCTGCAGATGAAGATGTTTCTGTTTGTCTCCTGCAGCTGTGAGGAGCCCTGTCCTCCAGGTAAACACGGCTCCATGTGCGAACAGCGCTGCTCCTGCCAGAACGGAGGAACCTGCCATCACGTCACCGGGGAGTGCTGCTGCCCGCCCGGCTGGATGGTACGGCGCCGCACGCCGACGCCTCGCTGCAAACCATCAGAAACATTCTCACTGCACGAAACAGAGAAAATCAGAGCAACACGAAACAGTATGGAACACCTTTAGTGTCACAGTAGAACTAAAACACCATCCGTTCTGTAGATCGGGGCTAAAATTACCAGCAGCGTTTTATTTACCAGACTGTAAAATGCAGCAGCAGAGAAGAAGAAGAAGCTCAGTCTTACAGCAGGAAGTGCCTGAGCTGAACCAGCATGGCCGCTGGAACGGCTGGAGGAGAACGCCGCTTCTCTCCAGAAACAAGATGGCAGATAGCAGGAGTTAGCTTACCAGAGCTGCATCTGGATGCTTTACAACCATGTGCCAAGCACGGTGGTGGAGGTATGATGGTTTGGGAACCTGGAACCTGGAAGCCTTGCAGTCACGGATTGGACCAGGATCTCCTCTCAAAGTTTTCTAGAGTCAGATGTGGACCCATCCGTCCAACAGCTGGATCCGTTTAACAATGATTACCCAAAAACAAATCATTTAAGCTTGTGCCAAATAATTAGTGACTTTGGTTAAATATCATCGGTCAGCAGAGTTTTGGCTCAAATTATGAATACATCTAGATACATATGAAATACTTTATTTTCCATTAAATGTGCAAAGAGTAGAACATGTGAACCAGCCTTGCTGATATGTGAGTGAACATGTGAGTTTGTTGTGACCCGCTGCTCCGCCCCTCAGGGTCCGGTGTGCGCCCAGCCGTGCCCCTTCGGCTGGTTCGGCATCAACTGCTCCGAGGAGTGCGCGTGTCGGAACGGAGGCCTGTGTGACCACATCAGCGGCGTGTGTCAGTGCACCGCCGGCTACATCGGAGAAAGGTGAGCTAAGTCCAGCGTAGCGCCCCCTGGCGTCCCAACTGGGGAAAAAAATCACATTCTTACCTGCGCCACAAAATAGGAGCATCCAATATGCAGTGGTGGGCCCGCCAACTAAAAGGTTGGTTTGCGCTAATGCTAAACCGCTACACCATCACTGTGTTTAGGGGAAGCTAATGCTAAAGCGCTACACCATCACTGTGTTTAGGGGAAGCTAATGCTAAAGCGCTACACCATCACTGTGTTTAGGGGAAGCTAATGCTAAAGCGCTACACCATCACTGTGTTTAGGGGAAGCTAATGCTAAAGCGCTACACCATCACTGTGTTTAGGGGAAGCTAATGCTAAAGCGCTAACTTCATCTCTGCTTGAAAGTCTGCGACCCTTGAGCAACAATTTAACTTTGACATAATAATTACGTTATACTGTAATACAGCTATTGTATTTGTTTATATCTCGTTCTCTACTGTCTTTTTAATTTAGTTCATTTATGAATTTATTCATTTTAGAATTTGTCTAAATTAAGGGAAGTTAAGTTTGCTAAACATTTTCAAAATTAGCTAGACTGCTAAAGGGAAATTAGCCCTGCTATTTGTGTGTTAGCAGGTTAGCAGATGTACCCCCTCTCCCCGTCAGTACATATTTTTTCACCACTTCCTCTACGTTACATAAAGTAAGAAGCAGACGTGTAAATCAGTGTAGATCCGAAGCTTAACGAGGGGTGTGCCCATTTGCCTTATTTAAAAAAAAAAGTAATCCATTTTGTAAATTCTTCTGGACTGGATTGAATTTCTTTGTCTCAGCAGTAAAAGCTGGAATTGGTTCAGTCTGTTTTTCACTGAAGCCATTTTAGCAGAATTTGGTTCACCAAAGTCCACTTTGGAGTGGAAGTCATCAGATATAAGCAACTTTATTTGGCATGAAATGTCTGTAATGATAAAAGTAAAATGTCTCCATCTGCATCAGGACGTAGAAAGTCGGCCTGGGGGCTGTAAATGGCCCCCGGCCCGCAGTTTGGACACCCCAGCTTTAACCCTTCCATCCTGTGGCCCCCATCTCCCCCCACCACCGTCATTATTCTCATTCCAGCCAAATTACCTCCATCCATCCGGGCTCCAGACAGCTGAATTAGCCTACATGGAATAATTCCCAGGCTGCCTTCTCTTCCTGTCGTCCGCGTTCTAATGGAATTAGCCCAGATAAGAGGCGACGTGATTTAAACGTGACGCCCAACAGAAGTCCTCGCCGCGCCGCTTTAACTGAGTGATTTGTCTGTTTCTTAATGGTTTCTGCTGCTGGACGTGTGAAGAATGCAGCGGGCCGGACTCGGCCGCCTCTATCAGCCGCTCAGAAACTTTGCCGCCTTTGGGGTTGAGGGTTTAACGCCGAGCCTGTTGACCTCCTGAGAGGCAGGCGCCGTGTCGTGCAGAGTGACGCCGCGCTGGTTTTATTGTTCAGCATCAGCCTCATTCATCTGTCGCTGAATAATAAATGAATGTTTGAAGGACCATTCTTTACATTTAAAACCCACTCCTAACATTTATTTAGATCTGTTCAAATATTCAGATTTTTATCTTTTTTTTCTTTTTGGTGTAAAATTAGATTTTCAGTGTTTATTCATGTTTCTGTACTAAAAAACTTCATTCAGTTACAAACTCAATTTAAAGAATCATTTATTAAGGATAAGTGGGATTTAATTGTCGTTGTTGAGGCTGATGTCTGCTGCTGTAGCAGTCCGTATGACAGAGTCTGCAGACGCTTCTGACTGAAGACGCTCTCTTTCATGTCCATAATGTTTTTCATACTAAGAACCACAGAACAGAACCAGCTTTCTATCCGGTTGTTGAGCTTTTTAAGGCGGCATCATTCCCTCCAGCTCTGTTCGGTCCACCTTAATCCAACTCCAGTCCATCTGCCTAGTCAAAGTCCGGTCCGGTTGGTGTGAATGCTAATTGACCTCTGACCTCTGGTCCTCCAGACCTCAGTCTGGGTTCGGTTGAAGTGAACTCTGGTTTGGTTTGAATGTGAACGCCAAGTGGACTGGAGATCGCTCCACAAGCAGGAAGTGGACTACAGTGCAGGGCATTCTGGGTAAATACAACCAAAGCTAACCTGCTAGCCTAGCGCTAGCAGCAGAAATGTCTCCTGATCTTCAGCCAAAGACTAAAGAGAAATCCTCCAACACTAAAATCCTCCATCTTGTTTCCATCTGGTGAAGAAGGAAGTTGCTCTCAGTGTCTTTAGAGGCTTTTGTGTCGTTTCCTTCAGTGGTTCTTGGTGCAGCGCCCCCACAGGCCAGGAGGGGAACAGGTTGGTTTGACTCAGAGAAAGAGAATGATGGTGAAGTTCTGGGTCCAGTAGAACCGGGTCTTACAGGAGGAAACAGCCTGAGTCCCTGGTTCTGATGCTGCCACCGCGGGAGATGATGATTAGACTCTAAACTCCCTCAGCTTCTCTGGACTCGACTTCTGGACCCTCTCTAATCCGCCTGACGACTGCTGAGTCATCCGAGTCTCTCTGTGGGTGACTGGAGTCTGACCTGTGCTGGGAGTCTGAGGTCTGAGTCCCGTCCCTGTGGCGCTGCCGTCCCTACAACCAAATCCATCAACGGAGGATTTTCAGTTGAAGTCCTAAAAATTTATCAGGAACTCTGGAAGAAAGCAGGAGGATTTCTCCAGTTTATTCCAACTCTTGAATTAAATGTTGAATTAAAACATTAACTGATTATCTGCCGTCATGTTCCTCTGGCAGGTGCTTCCATTATTTTCAGGACCTCGTTAATATCACTGAGTGCAAGCTAATAAACACAACAAAAGGTTTTCCCGGCAGCGCAGACGTCTTCCTCCTCGTGATCCTGCAGCTGGATTTACGCTGCTCGGCAACTCTTCCAATAAAAGCCTTCATAAAGGAGGATTTACGGCGCCGCCCGCCTTGTCGGCCGCATTCATTTAATAACGGCGTGTCAAATAAAGCTCCCAACGAGGCATCTGCAAGTCAAACGCGTTGCCGTCGGTGACCGAGAATCTGAAACAGAAACATCTGGAGGCAAACAGCTGCTTTCATTTCCAGAAAACAAAATAAATCAACAATAATCTGATTCATTAGGCATAAACTGGACCTCCACTGGTTTTCACTGGTTTCTGTTTATTAAATATCAAAAGACATGGAGAAATTATTCACTTTTAAGATTTTAAATTCAGCATTTTGCTTAAATGTGTTTTTTATATTTCTCATATTATTTTATTTCTTTTTGATATTTGAGTTTTTATTTATTAATTTCTTATTATTTTTGTATTTCTTTTTTTCTTAAGTATTTTTCTTATTTTTTAATCTTCTTTATTTTGTTTTGTTTTTTCTCATTTTCTTTAATTTTTTTCAACATTTAAATTTTTCTATATTTAGGTTGCATTTTTCTCTTTTAAACTGTTGTTTATATTTTTAAATTTTATTTTGGCTTCAGCTTTTAATTTATTTTCATACCTTTCATTTAATTTTAATTCTACCATTACATTTGATGTTTTATTTAGTTTTTTATGCTGCATGTTGTTGTTTTATCTGATTATTTTTTTAAGCATTTTTTTCTTCTATTTTTTATTTTTGGTTGTTGTTATGTCTTCTTTTCATTATTTGTATTATTATTATTATTTATTTTTCTTATTTTGGTTGTATTTTGTTTTATTTTTTATTTAGTTTTTTTCTTGTAATAATTTCTTATTTTATTTTTAGTATTTTTATTATATTTTTATTTATTTTCTTGTTTTTTCATTAAGCTTAGTTTGTGTTTTAAGGTTGGATGAATTAAGATAAATGAATTTAATAAAACCGAGATGTAAAAAGTGTAAACAAATATTGCAAACCTGATTATTTAAGACGGAAAAGTTTTTAGTTGGATTAAAAATGAAACCTGCTGTGAAACCGACCAGTCACCGTGTTTTCTGGTAACCATGGCAGCAGGACGATGTAACTTCCTGTTCCTGTCCAGGTGCCAGGAGGAATGTCCCGTGGGAACGTACGGCCCGCAGTGCGCCCATAAGTGCGACTGCCTGAACGGGGCCCAGTGCTACCACATCAACGGGGCGTGTCTCTGCAACGAGGGCTTCAAGGGCCCCAGCTGCCAGGACCGGTTCTGCCCCGCCGGCCTCTACGGGCTGCTCTGCGACAAGATCTGCCCCTGCAAGGGCAACAACACGCTCAGGTGGGGCAAACAACACATTCCACTCAGCGTGCTTCCTCTGTGGACGGAAACAGGAGGTTTTACTGAACGCACCAGCTGAGGCTGGGATGTCCAAAGTGAGGTCCTCGGGCCATTTGTGGCCCTCGGACAGATTCTGTGCGGCCCTTGTCCACAATTCAAGAAAAGTAGAACTTTATTTCACCGGCTGCTGCTGGCGAAGCGCTTAAAAGAAATTAAAGTGAAATGAGGCAAATTGAAATAGTCTTAAAAATGAAAACGTAGCACAAACTGTTCATATTTAGTCAGTTACGGTTTTGCTTTCATTTTAATTTGATAGTGTGGCTGAAACCATCAATTAAGTAATCCTTGACTAATGTAGTAATCGATTAATCGTTAACTGGAGCACACACTCAAAAACGCCACTCAAAGCAGTAATTAAGTCCAACCGTACAAAAATATTCAATTTTATTGCATTTTAGGCAAAAAATGATTAATTTTCTTATTTAAAAAAGGCATATTTGCATATTTTAATGTTTTTCTAATAATGTATAAAAAAAGATTAAGAAATCTGTAGCATGTGCCAATTTATTATGTGATTAATCATTTAATCACCAGAACAATCGATTAATCGATAACTAAAATAATTGTTATATTCAATCCCGTAACTTTTACTTAAACTGGGCTAAATAATAAGGTTTCAAAAACAAACGCAGCGACTCGTGCTTCTTTAGCTGAGCTAAGGAGTTTAGCTAAAACGTCTACAATTATTTACTGATTATTTCTGCTAGTTTCATCAAAATATTGCGTATTTAATTTGTTTTTAGTGTACTCAAGTTTACGCTTTGGCTTCAGCATGTTCCTTTTTTGGTAAATTATGGGTTTGTTTATTGTTATTTTTTTATTTTTACCAAAATAAAGTGAGCTGAACTGGAATAGTTTTGATATCTTCATAACAAAAGATACAAACTTTTTGTTTGTTTTTGTCCCACGGATAATTTTAGCTTCACAGTCGTCGCCCTTAAGGCCAAAACTTTGTGCAGCCCTGGTCTAAGAGCCTCTTCCCTGTTGCCCCCCCAGCTGCCACCCACTGTCAGGGGAGTGCACCTGCGCCGCCGGATGGGCGGGGCTTTACTGCAACGAGACCTGCCCCGCTGGTTACTATGGCAACGGCTGCAAGGAGCCGTGCAGCTGCGCCAACGGAGCCGACTGCGACGGCGTCAGCGGAGCCTGCGTCTGCGCGCCGGGCTTCATCGTGAGTAAACAAACGCGACACGGGTTCAAAATGGCTGACCTGACAAATAAAAACATGGATCCTGGATTTTATGTCCATCATCTGCTGAAGGTTTCATTACAATATGTCAGAAATATTCACACCCTTTTAATTTCATCAAACCCACAAACTTCAGTGGGTTTCAGAGCAGCATGAATGAGTCCATAATGATTCATCGTCTTCATCATTTCTTTTACAGGAACAATATTATGTGTTTTAATTTAGTTTTTTAATTACAGTATTAAGTTAAATGGAAGATTAGTGAGGTTTAGAAAACAGGTTTTGATATTCTTGTTCTTAAATCAACTTTATGAAATTTCTGAGTTAAAACCTAAATTATTTTTGAGTTGACTTTATTTTTCCAGTTAAATCACGTTCCCATGTTTTACAGTGTAACGCCTCTCCAGGCCTCTACGATTCTCTTTGTCTCGGTCCAGTAAACGGTCAGAACCTGATCTGTGACTTTCTAGAATCTCCAGATTGAAACTGAATATTTTTAAAGAAATATTCACAAAGTGCATTTTTAAGGCAGAAATTACATTTTTTATCTTCCGGGTTTTGCCACATTGATTTACTTTCACTCAGTAGAAAGAGTCTTAGTTTCAGATTTATTTTGATCCAGATCATTTAAAATAAACCGAACAGTTCCTGAGGTTTGAAGGGTTGAAGTTTAAAACATCTTTTTATCATCTGCTTCTTAATAATTTCTCTTGGTGTTTTATGCATTATTGTGAAGACATTTGTGATTTGTTTGATCTTGAAAGCTGTAAAACCAACAAAGTTTCATTTGCTTTGTTTTTTGCTTATTTAGATGTTCAGAAAAGCTTTTTATTGCTTACCCATAATGCATCAGATCAACTTTTAACTCTGTGTAATTGACCAAATTCTGCTCTTAACTTCAGCCGTCATTAGTTGATGAGGCGATAAATAATGAGGGGAGGAAAAGTTTCCTTTCTTCTCGGCGGACGCGGCCGTCTTTGATGCACTGCTGTTGACTCGACCCGGCCTAATGAACGCCTGTCAGACGCTCCGCGTCTCACCGGATTGCGTCAGCCGCCGGTCCGATCGCAGCAAACGGCTGCAACAAATCAAAGGGATTTCCTCAGAAACACGGGAGCTGCGTCTCTGCTGTGAAGAATGGAGCGCTGCTTCCTGACCGGCGTGTTCGCATGCAGGTGCAGGGAATGCGTGCAGCTGGCGGACCTGCTGACTCGGCAAGACTTGGAGCTGCAGGTGTGCAGCTGGGATGTAGGTCAGAGTAACGAGGGGAAGAAAAATCCAACCTGGGAGCTTTCAGAAAACATGTTCAGCTTTAAATCTCCTTCAGAGGACAGAAAATATGGATTTTTCTTTAAAATATTAAAATAATTTCTGTTGTTTAGTTTAGGTTCATCTGTTCTGTTAAGAAGCACGGCTTCCGTTCGTTCCCTGAGAGGAGCCGAGTTGGAGAGCAGGTGTGTCTGCTGTGGCTGCGCTGTCATTCAGGAGGAGAGGTTTCCGTAAAGTTATCCACTCCATGCGATCAGCCGGGTTTCCACTGGAGCCGAAACTCTTATTAATTAATTACAGATATTTTAATATCATCAGATGGTCCAGAAAATTCAAACCGTGATCAAATCCAGTCAATGACTTTTTTCTACCTTCAGTCCAAATCAACTAAATCTGTTTAGAGCCACAAAATGAACAAGATAGTTTGTGTTTATGATGCCAAAGTCTATGAATTAGGTTAGATTTTTAATAAAAGAATAAAACTTTGGATTTAATTTTAGCTCTACAAACTGAACTGTGACTTTATTGCACATTTTTACATTCTACTTTGTTCTGAATGTAAAAAGTTAATTTCTGCTTCTAAACTATCTGATTGGACACTGGAAACACTAAGGAGTTAGCCTAGCTTAAAATAGCATCTCAATACTAAACATGTAGCAGCTAATGCTAATGTTAGCATCCACAGTCCACGTTTCTAAAGCAGCTGACCGGACAGAATAACACTTTGCTCCATTCGATGGTTGAAGAACAGATTAAAAATAATAAATATTTCTGTTGTTGGAAGTTGATGCTTCAAAACCGTTTAGCTGCTTGGATGAAGCTACTTCCTCCTGGAACATAATTCAGAGCAACATCATTCATTTCTCCTTTCATGCAGAAAACATTTTAAAAACTGGCTCTTGGAAACCGTGATTATATGTAAACGTGTGAGTTTTATGGTTGTTTCATACATTTTTTATCCAGTAATTGTTTTTTATTATGTGTTTTAACACCAGGAGGGAAATTATTTACACACAAATGAACATTTTATTTACTTATAAATGTTCATTCTTACATGTTGTCCCGTTTGTAAAAATTAAAACCATGAATCATTTTTAGTTGAATTATTTTCATGTTCTGTTGCATAAAATCCTAATAAAACACTAAAGTTTATTTATGTTAACTGTTGGCTGAATCACATTGAGCTTTTTATTTTGCGTTTCCAACGTTCAGTGAAAAGCTGTGAAGTGATTGCAGGGTTAGTTTTGAGTGTGTGTGGCCCTCCGGGGCCCCTGGCCGCCTGCGGCGCCGCCTGATCCGGCCAGACAGAGGCCGCCGCAGCTTTTCTAATTGGGCCGAGAACATCAGAGATTTGAGCAGATGAAAGCAGGACGGCGCTGCAGATGAATGTGTGTTTGGTTTATCAGAGTTATTGATTCACAGAGGATTGATGGAGCGCTGGAAGCTGCCGCTGTGGATGAGGAACCGGCTTTAAACGGGATTTATTTGGAGTATTGTCACCAGGTCGGACGGTCGGGTCGATACCTGTAAACATGGCCGCCTCTGACCGGAGGTCCAGACTCTGTTCCTCCGTCAGCAGACACCTTGTTAGCTCCTTCATTCTGCCTCTGAAGTGGAGCAAAGCTTCGTCTAAATGTCTCCGCCTTTAATGAATCGCAGAACTTTGATCCCTCAGGAAGGTCGGCTTCTCTCTAACCTTTGCTTGAATTTAATTTGCCAATTGATTAGTTTTTAAGTGGAAATAAATATTTTCAGCATTTATTTGCCAGGAGTTTAAAGTCAGAGAAAAAACAGAATTTAATTAAAACTGACAAGATTTACATCCTATTCTTGCTTTGCGATTTCTGGACCAACATGTTTCAGTCCTATTGATCCGAGTTATTTAGGAAGGAATAAGAAGCTAAAGTTGAGGCTGATTCTACATTAGAGTAGATTTAATAAAATTAAACAATAAGAAACTTTATTGTTTTTGTGTCTAAACAAATATAGGAGTCAACAAAGGTCTAACATTTCATTTTTCTGTTGCAGTGTCTTCAATCAGGGCAGTTTCTGCAAATGCTATGCTAACATTAGCATGATAGCACAAATTCATGCTAATTCAAGAAAATTATTGTAATACTAAACGAATCAACTCATATTACCAGAAAAAAGTCATAATATCAGTAGAATGAGGTAGTAATGAGAAACCTTGAGCATTTTGTGAAGTTATTCTTTGGTAACAATTTTAAAAATTAGGAAATATTTCATCTTTTAACACGTTAAACATTAACTCCCATTAAAACGACTTTTTTTCTAGTAATTTTATGACTTTCTTCCGGTGAAAGTGTTTTTGTTCTGCTAATATTATGACTTTATTCTTGTACTTCCTCATAAAACAGTTTCCTCTCAGCCTGGCTCTGACGCTCCGTCGTTTGTCTCTGTCCGGCGTTTGATTTAGTGATGTTTTCCTCAGATTTTCAGGCGAACTGACGGACGTCCTCATTAACCTGCCGCACCTTTCAGAAACATCCTGCAGCCTCTGCAGGTGGACATCCATCAGCGAGACACAATAAGCTGCAGACAGACGAGCTGGACGCGTTTTCACTTCTGCTGCTCTTTAATTAAAAGATAAACAGCGTTAAAATATCAACTTATTTATTACCCAGAAATCTCTGGGTTTAATTTGTTTCCTGGTGAAACAGTGAAAAGTCCTGATTAGATGATAAATATCAGGATCTATCGATCTGTCTGTAATTATTGCAGCGGAGGTCACCTGTCGTCCCTTGATGGCTTTAATTATTGAGTCCATGCAGGTTATTTATAACCAAAGTTTTTATAAAGTCCTTAATTCACCAACTTTTTAATAAGTCCTCTCCTGCGCGCGGCCGGCTTTGTGAATATTAGATTAATAGTAATTTAAAGGTAGCAGGTTGGAAGCAGGCAGCTTTAATTAACAGAGTTTATGCCATGAAGGTGCTGATCAATGCAGCCGGAGTGAGGCTGATGCCGCAGCCGCGTCGTGGCACTGCAGGGCGCCATCAGCCGCCATCAGCATCACATCACAGCCAACAAACTAAACACTCCCAGGCGCCTGGATGGGTTTTAACTGAGAGACGATGGTGGAGGAAACTCCTCACCAGTCAATCTAAAACTCTGACGAAGTTTCCATCCTGAACTGTCTGGTTGCGTCTCGGCGTTTCTGTCAATGTGTTGGATGCCAAAACTTTCTCCAGGTGAACAGAAACAAAGCTGAAGAGGAACGATGTGGAGTCAGCTCATCATCTGTCAGCCAATCAGAGGAGACGTCGGCGCAACAAGCCCCGCCCACTTGGGAGCTGCTTGGCGTTTTGGGGAAACTGTAGTCGGCCATTTTACAGAACAGTTATGGATTCAACAGGTTGGAATGAATTGTGACGCTCTGGTGACCTACAAACCACGAAGAAGACTACTTCCTGTTGTCTTCTTTGTGGTTTCCGGCTGTAGTAACATCCTGCTGTTGATCATGTGACTCGTGTGAGGCAAAACAGTTGTGTCTAGATTTGGCTGGAAAACGTCGGGGGTTTTCGAAATTGTTTCCATAAGTGAATTTATTTTCGTCACATAAATTTTTGCGTTTCTATGGAAACGTGGTCAGTGGAACATTGACCAGCATATCTGACGTTTGGCTGATCATTTTAATGATTTATTTGACAAAATGTTATCTTTATTTCCTAATTATTGATGATTTTGTGACGTAAAGAGCCTTGTTGCTGAAATGTTTGGAACTAATAAACTTGTTTCTGTCGTTGTCAGGGAGACGACTGCTCCATCAGCTGTCCTCCGGGTCTGTACGGCTCCAACTGCTCCGCCGCATGCTGCTGCCGCAACGAGGCGTCCTGCTCGCATGTGGACGGCTCCTGCATCTGCACAGAAGGTTGGGCTCCGGTTTCCCTCCAGGTTCTGGTCCAAACGGCCGGGTTCTTCACGCTAACATGTTTCTGTAATAATAATGCGGCATCCTGCACCAAGTTCCAGCTCCAATGTTGTCCAGAACTTTTCATTAAGTTCTGTGTTTCTGTCTGTTAATATCTGGCTGTTAAAATATTAATGTGGCTCAGATTCTGCGTAGGGAACAAAGGTAATTAAAGGGGTTCTGGTTCTGGCCTGCTTTTGGTCCAGTTACATCTCACTGCAGAAGTTTTGCAGAAAACAGAGACACTAGAAGAAAACATCAGTGATCAAAAACCAGCTTGATAAATTTATGAATAATAAATAAATGTAGATTCTGATGCTGAATGTAAACAAAGAGAGAAAAGCTGGTCGGATTTTAAACCGACACCAGAACCAGAGAGAACCTGCTGGCTACTGGTAACATCTGTGGATGAACTTTGACCCCGCTCTGCTCTGCTGAAATGATTAAATTAGACACACTGGAGGGTTTTCCAGCAAGAACAGCATGCTTAAGTTCATGCTTTGACTAGGCCACAAGTCAAAGAGCTAATCTGACACAAAACCAAGTGAGAAACAACCAGACTTTGTTTCACTAAATCATCAGATTTCACTTCTTTCTAGTTTAGTTTCTGGTTTAAAGCTACACACAGAGTCTTTAACCCTATTTTGTTTTTCATATTTGAAATAAATTATTTTAACTTCAGAAGCAAAAGCATTAATAAACAGATGAAAAGTAAAATAAAGGAAGTTGAGTTGTTGGTTTAAAAGGTGGAGGTCAAAGTAAATAAATGATTTTAATATTAGATTCATATTATTGTTTATTTTGGTCATTTTTATCTTTTCCACATCCAAGTAAAAAACGCAGACAAAGCTGGAACAAAATAACAAAAACAAGAAACAAGACAAAACTCACATCAGACATGAATTCTTCCAAACTGTTTTTAATGTTTGTCCTGTTTTAGATTTGTTTTGCTGATCTTGCTGTTTTCTGTGGCGTTAAATTGAGGATAAATCAGATTTTCTCCCATTTTTCTGGCTTGTTGCTCCCAGTTTGTTCCATGATCTCATTCAGGAATATTTGCAGGAATAACTGATTGTTTTTAGAGCGAATATTAACGTTGCAGCCTTGATTCTGCTGCTGAGGTACCCGTTCCCTGACGTTCCCTGATGGGCGCCTCTGTCTCCGCTCCCCAGGCTGGCAGGGCGTGGACTGCTCCATCCCCTGCTCCAGCGGCTCCTGGGGCTCCAGCTGCAACCTGACGTGTCAATGCGCCAACGAGGCGGCCTGCGACCCCGTCAACGGCTCCTGCACCTGCTCACCGGGCTGGAGGGGCGAATACTGCGATGTCCTCTGTCCCGTAAGTCTGAACATCCTTCTCATGTGATGAGCTGGCAGCCATCTTGGTAGGTAGCTGTAACTAACAGTTGTTAGGGAGTTGCTATGACAACAATAGACAAGCTACAGGCTGATCCTGACAGCATCGATTTGGTTGATCTTTCTCTTTCACGTCGGTCAGGAGTGTTAATGTCCTTTCTTTACTTGTTCTGGAAGTTGTGGTTCATCCATGCTGGTGCTGCATTTGCCTACCAAGATGGCGGCTCAGACCTGTTGGAACTCTTTACATTTGAATTTTAAAAATATAAAAACCTGAAGCGTTTGAGTCTGAATGAATGAAGCTGAGCAGGTTCTGGTTGGTTCTGGACCTTTTTCATCGTATGGTCCTGGTTCTGCTCGCAGGACGGGTCCTACGGGTTGGACTGCAGGGAGAGATGCGACTGTCTCCATGCCGACGGCTGCGACCCGCTCACAGGAACCTGCCGCTGCCTCGCAGGCTGGACCGGTGAGTTCTGGCAGGAAGTCAGACTTTTAGCAAACGATTTGATTGAAATTTAATCATTTAAAAATCGGTTTTTCATTTTTAGCTAGCGTTAGCGCCCAGTCACATTTAGCCGCCACGTAAACAAAACTAAACAAACCAAGTTTTTTGACGGACAATAAACCATTAACAATAACAATTATGATAAACACGCGATCAATATCAATAAATATTACATCTGATAGAATATCCAATATTCAATATACAGAATATCCACTGACCCAGAACCACACAGCATTCTGGGAGATGTAGGCAGAGGAAAAGCTTTAGCTGCTCCATCACTCATTACCAGCTAAGTTAGGTTGGTGGCATCAAGTCACTCACTCCTTGGTTGCCTAGCAACAACGTGTTGAGTTACTGGCACAGCAGCAGTTTCAAGTTTCTCCATCATGTCTCATACTGCTTAAAAACAAAATCAACATGGAATGAAACTTTGGATAAAGCAGGAAAAACATAACTCCAGTTTGGCAATATTTCAAACATTTGAAACAAAAAACGAATCAATTATCATCAAAATCGACTGATATGAAACGCTGGTGGTGTGATATATCGTCCAGCCCTCGTTTTGACACAAAGGAACATTAAAAAATGATTCCACATCCATGTCAATAATAAAGTTAGGGAGAAAATGAAAAATCAAATCCTTATAGTAAAACATTTCTTTAAAAAAAACTCAAAGGAGAAAAACCTGCAGCCTGTTTGTCGTTTTCCTTCTTTTCTTCAAACTGTGGCTCTTATTCCGGTGCGCTCAATAAAAACAGAAAGTTCTGCATTTTTAATCAAAATGAATCTTTTTTATGAACTCGGATATGTTTACTTCTTCCTCTCAGGTCCTCCGTGTGATTAGATCAGTTAGATCAGATTATGAAAGCGATGCTCTGTGTAAATAAACAATAAGCAGCTCTTCTGATGACCGGAGTCGGTAGAGGACGAGTCGGATCTGCCAAACATTTTGCTGCACAATCTGGAGGAAACGGATGATTTCATCGGATAATTGTCTCACCATTTATTTTCTCGGATAATGTTTTTCTTGCTGATGTGGAGGAAAATTCATCCCAGCAGGGAGAGAAACGTTAGAGAGAGAGGAGACAACAGATCGATGCGACACACGAACATTCAAAACCAATCATTCAAAACCTGATGGAGATTCAGGCTGGAACGAGTCTGACGGCCGAGTTATCGTCAATAACTTCACAAACGGTTCAGCCTGGATCCTCCGGCTCAGCGGAGGAACTGAGAGCTGCTGCAGGGGCCAATCAGGAAAGAAGACATTAAACTGTTCAGGTCAAAGTTCAAACCAGCAGCACACACCTGATTTATAACGAAGAAAAACACAGGAGGAAAGATTATGATAGACAAACTTTATTTCCATTTCATCAGATTTTAAGTGGCAGAACATGTGGAAGAATCAATCAATCAATCAATCAATCAATTAACAAATCAATCAGTCCAGTTGATTTCTATAGGACATTTCAGCAGTAAGGCAGTTCAAAGTTCAAATGATGAAAAACTGAAAATCTTTCTCTGGGTCTGTCGGTCCAGATCCAGAGTTTACGACCTGAACCGGGTCAGAAACTTCAGTTCTGCTTTCCTGGTGAATGTTCTGGAAAACTTGAGGAATATTTTAGTGTCCTGATGTTGAAACATGAGGAAGCAGACGTAACGGCTTCAGCCCCGGGGTTCTGTAGCGAGCGGCGCCGGCCCGCGCGGCGCCTCCTTTCTGCTGGTGAACCATCTGACCGGATGTGGGCGGAGTCTCCTGGGCGCCGTCCCCCGGTGAGCGGCGGCGGCTCTGATCCGGCCTGCGCAACCGGCTTTTGTTCCTGCCTCCAGGGGCGCAGAGAGACGCGGCGCAGTCGATGTAAGGCTGATGAAAGACGGAGACACTGCAGGGAGAACGAAACCCAAAGTTACTGCAAAATATTTAGATCTGGATCATTTTCACCCAAAGTCAAACAAAAGAAGATCGACTCATACTGAGGAATATTTCAT
This sequence comes from Xiphophorus maculatus, assembly GCF_002775205.1. NCBI lineage: Eukaryota > Metazoa > Chordata > Actinopteri > Cyprinodontiformes > Poeciliidae > Xiphophorus > Xiphophorus maculatus. The sequence continues at coordinate 1,092,933 of NC_036446.1, read as the reverse complement.
TTCTATAATTATAACTCAGTCAACTTTCTGATCCAGCAGCCCAAACCATCATACCTCCACCACCGAGCTTCACAGGCCCAACAGTCCCAGATGTTTTGGTCTGAGACAATAAAGTATCTTTTCCACATTTTTAAATACGAAGCCAAGATTAGATTTGTGAATCCTCCGTTTGATGAACTGCGTTTCCATCTCAAATGTGCACAAAACTGTAATTTTGCAACTGCAGTTTTCCATTAAATAAAAAACAAACTTAAAATCACACAAGCAGATTTATTTTCGTAATTTCCCTTTGCACAGTTCCAGTCAGTGGAACTCAGTTTGGTTTTCCTGAGAATTTGATAAAAAACGAAATGAGTCCAGAGGTTTATCTTCAGCTCCGCGTCATCAGCGTCAAGCTGTGGGGAAACTTTTCTTTAGCAGGAAGAGGAAACTGGTCAGAGTTGGTCAGAGTTGGTCAGAAGACGGATGTTCTGGTTTGTCACATAAGATCCCAGGAGAAACGCAGAAGTTTCAGGTCGGGGTGTGAAAACGTTTTGAAGCCACAGCAGATAAAAAGTTCCAGATGTTGAGACTGTTTTACCAGATGTGGTTCATAAAAAACGCTTTGGGGAATCGAATGGTTCTGATTCCTGAAGGAATTTATCGGACCGGTTCTGAAAGAGCTCCAGCTAAACGATGACAGTCACTTTTACAACCTTTGATTTTATTTTCTGTTTTTCCCATTAAAGATTCAGAATGTTGTTCTCCTTAACTGAACTAATCTGCGATAAATCCAGATGAAAAATGGCCGCCGTGGTTTCTCTGGTCCTGCAGCCATTAAAGGCGCGCGCCGTTAAAAATGAGCCGCTTCTTTTACCGTATTCCTGTAGCCCCATTAAAAAATGATTTCCCACTCCCATTCCTCCCATTAAGGGCCCGAATGGTTGCATCCGTCGGCTCCGTGTGACTCAGCCGCTGAGTGGACTTTCCATCAACGCTCCTCCGGCGGCGGCGCGGTTCAGGACTATTTTCAGCGGCGGATTGATCCGCGGCTCGGTGTTTTGTTTTGGCCTTTAATGGCTCCTGAACAACAGAAGGAATCCTGCAGTGGAGATGAAACGGATCAGAACCGGGCCGAGCCGCCACAGTTTGACACCGATCAGAACCAGAACCTCTTCAGTGGACCATGTTTTACTCCTGCAGGCGTCCACTGTGACAGTGTGTGCCCTGAGGGCCTCTGGGGGCCAAACTGCTCCTCCAGCTGCTCCTGTGAGAACGGAGGCTCCTGCGGCCCGGAGGACGGCGGCTGCGTTTGCGCTGCAGGATACCGCGGCACCAACTGCAGGAGAAGTAAACAGGCTGCAGCTTTTATTGATGCTGTTTTACTTTATTTAACTCTTTTTTATTTACATTTTCTGCATTTTTATTATTTATTTTCCCTTATTTTTATTTATTTTATTGTTTCTCTTCATTTTATTTTTTAACCTATTTTATAGTCATGTTTTTATATTTAACCTTATTTCTTGTATTTTATTTTTATTTTCAAACCTATATTTATTTTTTATTTATTCATAATTATTTATTTTACTTTTACGTTTTTACCTTATTTTATTTTTCATCTAGTTTTTTATTTATTTGACTTTATTTTGAAGCTTTTTATTTATTTTTGTCATTGAATATGAATTTTATTTAAGATGTTTGTATCTAAATCCTACATTTCAGCAAAATCTTTCCTAGAATTGAGCAGGAAGAAAATTTAGATCAAAATTTATCCTGATTTGATCCAAAAGAAATTTCTGTTCTGCTCCTTCCTGTTAGCTTCCTGTTAGCTTCCTGTCTGGTCCAGATGTTCTGCTCCTTCCTGTTAGCTTTCTGTCTGGTCCAGATGTTCTGCTCCTTCCTGTTAGCTTCCTGTTAGTTTCCTGTCTGGTCCAGATGTTCTGCTTCTTCCTGTTAGCTTCCTGTTAGCTTCCTGTCTGGTCCAGATGTTCTGCTCCTTCCTGTTAGCTTCCTGTCTGGTGCAGATGTTCTGCTCCTTCCTGTTAGCTTCCTGTCTGGTCCGGGTGTTCTGCTCCTTCCTGTTAGCTTCCTGTCTGGTGCAGATGTTCTGCTCCTTCCTGTTAGCTTCCTGTCTGGTGCAGATGTTCTGCTCCTTCCTGTTAGCTTCCTGTTAGCTTCCTGTCTGGTCCAGGTGTTCTGCTCCTTCCTGTTAGCTTCCTGTCTGGTGCAGATGTTCTGCTCCTTCCTGTTAGCTTCCTGTCTGGTCCAGGTGTTCTGCTCCTTCCTGTTAGCTTCCTGTCTGGTGCAGATGTTCTGCTCCTTCCTGTTAGCTTCCTGTCTGGTCCAGGTGTTCTGCTCCTTCCTGTTAGCTTCCTGTCTGGTCCAGGTGTTCTGCTCCTTCCTGTTAACTTCCTGTCTGGTGGGAGATTTAAAGCTCCTCAGTTCACAGTTGAAGTAATTATCTTAATTAGGAGGAAGCAGAAGCGTGAGGGAGGCAGGAAAGCAGCCTGCCACTTAGACCAACATCAATTACAGCAAATTAAAAGCTTGACAAATGAGTCTGGGTCAGAGCTGGAACCAGAACCTGAGACCCTCCAGCAGCAGGACGTCGATCGGTCAGATCAGCTGTTCTGTGCTTCCTCGGCAGCCTGCTCCCCAGGGTCCTACGGCCTGCGCTGCAGCCAGCCGTGTCCTCAGTGCGTCCACAGCGACGCGCCCTGCCACCACGTCACCGGACGCTGCGACTGCCTCAGCGGATTCTTCGGCTCCCTCTGCAACCAAGGTCAGTCCTCGGCTTCATCCCGCAAACCGGACTCACCACTTCCCAGAAAAACCCCAAACAGCATCTGACGATTAATCAATTAATCTAACGATTAATCACATATAATTGATCAGTTGATCTGATGACCACATTCTGCTGATTTTTTTATTGCGCCTCTTCAGCCTTTCAAAAATTACAAATTAACAAAATATTCACTATATTTTTAGATAAGAAAATCAACATTTTAAAGTGCAGTTGCCTTGGTGATTGTCTGTAGCAAAGGACGAATCTGCAGCTAAAAAGTCAACATGTGAAAATCTCGGCGCTTTCTGCTGGTGGAGCTGCAGGCGTCGGTCCTGATGGACGTTCACACAACCCAGAGACGTTACTGTTTTATTTTTAAAGTTGCTTTATGTTTGGAGTTTGAATTGATCCTGATTTCTTAAATAGCAGCAGTTGAGGACCACATGTGGCCCGGCGCCGCCGTTTGACCTCCGCTGGTCTGCGGCTTTGAGTTTGTTCTCCTGCAGCGAGCCATTTCCACGTCTTCCAGGAAACTTTCTGCATCTGGGAATCCCTCCCTTCAGACCTGATTCATATTTATTTAAAATCTAATTTCATTCATTTGGGTTCTGTTAATATCTGAGCAGGATGACCTTTGACCTCCTTCAACCGAATGAAACATTCAGTTCAACGATGAAGAATCTACAGTCAGTTTGTACAACTCCAGTCTTCCTGTAATCGGAGAGGAAATGTGGTTTTTCCTCGTTAAACTTTGACTAGAAAATCATGAAAGCCCGTAAAACGCAGCCGGTTTTTTGATTCATGTTTTTAATCTGAGTTTTTGTGTTTTGGAGACAAAAGGCTGAAAGTTCAGGTGGAAAATGTGTTTTTATTTCTCCAGAAAGCAGAAAAATCTCGTCTCCGGCTTGTTTGGTAGAAACGAACTTCCCGATGCTCCGGGATGTAATATTCCTCTTTTATATTCAGTTACACTAATAAAATATTGAGACGCAGATACTGTGGAGTCTGACGAGCCTGATGATAAATTCATGCGCTCTGGGCCTTTTTTTGATTATTGCCAATTAACATGAGCAGCTCACAGCGGCTTCAGTCTGCGGCTTATTAAGGAACCGGGACGAAGGCCCAGCTCCTCATCATCACCACTGCAGAACAGATGTTCAACATCAGCAGCAAATTTATAGCGAAATGCATTTTTACAGGTTTATTTCTGTTGCCCATTTCAGCAACATGAAAGCATCATAAACACGTCGTGCAGTCGGCAGTTCTGAAAACCAGAACCAGAACTTTAAACGCATCAGAATGTTGGTCAATATCCATTTATTCAAAAGTTTTGATTTAAAGGAAAATAAAGGAACCATGTCTGGTTCTGGTTCTGTTGATGCAGACCAGAACCAGAACCAGAAGACATGGGAGGTCCGGATGGCTCATCCAGCAGCAGCAGATCTTTAATGTTCTGAGCTGATGGAAGGCCGACTTTGTAACCGTCTTTATGTGGCTGTGAATGTCCAAACCCAAAGATCTATAACTGTAGATCTATAACTCTAGGTCTATAACTGTAGATCTATAACTCTAGATCTACAACTCTAGAGCTATAACTCTAGGTCTATAACTCTAGATCTACAACTCTAGAGCTATAACTCTAGGTCTATAACTGTAGATCTATAACTCTGGATCTACAAATCTAGAGCTATAACTCTAGGTCTATAACTGTAGATCTATAACTCTGGATCTACAAATCTAGAACTATAACTCTAGGTCTATAACTGTAGATCTATAACTCTGGATCTACAACTCTAGAGCTATAACTCTAGGTCTATAACTGTAGATCTATAACTCTGGATCTACAAATCTAGAGCTATAACTCTAGGTCTATAACTGTAGATCTATAACTCTGGATCTACAACTCTAGAGCTATAACTCTAGGTCTATAACTGTAGATCTATAACTCTGGATCTACAAATCTAGAGCTATAACTCTAGATCTATAACTCTAGGTCTATAAGTCTAGGTCTATAACTGTATGTCTATAACTCTAGATCTATAACTCTAGATTATATTATTGTTTATAGAAATAACTTTTGGTCCAATTTATCATCCAGGAACATTTGTTTTGCTGACAGGCCGGTTTGAGTGTGACCTTTGACCTTTGCTCTGCTGCCCAAGGCCTGCAGAGTTACGGTTTCTGATGCTGTCCTGGTTCTGGTTCTGCCTGACCCGGCTGCCGGTGAACAGGAAGTGTAAGCGGCGGTCAGGATGTCCTCAGCAGTGAGCGACGCTAAACTCTGAGTCGAAGCTCCTTCAGCATCCAGAGTTTGATCAGCAGCTTTAATTAACCGGATCGGCGCCGTTAGCTCAGCGTGAACCGGGTTGGCATCACTGCCAGACCCAGAGGTTCTGCACAGGAAGCCGATCCAGAGGAACCAGGTCGAGGTTCCTAGCCGGTGGCAGGAAGGCGGTTTATTCTCCGCTGGCCGCCTGGTGAAGAGTCCGGCGGTTCGGTTCCGATCTTCACTCTGACTAAAATCAGAGATTTGAAGCTGATTCTCCTTCATGTCACTGAACCAGGAACGGCTTCATTCCCACCGAGACAAACTTTCCAGCTGATTACTGAGTAAACACAGAACTGCAGGTCCGCTTTGCGTCTCCAAGCTGTTTGGTTCTAAAGAAGTGAATTCCTGAAGGGGTCGGGATCCCGCAGGGCTCAGCACTGGGTTCACTTTATATCCTCTTTATTCCTCTCTGGCCGAAACAGAGAATTTGAAAGTAAATGAGGGTCACATTTTTATATTCTAGTTTATTTTTTTTTACCAGCATAAACAAAACATGGTATTTTAATAAAGTCTGATTTCTGTAGAAAACGGAGCTGTAGATCATGTTAGATCTGAAAACAGCCACAGGTTTAAAAAACAAACAAAAACAGCAAACCGTCTTTTTAAAAGTTTTTTTTTTCTGTGTTGATTCTCAGCAACAAAGACGAGAGAAAAACTCTTGCTTCCTTTAGCAAAGTCCACTTTTATAGTCAAGGAAGCAAAAATATATACGGTTATTATTATGCTGTTTTCTTTTTGCTTATATTAGTTTTAGTTTGGCAGGCGAGAGCCACAAAAAATCACTTCCAGGGCCACAGATGGCCCCCGGACCACACTTTGGACATCCCTGCTTTATACTTTCTGCTTAGAAATGTGAGAAAATTCACATGAAATGAAATGAATCCTGTTTAATAATCATGATTAGAGTTTAAGGTGTGAAACTGAGCTGATTAAAGCTCAATGATTTATGATGTAAAACTTTTAATTTTAAATGATTAAATAAGAGCTAATAAAGTTTCCCACCTGGATCTTAAAGTTTTCAGGATAAATTCTTAAGAAATGCAGAATAAACCATTAAAAATATAATAATAACTGGAGACTTTCTGGAACACGAAGTCAACCAATTAAAAATGCGACAACACATAAAAGTTACTTTTATGGACTAATTGGTGAGTTCATTCGGCTTCCTTTAATTCATATTAAAACTTTTAAACTTTGGAATGTTTTTAAATAAACTAGACTCCTACTTCAGTTTGACCAAAAACCCTAAAAGGCTGAATGTCAATTTTCTGTCTGGATTTACTTAACAAAATCAGAACCTCATAAAAATCATAAATCTGATGAATTAATAACTAAATGTGAATGGAAATGCACCGTAAGGCAGTTTAGAGGGACCAGGTGCTAACTGCTGCAGCGGTCAGCCTGACCCCTGACGTTCTGCTGAAAGTGTTTCATTTTAAAGCGTCTCCTCATGTAGAGCGTCGTTGTGGTGTTTTGCGTTGAGCTCAGAGTTTTCGCTCTGCCGTGTCTCCAGTTTGTCCCAGCGGGAAGTTCGGCAAGGCCTGCGCCGAGGCCTGCGCCTGCACCAACAACGGCACCTGCAACCCGCTGGACGGCTCCTGCCAGTGCTACCCCGGCTGGATCGGAGACGACTGCTCCAAACGTAAGACAGAGACCGCCCCGGGTCCCATTGGTGTAGTCAAAGTCCCAGAGACAAACGCAGACTAGCAGATGTTATACCCAGGTTCTGGTTCTCTGACATTAGCAGCTCTTGAGTTTCAGAGTCGCTTTGTGCCGGAATGATTCACAGGTCGGAGTTAGACACCAGCCAAACGTTGACTGATGAACTTCAGTTAGAGTCTGGATGTTTTCCTCCTGATAGACTCGGTTGGATTTTAGACCAATTTTTAGCTGCTGCGGTTTTCTTTCACAACCTGTTCCCCTCCTGGCCTGTGGGGGCGCTGCACCAAGAACCACTGAAGAAAACGATACAAAAAACCTCTGAAGACACTGAGAGCAACTTCCTTCTTCACCAGATGGAAACAAGATCGAGGCGTCAGATTTTAGTGTTGGGGGATTTCTCTTTAGTCTTTGGCTGAAGACCAGGAGCCATTTCTGCTGCTAGCGCTAGCATGTTTTGTCTTTAACCAGAATACCCTGCACTGTGGTCCACTTCCTGCTTTTTGGAGCGGTCTCTGGCCCATTTGGTGTTCAGATATGCATGCAAACCGAACCAGAGTTCAGTTCAACCGAACCCAGACCTAGGTCAGTTGGACCAGAGGTCAGAAGTCGATTAGTATTCACACCTCCCCAACCAAACCGGACTTTCTGTACAAATTGATTGGAGTCGTGTTAAAGCAGATTAAACCTGGCTGGTGTGAACGCTCCCTCGCTCTCTGTGGTTTCTCTGGCAGCGTGTCCTGCAGGGTCCTGGGGTCCAGACTGCCTCCAGCGGTGCAACTGTCACAACGGAGCCGAGTGCAGCGCCGCGGACGGAGAGTGTTCCTGCAGCCCCGGGTGGACCGGACTCTACTGCACACAGCGTACGCCACACACACACACACACACACACACACACACACACACACACACACACACACACACACACACCAACACACACAAACACACACACACACAGATTGAACCCAAGTTCTCTGCACAGCTGCTCTGCTCTGGCTAGCTGGAACAACATCACCATCTAGTGGCAGATTATTAAACTGCAGCAATGATCACAGGAACATAGAAAAGTTACTGATGTTCTAATTTAAGGTGTTTAAGAATAAATTATCCAAACTTTTAAAAAATCTCTTTGGGAAGAGATTGCTGCTTCTCAAAGTACTTAGAAGTAAACATTTCCCCCATGTTATGTTGTTCAAAACAATAATTTTTAGCTGCTGCTACTTCTTTGGTGTGGTTGAGTGCCTTTAGTTAATTTAGTTGTATATATTGTTATTATTATTATTGTGTGTTTGCTTATTTATACTGTATATATTTGACCTTTTGCACGGGAGCTGCAATGGAAATTTCGTTGAATTCTGTTCAATGACAATAAATGCTATCTATCTATCTATCTATCTATCTATCTATCTATCTATCTATCTATCTATCTATCTATCTATCTATCTATCTATCTATCTATCTATCTATCTATCTATCTATCTATCTATCTATCTATCTATCTAATTTCAATTATATTTAATTAACACAAAACTTCCTAACTCTGAAGTAGAAGGACAATAAAATGTGGCTTTCAACATTTTTAAGAAATCTGAAAAGTGTGGCATGGTTTTGTTTTAAGCGCCATCTCCCCGCAGGCTGCCCGTCGGGTTTCTACGGCGCTCAGTGTTCGGAGGTTTGCCGCTGCCAGAACGGCGCCGACTGCGACCACATCGGCGGCCATTGCTCCTGCAGGACGGGCTTCATCGGGCCCAGCTGTGAGCTCAGTGAGTTTCCGCCGCCCGGCGTCTTCCTCAACGTTTCTGGACGCGTGTGAGACATGGACTCCTGTCTTCCAGAGTGTCCGTCAGGGACGTTTGGCTACGGCTGCCAGCAGCTCTGCGAGTGCATGAACAACGCCACGTGCGACTACGTGACGGGAACCTGCTACTGCAGCATCGGCTTTAAGGGCATCCGCTGCGACCAGGGTGAGGCGCCGCTCGGCTTTGGTTCATTTCTGAAAAAAAAAAAAAGATCAGCAGCTTGGTCCAAACGAGAAACCATAGAAAAAAAACATATTCTAATAAATACTGGAGACAAGATGGTGGACACATGTTCTTCATGTTATTGTTTACATCCAGTGTTTTGTTGACAACTTGGCAGCTAGAAACAATAAGAGTTTTATTTTGATCCGCTTCCTCTAAAACCTCCATCCCATAATGGGAGGAGAACCTCAGGCTTTATCTGTGAAGCACGGCGGTGGAGGAATGATGGTCCACAGGAAAAGCTGTGACCAAAAGTAAATCAGACAGCAAAATCAGCAGATCAAACAGGAAATGTTCCTTCAGAATAAAAGCGTGGAACCTTGACAGCTTCCTGTGTGTCCTCAGCCGCCTTGATGATGGAGGAGCTGAACCCGTACACCAAGATCAGC